>NC_092708.1:158456150-158772899 GCF_047496885.1 Scyliorhinus torazame | reverse complement strand
CACAATAGCACATTTAAATGTCCAGTTGACTTTTCCCCTCCTCCCCACTTCCTTCTCCCTCCTTTTACCCTCCTCTCTCCTTCCATCTCTGCCTCTCTTCCTCACTAACCTTTCCTCCTCTTGTTCCCTCCTTACATTCTTCTCCGTTTCTTGCTCTCATTCATCTCTTTCATTCTACCCCCTCCTCCACTACTTACTCTTCGCTATTTCTTATACCTCCCTATTTCATCCACAATCTCCATGGGAACAGGGAGGCTTGGGTCCATTGCAGCATTGGAAGCAATAGGAGTTTGACTGGGGTCCTTGTAACAACAGCTAAAACAGGCTGGATTAATCGGGCCACTACAGCATTGTAAGTGGGAGGGAGCAATCCAAGTCCATTGTAGCAGCAATAGCAATGTGCCTTGTCTAAGGTTTGGAAATTGGATAATGTGGCACAAATCCATTTTTAAAAATCTATAATCAATTTCTTTTTTTAAAAACATTTTATTCAGACAGTTATGGCTTTCATAGAATTTACAGTGCAGAAGAAGGCCATTCAGCCCATCGAGTCTGCACCGGCTCTTGGAAAGAGCACCCTACCCAAGATCAACACCTCCACCCTATCCCCATAACCCAGTAACCCCATCCAACACTAAGGGCAATTTTGGACACCAAGGGCAATGTATCATGGCCAATCCACCTAACCTGCACATCTTTGGACTGTGGGAGGAAACCGGAGCACCCGGAGGAAACCCACGCACACACGGGGAGGATGTGCAGACTCCGCACAGACAGTGACCCAAGCTGGAATCGAACCTGGGACCCTGGAGCTGTGAAGCAATTGTGCTATCCACAATGCTACCGTGCTGCCCGGTTTTATAATGTGCTTATTTGTGCTATTTAAATGTGCTATTTGTTTTATAAAAGACACAAGTACAAATATGAACATAGTTCAACGCATAACACACCCCTCCATCTCCCACAGTTCTCACCTAAGCTAGACCGACATAGTCTGACTCCCTCCCCCCTACCCCTCCTTGCTCCCTAACCCCCCCCCTCATATTGAATCTGCTGACGGTTCAATATTCTCTAAAGAAGTCGATAAACGGCTGCCACCTCCAAACAAACCCTAATGATGAACCTCTCCGGGCGAATGTGATTTTCACAAGCCTGAGAAACCCAGCCATACCACTAACCCAAACCCCTGCTTTCGGGGGCTTCGAGTCCCTCCACGCTAGTAAGATAGATCCGTCTCCGGGCTACCAAGGAGGCAAAGGCCAAAACATCAGCCTCTCTCGCCCCCTGGACTCCTGGGTCTTCCGACATTCCAAAAATCGCCACCTCTAACATCCTGGACATGACATCTGTAAATCTCTGCCAGAATCCCCTGAGCTTCGGGCATGCCCAAAACATGGGGACATGATTTGTGGGCCCTCCTGCACATCGCCCACACCTGCCCTCTACCCCAAAAAACCTGCTCATCTGGGCCACCATCATGTGTGCCCGGTGGACCACTTTGAATTGTATCAGGCTGAGCCTGGCACATGATGAGGACGTGTTGACTCTGCTCAGAGCATCCTCTCACAGACCCGCCTCTAACTCCTTTCCCAACTCACCTTCTCGTTTTGTCTCGCCTATCTGGGTTTCCTCCTACTCCATGAGTTCTTTGTAAATTTCCGATCCCCCCCCCCCCCTCCCCCCACCGTTCTAGAAACTACCTTCTCTTGTATCCCCTGTGGCGGATTGAGCGGAAAGGTAAAAACCTGCCTTCGCACAAAATCCCTTACCTGGAGATATCGGAACCCGTTCCCTCCCGGCAATTCAAACTTCCAGATCCTCCAGACTGGAAAGCTCCTATCAATAAACAGATCCCTCAGCCTCTCAATACCTGCTCTCTGCCACCTCCGAAACCCCCCATCCATCATCTCCGGCACAAACCGCTGATTACCACAGATTAGAGCCCACACCGACGCTCCCTCTACTTCCATATGCTTCCGCCATTGCCCCCAGACTCTCAGGGCCATCACTACCACTGGGCTTGTGGAGTACCGGGCCGGCGAGAACGGCAGAGGTGCCGTTACCAATGCCCCCAAACCTGTGCCCTTACATTATGTCGCCTCCACCCGCTTCCACACCGATCCCTCCCCAGCTACCCACTTCCTAATTATGGCTATATTCGCCGCCCAGTAGTAGTTCCTAAAGTTCGACAGTGCCAGCCCTCCCTCCCCTCGGTTCTGCTCCAGCAACACTTTCATTACTCGCGGGGTTTTACCTGCCCACGCAAACCCAGATATCACCCTATTCCCCCGAATAAAAATAGGGAAACACTGAAAGACAAACAAAAATCTTGGAAGAACCGTCATTTTCACAGTCTGTACCCTGCCCGCCAGTGACAACAGGAGCACGTCCCACCACCGGAAGTCCTCCTTCATTTGTTCCTCTAACCGGCCCAGATTTAATTTGTGTAGCTGCTCCCATCTCCATGCCACCTCAATACCCAGGGAACTAAAACTCCCTCCCACCACCTTAAACGGCAACTTCTCCAGTCTGCTCTTCTGCCCCCTCGCTTGGATCACACAAACCTCAATTTTACTAATATTCAATTTGTACCCCGAGAACCGGCCAAATTCCCCTAGGTTCCGCAAAATCTCCCCCATTCCCCCTAATGGGTCGGAAAAATATATGAGTAGGTCGTCTGCATATGGCAAGACCCTGTGTTCCACCCCCACCCCCCCACACCTCCGGACCAGCCCCTTCCAGTCCTTTGATGCTCTCATCGCCATCGGCAATGGCTCTATAGCCGAGGCAAACGACAGTGGGGAGAGGGGGCATCCTTGCCTCGTCCCCCAGTGCAATCTAAAATAGTCCGAGCTCACCCGGTTCTTCACGCTCGCCATTGATGCCTGGTACAGCAGCCGAACCCAGTCAATGAAGCCCTGCCCAGACCCATACCGTCCCAGGACCTCACACAAATAATTCCATTCCACCCAGTCGAAGGCCTTCTCTGTGTCCATAGCGACCACCACCTCCACTTCCCGCCGCTCGGAGGGCATCATGATCACATTCAGGAGCCTTCTAACATTGACCGTTAACTGCCTACCCTTAACAAGCACCGTCTGGTCTTCCCCTATCACCCATGGAACACCTCTATCCTCGAGGTCAGGATTTTGGCCAGCAATTTGGCATCAACATTTAATAGTAAGATTGGTCTGTATGACCTACATTGCTCTGGGTCCTTCTCCTGCTTCAGGATCAATGCGATTGAAGCCTGTGACATTGTTGGAGGAAGAAAACCCTGCTCCCTTGCCTCATTAAATGCCCTCACCAGCAGCGGGCCCAGCATCCCAGAGAACGTCCTGTAAAGTTCCACTGGGGAGCCATCCGGTCCCGGGCCTTGCCCGACTGCATGGCCTCCAATCCCTCTAGTATTTCTTCAATCCCGATCAGGGCTCCCAGCCCCTCCCCCAACCCTTCCTCCACCTTCGGAAACGTCAAACTTTCCAAGAACTGCCTCATCCCCTCCGCCCCAGCTGGGGACTCGGACTCATACAGCCGACTGTAAAACTCATACACCCCATTCACCCCCACTGGGTCCTGTACCATGTTTCTTCCTCTGTCCTTCACTCTTCCTATCTCCCTGGCTGCCTCCCTTTTCCTTGACTGGTGTGCTAGCATCCTACTGGCCTTCTCACCATACTGATATATCGCCCCTCTCGCCTTCCTCAACTGCCCCACCGCCTTCCCTGTAGATAACACTCCAAACTCCATCTGCAGCTTCTGCCGCTCCTTCAACCCTGCCTCCGGGGCTTCAGAATACCTTCTATACACCTGGAGTATCTCCCTAACCAACCTATCCATCTTTGTCTGTTCCACCTTTTCCCTGTGAGCCCGTATCAAAATTAGCTCCCCCCTAATCACCGCCTTCAGCGCTTCCTACACCGTTGCTGCCGAAACTTCCCCGTGTCATTTATCTCCAAATAATTCTGGGTGGCCTCCCCCACCCATCTGCACACCCCCTCATCTGCTAACAGTCCTACATCCAGTCTCCATTGCGGGCACTGACCCCCCCTCCTTGCTCACTCGTACGTCCACCCAGTGTGGGGCATGGTCTGACACAACGAACGCCGAATACTCGGCACCCAACACCCTCGCCAGAAAAGTCCTGTTCAAAACAAAAAATCAATCCGGGAGTACACTTGGTGAACCTGGGAGAAAAAAGAAAACTCCTTCGCTCTTTGCCGTCCAGACCTCCATGGATCTACCCCCCCATCTGATCCATAAACCATTTTAGCTCCTTCGCCGCGGCTGGCACCCTCCCTGTCCTTGAACTCGACCGATCTAACCTCGGTTCAATGATCGTATTAAAGTCCCCTTCCATGATCAACCTATGTGAGTCCAGGTCCGGGATCTTCCCCAACATCTGCCTCATAATCTCCGCGTCATCCCAGTTTGGTGTGTAAGTATTTACTAAGACCACCGGTATCCCCTCCAACTTCCCACTTACCGTAACATACCTACACCCCCCCCCCCCGAATCCGCCACTATTCTCCCTACCTTTTAAAAAATATATATTTTATTGAAATGTTTTTCCAAACAACAATTTTTCCCTCTTACAAAGCAAACGAAACAATAACAAAACAGAATTTTTTAACAATACACAGGTACAGGTAACAAAACCTCCTTGTCTATTGACCTAAACTAAACTAACCCCCCCCCCCTCCCCCTGGGTTGCTGCTGCTGGTCATCTGTCTTCCCTCTAACGTTCCCCTAGGTAGTCGAGAAATGGCTGCCACCACCTGGTGAACCCTTGAGCCGATCCTCTCAGGGCAAACTTTATCTGCTCCAGTTTAATGAACCCCGCCATATCATTTACCCAGGCCTCCAGTTCGGGGGGTTTCGCCTCCTTCCACATGAGTAGGATCCTGCGCCGGGCTACTAGGGACGCAAAGGCCATGACATCGGCCTCTTTCGCCTCCTGCACTCCCGGCTCTTCCGCAACTCCAAATAGAGCTAACCCCCAGCCTGGTTTGACCCGGGCCTTCACCACCTGCGAAACCACTCCCGTCACTCCCTTCCAATACCCTTCCAGTGCCGGGCACGCCCAAAACATATGTGCGTGGTTTGCCGGGCTCCCGCCACACCTCCCACATTTGTCCTCCACTCCAAAGAACCTGCTCAATCTTGCCCCCGTTATGTGTGCTCTATGTAGCACCTTAAATTGAATCAGGCTAAGCCTGGTGCATGAGGAAGAGGAATTTACCCTGCTTAGGGCATCAGCCCACATACCCTCCTCTATCTCCTCCCCTAATTCTTCTTCCCAAATATTCTCCCTACCTGAAATGAAACCCGCTTATTAATCAAGATCGCAACCCCCCTAGTTTTAGAATCTAGCCCCGAATGAAATACCTGCTCTACCAAACCCTTCCTCAGCCTAGTCTGATCCACCACCCTCAGGTGTGTCTCCTGAGCATTGCCACGTCCGCCCTCAATCTCTTCAGATGCGCAAACACACGAGCCCTCTTGACCGGCCCATTCAGCCCTCTCACATTCCATGTGATCAGCCTGGTCGGAGGGCACACCGCCCCTGCCACCTCCCTGCCGATCAACCATCATCCGTTTTAGTCCAGCCTCTGGTCCGTGTCCCGTGCCTTCTCAGGCCTGCCCTCGGGTGTCCACCATCATCAACCTCCCATTTGTTTCCAAGTGCCAATCCCACCCCTGTCAGCAGAACAGTTCCCGCCCTCACACCCCCTTCCCCCCCCCCCTAAACAAAACAACAATCCCAAACCCCCATAACAAACAAGTCACCTGCTCACCCCACTGCGCTTCCGTGAGCTAGCCCGCCCAGCTAGCCTGGTAGAACCGCCCATGTCACCAAGCATTCTCTCCCCCACTGATCTCCCCCCACCCCTTCCCCTCGAACATACATATGCAAATTACAATCCCCAACAAACACAAAGAAGAAAATTCCACCCACCATCCCTCAATTAGAACAAAGTTAACCCACATACAACACTGAGAAACGGCCCAAAACGTGATACAAAACCAATACATACAAAACCCAAAAAGAAAAGAAATTAAGCAGCACAAGTACAGAATTACCCGTCCCCCAGTTCAATGTCCTCCATCACCTGCCAGTCCCCTGTCTTTCACAAAGTTCATCGCCTCATCCGACGATGCGAAATGGAGTTCTTGACCTTCATAGGTGACCCACAAACAAGCTGGGTACAGCATGCCGAACTTCACCCCCTTCCTAAAGAGGGACGATTTTAGTTTGTTGAAGCTCGCCCTTCTCTTAGCCAGTTCCGCGCCCAAGTCCTGGTAAATGCGCAGCTCATTGCCTTCCCATTTGCAGCTCCTTGTCTGCCTGGCCCACCTCAAAATCTGCTCCTTGTCCGTGAACCGGTGCAATCGCACCACCATCGCCCTCGGTGGCTCATTCATCTGTGGCTTCCTCAGAAGCACTCTGTCCACCTCCAAGTGCCGAGTAAACGCACCTTCTCCCATCAGCTTTTCGAGCATACGCGCCACGTATGCCCCTGCGACCGATCCTTCAATACCCTCCGGGAGACCAACAATCCTAAGGTTCTGCCTGCGTGACCTGTTCTCCAAATACTCCAGCTTTTCGTGCAGCCTTTTCTGGTGGTCCCTCATCAGCCCCATCTCCGCCTCCATTGCGGTTAGCTGCTCCTTGTGCTCAGCCATCGCCATTCCAACTTCTTGATCGCCTGTCCCTGGGCTTCCAACCTTTGCTACACCCGGTCAATCCCTGTCTTAATCGGGTCCAAGCACTCTTGCCTTTGCTTGGCAAAGCCCGCCTGGAGGAAGTTCACCAGCTGCTCCGTTGGTCACTGGGCCGGCAATCCCAGTCCCTGAGCCTCCGCCATGCTTTCCTGCGCCGCTGACTCCACTCCCTTCTTTGTCGAACAATCCCCTCTTTGCAGACCACTTCTGGTCCACGACTCCATAAATCGGTGGGGAATTCTTCTCTTCTTCACCAGCCTCCAATTTTACCACTCAAATCAACCATACGTCGGGGGAAAAGGTCCCAAAAGTCCATCACGAGCGGGAGCTATCAAATAAGCGACCTCTCACTCCATGGCCGCCACCGGAAGTCTCTATAATCAATTTCTATTATGGATTCTTTGTGGCTGGAATCAACAAGTCAAAGTGGTTAGCATAGGGCACCCAATCGTGTGATCAACCAGTGCTAATTACTTTCTGCAATTTTGGGTAATTTCCATACATTCTAGTGAGCAGATGGGGTCATTTTTGCTGCATTATTCTATCAAAAACATGCTGCAAAATTTTGCTGCTCAGATAGCAATCTACATAATTAGAATAGAACATAGAACATTACAGTGCAGTACAGGCCCTTCGGCCCTCGATGTTGCGCTGACCTGTGAAACCACTCTAAAGCCCATCTACATTATTCCCTTATCGTCCATATGTCTAGCCAATGACCATTTGAATGCCCTTAGTGTTGACGAGTCCACTACTGTTGCAGGCAGGGCATTCCACGCCCTTACTACTCTGAGTAAAGAACCTACCTCTGACATCTGTCCTATATCTATCTCCCCTCAATGTAAAGCTATGTCCCCTCGTGCTAGACATCACCATCCGAGGAAAAAGGCTCTCACTGTCCACCCTATCCAATCCTCTGATCATCTTGTATGCCTCAATTAAGTCACCTCTTAACCTTCTTCTCTCAACAAAAACAGCCTCAAGTCCCTCAGCCTTTCCTCATAAGGGGTGGGATTCTCCGCAATCGGCGCGATGTCCGCCGACCGGCGCCAAAAACGGCACGAATCAGTCCGGCATCGCGCCGCCCCAAAGGTGGGGAATTCTCCGCATCTTGAGGGGCCGAGCCCTCACCTTGAGGGGCTAGGCCCGCACCGGACTGATTTCCGCCCCGCCGGCTGGCGGGAAAGGCTTTTGGTGCCCCGCCAGCTGGCGCGGAAATGACTTTGCCGTGCGGCGCATGCGCGGTAGCGTCAGCGGGCGCTCACGGCATCCCCGCACATGCGCAGTGGAGGGGGTCTCTTCCGCCTCCGCCATAGTGGAGACCATGGCGAAGGCGGAAGGAAAAGAGTGCCCCCACGGCACAGGCCCGCCCGCGGATCGGTGGGCCCCGATCGCGGGCAAGGCCACCGTGGGATCCCCCGGGGCCAGATTGCCCCGCGCTCCCCAGGACCCCGGAGCCCGCCCGCGTCACCTTGTCCCGCTGGTAAGAGAGGTGGTTTGATTCTCGCCGGCGGGACAGGCATTCCAGCAGCGGGACTTCGGCCCATCGCGGGCCGGAGAATCGCCGGGGGGGGGGGCCCGCCAACCAGCGCGGCGCGATTCCCACCCCCGCTGAATATCCGGTGCCGGAGAATTCGGCAACCGGCGGGGGCGGGATTCATGCCAGCCCCTCGCGATTCTCAGACCCGGAGGGGGGTCGGAGAATCCTGCCCCAGATCTTCCCTCCATACCAGGCAACATTCTGGTAAATCTCCTCTGCACCCTTTCCAATGCTTCCACACCCTTCCTATAATGCAGCGACCAGAATTGCACGCAATACTCCAAATGCGGCCGCACCAGAGTTTTGTACAGCTGCAACATGACCTCATGGCTCTGAAACTCAATCCCTCTACCAATAAAAGCTGACACACCGAAGCCTTCTTGGAGAGGCCATTCGGCCCATCGAGTCTGCACCGATCCACTTTAAGCCCTCACCTCCACCCTATCCCCATAACCCATAACCCAATAACCCCTCCTGACCTTTTTGGATCTAAGGGTAATTTAGCATGGCCAATCCACCTAACCTGCAAGTCTTTGGACTGTGGGAGGAAACCGGAGCACCCGGAGTAAATCCACGCACACACGGGGAGCACGTGCAGACTCCGCACAGGCAGTGACCCAGCGGGAAATCGAACCTGGGACCCTGGCGCTGTGAAGCTACAGTGTTAACCACTGTGCTACCGTGCTGCTAATGGATTTGCAAGATTTCTCCATCCTTTGCTGGGTGTGCTCATTATATATATTTTTTTGTGTAGTTTCGAGCCACCTTGGCACAGATCAGAATCAGGCCACAGTCTACAATAGAGAGTTTGATTGAAGGTTTTGCCTGAGATTTTTGCAAAGAGGAAAGATTGATTGTCTGTAATCCTCTTTGACAGAGTTCGCAGGTTTATATGAGGCCTCCTGTGCTGAGTCACCAATTAGTGTTTCCGTTCTCCAGCTGACTAGCAAACCGTATTTCTAGGTTTCATTCCAGCCAGCAGACACATTCAGTCAGCGAGAGATGGTGGCTTGTTTCTCAGAGTATAAGCGAGCTTCTATTTAAAAGCCGACGCAGACAGCAAGGAATTGTATTGTGTATTTATTTTTGTGCATTAAGGAGACGAGGAAATTCTGGGCCATAACGTCCGAACTCCCCAGTGTCGGATTATGGGGGTACCCCAATGATGTGCTGGGCTTTGCATGGCAATTGCCCTGAAGTGCAAGCTTCCTCAGGGCACTTGGGGGAGGGTGGGGGTCTCTCTCAGGCAATCGGAAGCCCCGGGTGGATGGTATCTGGGAAGAGTGGCACCCTGGTATTGATGCCACCCAGGCACCTTGACACTGCTTCTGAATTGATCCCCACCTGACATTGGCGCATCTCACGGTCAGCGGGCAGAGCATGGTAGCAATCCATCACCTGTGACACCCAAAATTTGGCTGGGCCCATCCAGGTGCAGGCCCTCCAGAGGACGGTCACCGAAAGTACCTCGGGTCAGAGGGCAAGGTACGTAGCAAGCCGCCTCCACATCTGATGTGCTGTCTAGGGTCACATCTAGGAGCGATAGTCCATGAAAAATTAGGAAGTTAGACAACAGTTAAGTTGGCACAGGTGCAGCACATAGGTTAAGGGTAGGGGTTAGGGCACAATAATGTATAGTTACAATTAAACACCTTTTCACAAACATTCTGACCTTCAATCCTCTGTCTGAAGGGATGTGGCTGGGTATAGAGGGTGATGGTGGTGGTTGGGGGGGGGGGGGGGGGGGTTTGGAATGCAGGAGGTTGCTCGTGTGGGTTTTGGAGGATGGCACGGGCAGGTCCCCTGGACTGTTGGACAATCCAACTGGACTCAGCATCAGAGGTTGCAGGGAACAGGGCCAGAAATGTGAGTCCGTCTTGTAGGAAAGCTTACCCAGTGAGTGACCAACCACCGACCCCCATCTCCATACCACTACCCCCCCCCCCCCCCCCCACCCCCCACCCCCAACCACCACCACCACCACCACCACCCAAAAAGATGTATAGAGGGAGATGTAATGGTCAGAACACATTCAGGGATCACCTGGGCAGACAGTGGAATGTGACCCTGAAGGCAGGAGTCAGACTTTGTCAAACAATAAGCAGCACCAGATCTCACCTCACAGCGAGTCATCATCATATTCTGTCCCGTGGACAAGCCCTGCTGATACTGCCTGCCCAGGGCCAACACCCTGTAGCGATGCTAGTAGGACCCTCAGAGGGGGAAGGGTGAACTGGGGTGGTGTGATGGAGTAAAGGGATGAGGGACAGGGGAGGATGTGAAGCGGCTATGGGTAGGCGGTAGGCAGGGCAACTAAGAGGTTGGACTGGGTGGTGGAAACATCGGTGGCAAGTCTCCTGGTTGCCAAATCTGATGGTGATGAGGGTGTCCCATGTGCGGCGGCCTGCCATGCCAGCCCGGGCTCCATGCCCAGTTTTTCCTGGAGATCCTCCTCTTCCTTCTTGTCAGATGAGGCCTGACATTCCTCCTCCTCCTCCAGAATGTCCCCCTCTGCTGCGCGATGTTGTGCAGGACGCAGCAGGCCAGCACAATGTTTGACACCCTCCTGGGGCTATCTTTGAGAGCTTCACCTGAGCGGTCCAGGCATCGGAATCACATCTTTAGTATGCTGATGCACCACTAAATGATCCTCCCGGTTGCTGCATGGGCGTCGTTATGGCAGTTCTCCGCCTTGGTCTGGGGCTTCCGGACAGGCGTCATTAGCCACGACCTCAGCGGGTAACCCTTGTCACCCAAGAGCCAACCCCTCACCTGAGGGAACATCTCAAAGGTGCCGGAAACCGCTATTGTGCGGGCTTCCCGAGTATCGGGCACAGACATGCATGATGAGCAGCTGGTGGTTACACGCCAACTGCACATTCAGGGAGTAGAAGCCCTTTCTATTGATGAAGGGCACCCCCTGAAGAGTCGGTGCCTCTAAGGGGACATGTGTCCCATCCATCACCCCCTGGACCTGGGTATGCCAGCGAAGGCACCAAATTCTACTGCCCGGGCATCCTGGTGGGCTTGGTCTAGATTGAAGTTGATACTGTCTGCTGCCCGGGCACGTAGGGCATCCATCATGGCATGGATGCACTTGTGCCTGGATGTTGGTGATATCCCAGACGGATCCCCGCTTGGCCCCAGGAAAGACCGATGGGCAGAAAAGTTCAGACCGATCATCGCCTTGACGGCCACCAGGAGTGGGTATCTGCCTCCATAACCCCTCAATGTCAGATGCACCATCATCTGCTACAGATTAGCCTGAGTCTTTGGCAGCACACGCGGTCCGGAATGTCCTCGAAGGACGGTGCCGAAGGAATAAATGTGGCCTGATGCAGCGCCTTATTCGCATCTCACCCTCGGCCTGGTGGACTGCCGGTACTCCAGCCTCACCGGCTGGCCCTGCTGTTCTGGGGCAGGTTCCTGTTGTGCAGAGGCCTCCCCGAACAGCCCCTGTGCCTCCAGCCTCAGTGCGTCCACAGCAGCAGTTACGACCAGGTGGATGGCGAGCATTCCTAGCTGTACTCCAAGATTCATCCACTGCAAGAGAAGACATGTTAGCAAGATGAGAGTTCTTTTGCCTGTCCAGTTCCAATAGGCAACATGGTTGTCATAATATACACCAGTATATCATGGTGCAGATACACACACACTGATGGATACACAGCAAGACCAATCAACACACACAACACCGCAGCCAATCACCAGTTAGAGCACACTCACTATAAAGACAGGGGGCATCAGAGTTCCCGCTCATTCGGGATACAGCCTCCTACAAGGACAGAGCTTACAGCACAGATCCTCACCATGTGCTGAGTGCATAGACTGGTTCGGACAGGCATAGGTCTTTAGTTTAATCTAACATCGTGTTAACCCACAGTGAAAGCATGTTCAACAGCTTCTAACTTAATAAAATAGTGTTGCACTATTTTAAGTGTTGGTGGCCTGTGTGTGTTCCACGGATCCAGAGCACCCAACACATCATGATACCAGGAGTTGAGGGATATTAGAACTTCTTAGACCTACCTGCAAGTGATGTGCCTTCCACCAGCATACAGTCATCCTGCAAAATGGACAGCGTCCGCCGCTCCGCATCACCGGTAACCTAGGGACCAACTGGAAGATATTCAAACAACGCTTCCAGCTCTACCTTGAAGCCACAGACCGGGAAGATGCCTCGGACACCAGGAAGATCGCGCTCTCCCTATCCACGGCTGGGGAACATGCCATCCACATTTTCAATTCTCTCACCTTTGCTGATGATGAAGATAAATCAAAGTTCAAGACTGTCCTCCTCAAGTTTGATACTCACTGCAACACAGAGGTGAATGAAAGTTTCAAGCGCTATGTATTCCAACAGCGTTTGCAGGATAAGGATGAACCTTTCCAGTCCTTTCTCACCCACCTCCGCATCCTTGCGCAGTCCTGTAATTACGGGCCCACCTGCGACTCCATGATACGCGACCAGATCATTTTCGGTGTTCAGTCGGAACCTCTACGCCAGCAGCTCCTTAAGGTGAAGCAGTTCACCCTAGCGATCGCCATCGAGACCTGCGTGCTACACGAACACGCCACTAGTCGGTAATCCCACATCAAAGCGGCAGAAACGGCGTGGCAAGGTCCCCACAAGGCAGAATGGGTCCAAGCAATCGAGCAACTCCAGGGACTCAGCCTGGATGAGGGCGGCCATTTCGCGGACTCCCGCGCTTGTGCGCACCGAACGAGGGGACGGCGACGTCGACGAACGTACTGCGCAGGCGCGCACCACGTACAGCCGCACCGTGCATGTGCGGTGGCGCAGCGAATGTACTGACGGTACAACGTGCGGCAACTGTGGCTCCATCCACTTAAAGCGGCAATGCCCTGCCAAATCCCGACAATGCCTGAGATGTGGCAAACTTGGCCACTATGCTGCTTTATGCAGATCAGCTCAGCCTGCCAACTTTCATCGCTCCAGCCAGACCCGCAGGAATGTCCGGGCAATTCAACCCATGGTCACTGTGGTAATACCAGGTATTGCGGTACCTGAGAGGTGGATGACCATTGGCTAGACCCAGGAGTCTACCATTGGCTGATGTACAGAGCTCCGCCCTGAGAGGCGGAGTATAAGAACCGATGCCGTCCCAGCAGCCTTCGCTTTCTGTATCGAAGCTGCTGGGGAAGAGTTCTAGCAGATTAAAGCCGGTTAGTTATGACTCACCTTGTCTCGAGAGTAATTGATTGCGCATCAGTCACCGAGTCCAATGCGGACCTACTACCCGATATTGACACCGAGCACCCGAAGGCACCTGTTCGATATCGTTACAAAAAACAGTGTGTCCCCGAAGCAAAGAACCCAGCCTCTGTCGGTTTGCAGCATCAATCTGGACGATGAGTGGTGTGCCACCCTTACAGTCAACCAGAATTCGTCGCCCACCTCAGAGACTTGATTTATGAACTTTGAGGACTTAGAGATTCTCTGAATTGTTTTGTTGCTTTGTTTGATCGTTTCCCTGGTTTGTATATAGTGTTGATCTCGTTATTCTTGTTGCATACTGCTTCTCTGCACCAGGCACCTTCCCATGTAAATAGCTTAGTTCTCATGTACGTAGTCCTGTAAATATGTCATCGCACCCCACACGTAGTTAGGAACATTCTCACCATACATTATTTATTGCCACACACATACATTCTTTTATAAAAGGGGGGGATGTCATAATATATACCAGTATATCATGGTGCAGATACATACACACTGATGGGCACACAGCAAGACCAATCAACACACACAACACCGCAGCCAACCACCAGTGAGAGCACACTCACTATAAAGACAGGGGGCATCAGAGTTCCCGCTCATTCGGGATACAGCCTCCTACAAGGACAGAGCTTACAGCTTACAGCACAGATCCTCACCATGTGCTGAGTGCATAGACTGGTTCGGACAGGCATAGTTCTTTAGTTTAATCTAACATCGTGTTAACCCACAGTGAAAGTATGTTCACCAGTTTCTAACTTAATAAAATAGTGTTGCACCATTTTAAGTGTTGGTGGCCTGTATGTGTTCCACGGATCCAGAGCACCCAACACATCAATGGTGACCCTGAGTCGCATTTTAGCTCCACCCTCCCAATCCCACCTCCACCACTCAGCCGTTTCTCCCCCCGATATGTCGCCTTTCACACTGCACCCATCAGTGAGTGGCACCGGGGAGTCTCTATCCTCAACACCCGACCCTTTCAATAGGGGTACCAGTGGCAGCCGCAACCCATGTCAGCGATAAGCTCTGCAGTCTCTGCCCTGTCTCTCCAGTGGGGTCTCCTGTGGGTCTCCTCATTGGGTGAACTGGGTGTTATTCCGCCAGCAGGGTGGCACCTGGTTATACATAGATACACAGAAGATAGGAGCAGGAGGAGGTCTTTTGACCCTTCGAGCCTGCTCCGCCATTCATCACGACCATGGCTGATAATCCAACTCAATAGCCTAATCCTGCTTTCTCCCCATAGCCTTTGATCCCACTCTCCCCAAATGCTATATCCAGCCAATATAGATATATATGTGGTGGAGAGGGTGACAGTGCCACCAATTATCTCCACGCTTAGAGGCTTGTGGGCAGATGGATGTGAGGCAGGGAAGTGTGCATCTGGTGGGCGCTTACCTACAGTGTGATGTAGGTCCTGGGTGTGACACACAGGGTGTGACAGCCTGACTGGGGCAGGATGAATGGTAGCTGGGGTGCAGTAGGCAGGCAGGGCTTGGAGACAGCTGGTGGTCCTGCGGACCGGTGAGCTATCTCGATTTTGGTCGAACGCTCGATTCTCCGTCCAATCGCGGTTCGGGTTCCAGCGTTGTGAAGCGGAGAATTTAACCCACTGTAAACAGTGCAGATAAGGGGCGAGATTCTCCGATATCGGCGCAATGTCCGCCGACCGGCGACCAAAACGCCGCAAATTCCACCTGCATCACGCCGCCCCAAACGTCGCAAAGTCTCCGGCCCGGAATGGGCTAGCAGTGACGTGACGCTATCCGCGCTGGCTCACGTGGTTCACGCCGTGCGGCGTCATGCACGCCACACGGCGTGATGGCTCATAAGACGCGCTGCTCCCCCCACCCGACCAGAAGACCCGACCGGATGGCCGCCCGGCGCTCAGCCCCGAGGTTCCAGTCCCGCGTCATTGAGGCGCTCCTGGACGCAGTGGAGCAGAGGAAGGAGGCCCTGTATCCCGGACACGGCCGCAGAGTCGCCCCACACCACAGCCGGCGTCTGTGGAGGGAGGTGGCAGAGGCCGTCACCGCTGTGGCCCTGACACCACGGACAGGCACCCAGTGCCACAAGAAGGTGAACAACCTCGTCAGGGCAGCCAGGGTGAGCCCCCCCCCTGCCCCATATCCATACCCCCCCTCCCCCATACCCCCCTCCCCATATCCCCCTCCCCATATCTCCCCTCCCCCATATCTCCCCTCCCCATATCCCCCCTCCCCATATCCCCCTATCCCCCCTCCCCATATCCCCCCTCCCCATATCCCCCATACCCCCCCTCCCACATATCCCCCTCCCCATATTCCCCCAATCCCCCCTCCCCATACCCCCTCCCACATATCCCCCCTCCCCCATATCCCCCTCCCCATATCTCCTCTTCCCCCATATCCCCCCTCCCCATATCCCCCATATCTCCCTTCCCCCATATCCCCCCTCCCCCATATCCCCCCTCCCCCATATCCCCCATATCCCCCCTCCCCCATATCCCCTGATCACTGCCTGCGTGTCTAACCATGCATGCTTCATTGTGTATCGCAGGAGCAAACGTCGAGGCACCCATCCCCGCAGATGCAGACCGCCCGCATGATGCCCCTCGGAGACCACGGGAGACGGAGAGACCCGGACTCTCTGGCATGCGACGCCCACACGATGCCCCTCGGAGACCACGGGAGACGGAGAGACCTGGAGCAACAGGGAGACGGCGCCCCCGTCTCATGCGGGGGCGGCGACACAGGCATGTGCCACCCAGCGACGAGAGGGGCAGCCACAGGCCCCCGTCACAGCCGAGCCACGAAACCACAACCCAGGACACCCCTACCCAGGACACCCCTACCCAGGAAACTGAAATACTGGACAGTGACACAGATTGGATGGGTAGAGACGAACTGCCACCCAAAGTGCCATGGATTCAGAGTCACACGATGCGCACGACACAACGCCACTGCTGTCACCAACACCCTCCACCATCGCAGAGACGCTCGCCTCGGTTGGGCGCTTTAGTGATGAGGCGTCTGGTACACTGGTGCGCACAACACAGCTGTCCTGGTACAGCAGGTGGAGGTAGGAGCAGCAGAGGGGCCGGGCGGTCGGAGGGCAGCCCAGCCCAAGCGAACATCTGCCGCCCAGATGGATCCCGGGTTCCTGGAGTTACCACACCCACCCATAGGTCCGATGCAACTACCGAACCTGGGACGAGCGAAGAGGGTGACGGCCAGCTTGCGGCGGCTGCAGTCGCAGGTGGAGGAGTCCACCCACGTCCAGGAACTGGCAGTGGTGTCGGTCATGCGTGCCACCCAGGCCGACACCGCATGGGTTGCGTCCGCGGTGGAGGCAATGGGTGCGACGGTGTCAGACATGGGGAGCGGTTTGCGACGCCTGGGGCTTTCCGTGCAGGCGGCGTCTGTGGCCCAGGACATGGCTGCCCTCTCACAGGAGGCCATGAGCCAGCGCCAGCGGCAGATGGCAGAGGGGCTCAACTCCGTGGCACAGTCTCTGAAGGCCATGGCCTAGTCTCAGCAGGCCATAGCCCAGTCTCTGCAGGCCATGGCCCAGTCTCAGCAGTCCATAGCCCAGTCTCTGCAGGCCATGGCCCAGTCTTTGCAGGCCATGGCCCAGTCTCAGCAGGCCATCGCTGAGGGCATCGCGCCATTGCCCATGTGCGAGCCGGCGTCGCACAGTCACAGACAGGCTTTGTCAACCCCCTGAGCTCCATGGCTGCAAACCTGCAGACCCTGTCGATATCAGCACGGGCCTCCAGGACTGGCAGCGCCAGATGTCGGGGGGGGGGGGGGGGGGGGGGGGCGTCGGATGGCCAGTCTGTTCGCATCCCCCACCCATGTAGAGGCCTGGGGGCCATCGGGCACCCCGAGGGAGGAGGAGGTGCTGGGGCCCGTTCCGGGTCCCATTGTAGGGGAGGTCCCGGAACACCTCAACACCTCGGGCTTCCCCCCTTCCCTCCCAGGTGCATCGGGTGGGCAACGGGCAGGACAGGCTGGCAGCTCGCCATCCCAGTCGCCCGGGCCGCAGCCTGGCCCATCTAGGCCAGGACGCCCCAGGAAACGGCCGCCAAAGGGATACCGTGTCAGAGGGCAGGAGTCGCAGGAGTCCACCTCCAGTTCTGCTGTTCCGTCTGGGGAAACCACCTAGGCATAGTCAAAGGGCCCGTAAGGCCAAACAATTAGACACTGAGTAAGTTGGCACGGGTGCAGGGCACAGATGAGTTTTAGGGGCTAGGGCACGTGCATGAACTCCTTTTGTTATTAAAGTCAATGTTACACCAAAGAAGCTGCCTTTGTGCTCTGCCCAAAGCGTGCGGGGGTGTCATGTACGTTGAGCGCAAGTGTGTGTGTGAAGGGTGGTCTTACCTCAGCCCCAAGTGAGTCTGCCCCCTTCCCCCTGGGCTGCCATCAACATCCCCCCGGGCAGAGGACGGGATCGTGCGCTGCAGTGTCACAGCCGCATGCAGGGATGGTCCGGGTGGATGGTGGTACTGTGGCCATGGGTCAGACGTCGTCCAACGATGTGGAGCCAGGAGCTCATCGCAGGGCGGGTTGTCATCATCCTCCATGGCCTGCAATAGACACGCGTCCACCGGCAACTGTGTGAGCCCGGCCGTTGTGCCGCAGGTGGATCGGCAATGGGGGGGTGGTGTGCATGCGGGTGGGGTGGGTGGGGTTGGGGAAAGGGGTGAGGGTGCTGGGTGGGTGGATGGGTGGGGGGTGTGGGTGGTCGGGTGTTGCCATGGTGTGCGGTCTGTGGCCATACGACCCGATTCCTACGCCCATCTAGTCAGTGAAGCGGGCGGCTATCAGTCTGTCCCGTGCCCGCTGGGCCAGCCGGTAACGGTGGACAGCCACCAGCCCATGTCTAGCCCATCTGCCCTGACCATTACCCCCATCCCCCTCATCTGGGGAGGACTGCGCCTCTTCCTGCTGCTCCTCCACTCCGCCGTCCTCTGCCTGCGGCACATCGCAGGGCTATATTGTGCAGGACGCAGCACACCACAATGATGCGGCCGACCCTATCTGACCGATACTGGAGGGCGCCCCCAGAGAGGTCCAGGCACCTGAAACGCATCTTCAGCACGCCAAAGCACCTCTCTATCACTCCCCTTGTCGCTACATGGGCATCATTGTAGCGGTTCTCCGCCTCATTGCGTGGCCTCCGTATAGGCGTCGTCAGCCACGATCGCAATGGGGAGCCCCTGTCGCCCAGCAACCAGCCCCTCAGCCGGGGATGGCGTCCCTCGTACATGCCGGGGATGTATGACCGCGACAACACGTATGAGTCGTGTACACTGCCTGGGTAATGGGCACAGACGTGCAGGATCATCATGCAGTGGTACGTTCATCGAATAGGTCCCCTTCCTATCGGTGAACACGGCCCTGTTATCTGCAGTGGCCGCACGGCGACGTGCATCCCATCACTCGCGCCCTGGACCATGGGGAACCCAGCCACGGCAGAGAAGCCCACGGCCCGGGCATCTTGGCTGGCCAGGTCCACAGGGAAGTGGATGTAGCGGTGCGCAATGGCATATAGGGTGTCTGTCACTGTCCGGATGCACCGGGTCACCGATGTCTGCGATATGCCGGACAGGTCCCCACTCGGTGCCTGGAATGACCCCGTTACATAAAGGTTCAGGGCCACCGTAACCTTGACGGACACGGGGAGAGGGTGTCCCCCGCCAGTGCCACACGGTGACAGGTGTGCCAGCAGGTGGCAGATGTGTGCCACGGTTTCCCGGCTCACCCGGAGTCTTCTCCTGCATTCCCGATCCGTGAGGTCCTCGTAGGACAGCCGGGGCCGGTACACACGGGGCGTCCTCGGGTGCCTCCGTTGCCGTGGGGCCGCGACGTCCTCCTCCCCCTCCTCGTCCTGTCGGGTGGGTGTCACTCCAGCCTGATCAGCTGCCGCCTCCCCCTCTGCGGCAGCCTGCGCCGCCTCTCTGGTACGCTCCTCCTCCTCATCCAGGGTAACATGGACATTAGCGGCTGCCACCACAGCGGTCAACATCGCTGGCTGACCGGAAAACATGACGGCCTGTGGGTGGGGAGGGAACGACGATATGTCATCATTGCCCATACCCCCTCCTCCCCCAGCCAGGTGGCATGGACCGCATGGGTCCGACTGTTGGAGGCTGGCACCTGGCCAGGTGGACCAACTCACTTGCCCTCGCATCCCCCCTCCCCGGCACGGACCCCCCCCCTCCCCGGCATGGGGACCCCCCCCCCCCTCCCCGGCACGCACCTCCCCGTCCCCCTCCCCAGCACGGACCCCTCCCCGGCTCGCACCTTCCCCCCCCCTCCCCGGCATGGACCCCCCCCTCCTCCCCGGCACGCACCTCCCCGTCCCCCCTCCCCGGCATGGACACCCCCCCCCCCGGCCACCTCCCCGGCACGCACCTCCCCGTCCTCATCCCCGGCACGGACACCCCCCCGGCCACCTCCCCGGCACGCACCTCCCCGTCCCCCTCCCCGGCACGGACCCCCCGTCCCCCTCCCCGGCACGCACCTCCCCCCCCCTCCCCGGCACGCACCCCCCCCCTCCCCAGCACGGACCCCTCCCCGGCTCGCACCTTCCCCCCCCCTCCCCGGCATGGACCCCCCCCCTCCTCCCCGGCACGCACCTCCCCGTCCCCCTCCCCGGCATGGACCCCCCCGCCGCACACACACACACTTAACCCTTCACACACCTCTCCCCCACACATACAGACTGCGGCCACGCCATCACCTCTCCAGCGGCCAACTCCCCAGGCCGTCACCCACCTCCACGCTGGTCGGCGTCAACCTTGACATTGGTTGATGCCGATTGAAAGGTGTTTTGATTTACACTGACGTGACCATCGGCAGCCCCGAAATCCATTGCCTTGCGCCCACCCGTGCCATTCTCCGAGGAGTGCGGCGCGATTGACCCCCCGCCGACTTTTCTCCCTTTGGAGAATTCAGCGGGCGGCAGGGGCGGAATTCACGACGGCCCACGGCGATTCTCCGACCTGGTGGGGGGTCGGAGAATCCCGCCCAGAATGCATACTGAGCCTTGCTCCATTTTGAGAGCATCACTAATGAGGGTTTCCTTTCTGACATTCTAAATGGGTGCTCATGGGAAATACGCCAAATTCTGCCAGGTGTTCACTTAAATCTGAGGGCCACCCTTCCTGCTGGCGGCCATTCCAGACACGTCGAATGCAGCGCCTCACGGCAGGTTCCCTCGTGGCAGGGCAGACTAGCCATGCAAAATGCTATAGACTTTGGTGGGAGCGGAAGATCCCAACGGTGACCTCTCTGCAGGGAGGCCAGAAAATCCCAACCAGAAACTTTAAAGCATGAAATGGGTACAATGTCAGCACACAAAACATAGTCAATTTAACAATAGTCGCAGGGTCTGGTCTCCCAATTATGAATTCCCTCTTCACTTCTGGTGTAACTCCTTTCCAGGGGAACAGCACCACAGACTTGGTCCTTAGATTTCTAGCTGTTGTATTGATCACTCTATCTTCTGCGTAGACATAAATTAAAGAAGTATTGAAAGTGGTCACCAGATTATGGCTGTATTCTGTGGCCCCCAGAAAGTGGGTTGACAGGAGGGGGCGGCCGGTAAAATTGGGTGCCATGCCATAGATGTCATGCCTGCTGCCTACACCCCACTCCTGCCTTCACTGTAATTTTACCAGTGACAGAGAAGGCGCAGGAGATCTGCCCATCCTTGCGCCAATTGAGGACCTTAAGTGGCCGATTAATGGTCCTCATCCCACAACCACTGCGAGTTAACCAGAAGCCAGTGAAGCCCATGCCAAACATCCAGCCTGGCAACATTCATAGTGCAGGCTGACGTGGGGGTGGGTCACCTTAACGTGCTCCACACAGTTGGGGTCTGGATGCAGTTCTCACACTAGTGGCCACCGCACCCAGTGGTGCTGCTGGAACTAATGAGCTGCTTGGTATTTGATTGACCAGCAGTTCGCAGACATGGGACTTCTGCCCAGATGGGCCGCCTTAAACCAGCTAACAGCTGTTAAGTAGCTGGGTAACCCACCAGCGTGGAAACAACTTGTCCCCAACTTTCTCACCAATGGGTCCTAAACCCTGGAGTTTTACGTTGTGAGTAAATACCTTGGTGCCATGTGCAGCCTTTAAATATGCACCCAGTCTTTATTTTGTTCTTGTGATAAGAACTTAGGATTTCTGCTTCTGTGGTCGCCAACCTGATTTTTAAATTTCAATCAATTTTACGGGGGATAAAAAAGCAGGTTCGCAACTGCAATCGCAGAAATCAACAAGAGCTTCAGCATGTAAAGACCACAAAAACTTGTTTACCTTCTTTTTCAGGTATCAGAGTATTCGCCGAACAATGACCAGTGAGAGGTCAGAGGACACTGGCCAAGCCACTGGCATTGACACAGGAGCTGCGGATGAAAATCATTTTGCTCCTTTTAGTTCAGGTAAAATTCCTGCATTCATTGCTTTATGCCAGGGTTAAAACATAAGAAATGAAAAAGGACGCGGTAATATGAAACCAAACAAAGATTGAAGTCAAAGAACTCTACAGAGACATAATTGTAACTGATTTGGAACTGCGGACCAGGATTTGCTGAAGAAATATTAGCACGTTCCACAAGTTATGTGATGATTTGCACTGTTTTGCCATTTGCTTTGTGAAAATGGCATCTCGCTCATAACGCTCCCATGAGTTTCATGAAGTTGCTGCATTTAAATTGCCCCTTGATCATGCTTCAAGTCTCATAATTAATTGCACACAATTCTAATTGTAAATGACTGCCAATCACCCTATTTTGCCCAGAAAGTTAACAATTAAAAAGCATTGTCCCATTCCTTAAAAAAGGAAATTATTTGAGATTTTAGAAATAGCAAATGTTTTTTTTCTTTTTTTTTCTGTCCATCTCTCTATCCCACTCTTTACTTTTCTTTGGATATATGATTTGACATTGAATTCACCCTCCTCCTCAGTTATTGAGCTGTTTATTTCACAATCCTTAACTCTGATGTGTTAGTTAAGGCGGTGCACAGTTAATCTTGTTGTTCACCAGGGTTCCACATGCTCTGAAAATGTGTACGTAACTGGGCAGGCCACAAAAGAACCTATTCCAGCTGATTCTCTGAACCTTTAAATCTAATGGGTGGGATTCTCTCTGAGCGATTAAGTGCTGATGCTGGGAATGAATGGGGGATGTCCCAAGGTCCCGATTGGGGCACCAGTCCCAGAGCCATTCAGGACATGCAAATGGGCCGGTACTGTGCCATGTGGAACTAGTGCAATTCCAACTCATGCCGGCATCGGGATTGCAATGGAGAACCTGACAAGCTGGAGCTGCACATAAGCACTCCACTCCCCACACACTTTCATTCCAGCCAAAAAGATCGCACTACGAAGAGCGGCCCCGAGGTTTGCAGAGATAGAGATACTGTTGGATGCCATGAAGGAGAGGCAGGACACAGTCCCTGGGGTGGGAAGGAGGCTGCCATCCGCCAACGTCAACCGGGCCTGGGCATAGGTGGCAGAGGACATGAGCACCGTGCGCCCCACCGCGAGGACCAGCCAGCAGTGCCGAAAGAAGCTGCATGACCTCAGGGCGGCGTGGGTGAGTCACCACCTCTGTGCCATTGGCACTACCCTTGTCCCACATACCGCACGCACCGCACTAGGTGGACCGATAGGCAACGCTGGGTGAGGGTAAGCAACGCCCCCCCAAGCCAGCCAGGAGAAGTCACGACCATCGTGCCTCTGGCACTACCCTCGTCCCACACTCCGTAATCCCTCCCCAAACCCCCCTCACCCCCCCTAAGAGGGCAACTGAACCCCAAAATCCCACCCTGTACCATATGCCAACAGCCATTTTCTGTCCCCCAGGAGATGGCGGCCCACAACTTCTTGGAGCAGGAAAAGACCAGAGGGGGCCTGCCGTACCTGCAGGCCCTCACGTCACAGAGCAGAGGGCATTAGACCTGGTCGGTGGGGTAGTAAAGCTTGCAGAGACAGAGGTAGGCATGGGACAACCAAGTGAGGGCCCAATGTGTTGCGATGTCCCTATGGCAAGTAAGTCACCACTCCTCCCTCCCTCCCTCCCCCACATCACGCCTACCCACGATCTCACCTTGCGTCTTGTCTTGTGTCTTGCAGGGTCACCTCCCGTCGATGCAGGACCGGCTAGTGTCCCACGGCCCCCGCTGCAACCCTGCGACTCACCAAGCGACGTGGGACCCTCCGGGTTCCTTCGTCGCCCCCCCCTTTCCCCGCCACAATCCCGCATCACGCCGGAGCAAATGTCCAGGGACGACACTGACCTCTGGTCACTGCCACCCTCTGCCATCACAGAAGCACTCACCTCAGTTGGGCATTTTAGTAAAGAGGTCTGGGGCATTATCAGGTGTGCACCACACACATGCAGCTGTATATCGGGTGGGGCGGGGCACTAACTCCCGAGGGATGGATGATCGGAGGGCGGTCTGACCCGACGCACTAGCTGCCGTCCACGGAGGTCCAGTGGTTCTGGAAAGGGAGATGCAGGTGCAGAGCCGGGGGACTACATGAGGGGGGGTCAGCAACCACCCAGCGCCTGCAGGTGCAGCTGGAGGAGTCCAACTGTCTGCAAGAATAGGAGGCGGTGCCGACTAACGTGCCACCCAACCAAAACCGCACAGGGAGTGTCCGCGGTGGAGGCCTTGGGTGCGAAGGTATCGACCAGGGGTCATGATGTCCAAGGCCTGTGCAGGCAATGGCTGAGGTACAGGACAGGGCAGCCATGTCACAGGCAGCCATGTATCAGGGCCACACGGACATTGCTGCGGTGCTGCAGAACGTGGCCCAGTCACAATGGACTATTGGTCCGGGCGTCAAGAGCATTGACCTGGCACTGGCTGACCTGAACCAGTCCCAGAGGGACTTAATACTGTCCCAGATGGACCTGGCACGGTCACTGGGTGAGGTGCCACTGCCACTGAAGGATATGGCACAGCCCCAGAGGGACATGTCTCACTCTGTGCTCCATGGCCGTGAGCATTGAGACCCTGGTCATGATGAGCATGGGCCTCCAGGACTGGCAGCAGCAGGCGACAGCGGAGCCACTGGAGCATGCTCCGGCTGCACACCCCATCCTAAGGAGTAGCCCGGGGGCCATAGGCCCTCTGAGGGAGGAGGAGATGATCGGCCTGTGCTGGTCACCACCCGCAGGGGAGGTGCTGTTTCGCCGCAACACCTCTGAAAGCCCACCACCTGCCCCTAGCATATCGATAGACAGTGGGCAGAACAGGGTCACACCTAGCCCCCCCTCCAACAAAATCTGCGGGACTGTGTGATGGAGTGGCTAGCACACATGCAGGGATCACCCGGGTGGACAGTGGTATGTGACACCAGGCCTGGAGTCAGATGTTATGAGTCAATGATAAGCACCAGAGCTCATTGTTGGAGTGGGTCGTTATCATCCTCTGCCCCATAGACCAGACCATACATAATGCCGAACCAGGGCCAACATCCTATGGCGCAGCTGTGGGAGGCCTGAAAGACACCCCCCCCCCCCCCCCCCTGCCCCGCCAGTGGCACAACTGGCAGCCCACGTTTGCACCTTTGGGAACATTCCTTACCTCCGCTCTCTCCCTCAGGAGCCACGGTGCGGTTTCCCGTTTTTAAATGCCACAAGTGAACTGCGACGGTGTCATTTCCGCCTAGTGGAGGTAGAGCATCGCAGACGGGAAAGTACTGGGACGGGCACGTTAATGATATATTTACAAGATGTCTCTTGCAAAGCGACACTTTCTATAGACATAGTCATGAGATGGTACAGCAATTGTTTATTCCTCCCTGGCTAAAAAGTAAAATGGGAAAGGTGGACAATCCATGCCTTACAAGGGAACTTAGAGATAGTATTCGATCCAAGGAAGAAGCAGACAGATAGGCTAAGAAAACCAAAAGGGATGAGGATTGGGTGCAGTTTAGAATTCAGCAAAGAAGGACCAAGGGATTGATTAAGAAGGGGAAAATAGAGTACGAGAGTAAGCTTGCAGGGACCATAAAAACTGATTGTAAGATATTCTATAGATATGTGAAGAGAAAAAGATTGGTGAAAACAATGTAGGTCCTTCACAGTCAGAAACAGGGGAATGTATAATAGGGGACAAAGAAATGGCTGAGCAACAAAACACATACTTTGGTTCAGTCTTCACAAATGAGGACACAAATCACATACCAGAAATGTTGGTGAATGCAGAGTTTAATGAGAATCACAGAATCCATACAGTGTAGAAGGAGGCCATTCAGCCCACCGAGTCTGTACTAGCCCTTCGAAAGACCACCCTATTTCGGCCCAATCCTCCGCCCTATTCCAGCAATCCCAGCCTAATGGGTAATTTAACGTGGTCAATCCACTAACCTGCACAAATTTGGAGGAAACTGGAGCACTCGGAGGAAACCCTACTGAGATGGGGAGAATGTGCCAATTCCACACAGACACTCACCCGAGGTCGGAATCGAACCCGGGTCCCTGGTGCTGTGAGGCAACAGTGCTAGAGGGAGGAACTAAAGGTGATCAATATTAGTAGAGAAATGGGGCTGGATTCTCCATCGTCGGGTGCTCCGTTTTGCCGGCAGCCCGGGGGTTTCCCGACGGTGTGGGGCTGCCCTACAATGGGAAACCCCATTGACCAGCCGGCAAAACGGAGCATCCCGCCAGCATGCTGAATCAAAAATGTGGCCCGACGGGAAATTGGTGTTTGGGAAATTGATAGGACTGAAGGCTGATAAATCCCCATAAATCTACATCCCAGAGTACTTAAGGAACTGGCTCTAGAAATTATGGATGCATTGGTGGTCATCATCCAGGATTCTATAGACACTAGAGGAGTTCCTGCAGATTGGCGAGTAGCTAATGTAACTCCACTATTTAAATAGCGAGGTAGAGAGAAAAGGGAATAATAGACCAGTAAGCCTGACGTCGGTTGTGGGGAATATTCTAGAATCCATTATCAAAGGTTTTATAGCAGACCACTTAGAAAATAGAGGCAGGATCAGACAGAGTCAGTATGGATTTTTGAAGGGGAAATCATGCTTCACAAATCCACTGAAGTTCTTCGAGGATGTAACTGGCAGAGTTGATGAGGGGGAGCTAGTGGATGTGGTATATTTGGAGTTTCAGAAGGCTATTGATAAAGTCCCACAGAAGAGATGGGCCTGGGATCTTCGAAAAAGGCTAGGAAGTCTGCAGGGATGGTTGCTTGAGATAAGGGTTACCCACTTAAACAGTGACTCATGACTCCAGTGTATCACCCTCAGACTCCAGCCGAGGAAAGATGCAACGCTGCTCGCGTTACCATACGCTCCATCATAGAGCAGACCATTGGACTGCTGAAGATACTATTCAGATGCTTGGGCTGCTCTGGTGGCTCTCTACAATATGCACGAGAGGGTTTGCTGCATCATTGCAGTTTGCTGTGCCCTTCACAATGTGGCTTTGCAGAGAGGTGAGGTCCTGCCAGAGGGTGAACTAGAGGGGAAGGTGCCCTCTTTGGAAGATGAAGGTAAGGAGGTGGAGGAAGCCCAGGAGGATGTTGAGAGACAACATGAGGGCCTGCCATTATATCATGGAGGAAGGGAGTGGTGTGAGACATGGCCGTAATGCTCTCTGAGGTTAAAGGTTTCAAGAGGAATGAAACATTTAAGTCCAATCATCATGAGACATCTTCTCCAGCTCTCCAAGCCATTTCATGATTCTGAAGGAATAGCCGAACCATCGCTGACAGGATGGGCCCTGCATTCACTCACGATTCATTAGGGTCAGATCTTAGCTGTGGTCAACGGTGTCCACTAATGTGTTCACTCTGTCAACTTAAAGCTCAGCAAGGAAGAACAGCGATGTGAGTTGAGGCTAGACATTTCCCATGCCATGTAAGGATGCAAACACTGCGACGATGGGGACCAGCGTAGGGTTCTCATCCTAAAGTGCACATTTGGTTAAGAAACTCCGTTTCACAGAGAGTCACATATCTGATGAACCCTCATTAGCCATTGCTATCACTTGAACACCAATGATTGAGAAATCACTCATCAGAAATACCTAATAAAGAATTATCACACATCTCCGTGACAACCCATATGGATCCAGTACCAGGTGTCACTGAGGTTGCCATCCATGAATACTAATCTTACAAGGGACACTCTGAGTGTGAGAAAGGTTGAACCTCAGAATAAGAGGATTGCAAAGATCCAAAGCAAAATGCTCTCATTAGACCATTACATCCACATATCCATGGAAGTGCAATTTATACATTGTGATAGAGCACAGGTGATCCTAAGGTAACATCAACACTTTTAAATTTTCCTAACGTTACCACTATGCCTTGGGGCAGCCCTGACATCTGCAGCAGGGACAGAGGTAGTCTGCTGACTGCTATGTCCCGATGACCTTGGCGTACGTCCTCTGGTCCCCCGAGTCCTGGAGGCCGAGGCCTCTTAAGGGTCTCCTGCGCAGGTTCAGATGCACCCTCAGCGGCCAGTGCTATCAGTGTTGATGCAGGCACAGGCAGAGAGGGGTCTGTGAGTGGCTGCATACCCTTCGGGTGACCTGAGTGAAGGCCACAAGGACGTTCCGCTGATGCTCATCCTCCTATAATAATAATAATCTTTATTGTCACAAGTAGGCTTACATTAACACTGCAATGAAGTTACTGTGAAAAGCCCCTAGTAGCCACTTTCCGGCGCCTGTTCGGGTACACAGAGGGAGAATTCAGAATGTCCAAATTAGGTAAAGGCCCTGGCCTGACTCCTGATGGAAATGGGGCACCTGGAGGGAAGTCAAAGTGCCTGATTCGCATGTGGCCTACATTCTGGACAGCGTGTACAGTCTGGTGAAGACAGTGGGCAGGAGAAAGTGATACGAGGTGTTGGACTGCTAATTAAAATATGGCACCGGTATCTTCAAAACTATCAGCTGAGGACGGCCGGATGAATCAGCTGCCAGCCTTCCCGGAGAATTGGAGGGGAACTTGCCTATGCATAATCAGTGAGGTTTCAAGCATTAAGGGTGGAATTCTCTGATAATGGGGCTATGTCCACACTCCCGCGAGGAAACGGGCATGAGTCACTCCGGACTTCCTCCATTTTGCAGGGGGCTAGCAGGGCCCCGGAGTGCTCCTCGCAGCTCCGGCTGCCGATATGGGACCCTGCACATCTGGCTGCGGGTGCACGCATGCGTGCGGTGGCCGCTCTGCAACATGGCGGACTGAAACCGCGGGCCGGCCCCGATTAGGCCCCCCCCCTCTCGAGATCACGTGAGCCTGCCAATCGGTGGCCCCCGATCGTGAGCCTGGCTGTCCTGGAGGCCCCCCCCAATGACGGTTCCCCCTCCCCCCCCACCAGGGCGGCCGCGGACTGAGTCTGCAGCCGCCACTCAGAGCTCCCACGAGCCATAAGTGAACCACTCCGGCGAGAACTCGGCCAGTTGTTGGCAAAGAATCGCCGGTGCCGTGTCAACCGCGCGTGCGTGATTGGCGGCGATTCTTCGGTCCCTGGAGAATCGCAGGAGCGCCGTTGGACCCAATTGCGGGTCTGACGCCCATTCTCCACCCCTGCACCGAGCGCGATTGCGGCGCGGAGGCTAGGAGAATCCCGGCATAAATCTGGAGGGAGAGTCTAATCTGGTCGACGGGACAAGCGCCGGTGCACTTAGTCTCAAAATGGGAGAATTCAGCCAGAAATCGTGTCATGCAATTCCTTTGAATTGGTCACTGGGAGTTTAATTTTTTCTCGATAGTTATCAGTCTCTACGGGGCTCAAACCATGATAAATGGTAGGACACTGAAAAGTGTAGCCGAACAGTACTACCTAGGAGTGCATGTCCACAGATCTCTGAAGGTGAGCAGACAGGTAGACAAGGTGGTTAAGACAGCATTTGGGATAGTTACCTTAATTAGCTGAAATATACAATATAATAGATGGGAGGTACTGTTGGGACTGTCTCAAACACTGTTTAGGCCACAGGAGATACAAAAGTCTGAGAACATGCACGAACAGATTCAAAAACAGCTTCTTCCCGCTGTTACCAGACTCATGAATGACCCTCTTAGGGACTGAACTGATCCCTCCCTGCACCTTCTCTACTGTGTAGCACTACACTCTGTTTGCTTCACCCACTGTCTATGTCTATGTATTTACATTGTGTATCTAGCATATGTCCAATGTTTTTCATGTATGGAACAACCTGTCTGGACTGTACATCGAACAATACTTTTCACTGTACCTCAGTCTACGTGACAATAAGCCCAAATCCAATCTAAACCCAGATGACAAATGTTCTTGTTTGAGAGTGAATGGACATTCTGGAGAGAGTTGCAAGAGGGTGATTGCATCCAAGGGGAAAGCAATGTTGGGGCTATGTAGGACATGAAGGAGGTAGGCAGATATACCCCCAGTTGTCTGCTGGTCAGGGACGCTATTGGGAGAGGAGGATGAGTAGAGTGGTTCTTGCTTGTAAGGAGACAGTGACATGTACCTCAATGGACTCTGGAAAATGGAAGAGTGGCCATAAGCTTATCAAGAGGATTCAATCCTAGAATGGCGACAGAAGAACGGTGAAGACTAGGGTTAAAGTGAGGCCTTCAAGAGGGGAGAAATAAAAGGTAACCTGGGTAGCTTGGTCACAGTTTCTCTGGGATCACTGAAGAGAATGGCTACTTGCTCAAGATAACGGAGGGCGACCAACACTTGGAAAACGGTATCCCAGAGCATTCTGGGTGAGAGAAAGGGAAGGAGACAGGAAAGAATGGCCCAAGAGGGGGCAAGATAAAGAAAAGGGAGATAAAGGTTTTGAGCTAAAATTAGAGCTTTACTGTAAAGTGATTGGATTATAAGCCTAGTAACTCAGACATGTACACAGCTAATTACATTATGTTTTGCATGCCCTGCTATTTCACCACCATTTTTATTGCTACACCACAAACCTTTTGAAATTCTCTCCTCTTTCCACCAACATCTGCCCCTCGTGTCCCAAAGATTGTTTAACAACCCAATTTGTTGTTGGGTTCAGTTCCAAAGGTGCTGGGATTCTTGAACAAGTGGCCATTCTGTTATGTTTTCCCAGAGGGAATGTCAGAGAGAATTCATCTGCAGTTACATCACCACTGAACCTTGCTCCTGTCTTCACTTCATAGCAAGGCACAACCATTTTCAACAGCTGGGTTGTGATCAAGAACAGCCTGGTTTTCCCTATCTAATGTAATGGTTTTTGTGGTGTTTTTACAACCAGTCTGCGTGAGGGCAAACACTTAATACAGATGGAAGATTGAACCTGAGGTCTTTCTGGCCTGTATGGATCAGCTTCTCATTGCATTAACCAGCTGAGGGCTGGAATGAAATGGTTCGATGTTGGCACAGCAGAGCTGATTTGATGAATACACAATCAAACTGGCTTCTGTAGCCATTGGAAGCAAGTTTGCAAAATCACATCTGGAAAAAGTAAAATGTTCTTTCCCCTGAAGATTATAAAATAATTAGCAAAAATTAAATTTGGTGCATCAAATCTAAGGATCCCAATGCATCACTTATCATTGCCTGATGACTATACCCATTCAAGCAATTCCTGAAAGGGAGTGTGTCTGATTAGGTTTAAATCACATGCAGAGAGAACTATTCTGAAACAAATTGTCCAGATTTTAGCACTACCCTGGTTTATTCCGAACAATTAGACTTTTTAACTTACCACAGTATCTTAAAACTTCAGAACCCAAACATTTTCCTATTAATTTCTGACCATATTAAGCAAAGTGCAATTAAACTAAAGGATGCTATGTTTTCTTGAATTTTTTGCAATATTTTACATAATGTGCATCATAATGTGTGCTCAATACCTGATGGGATGACACTCTGCAAAATGTCTGAAAATAGCACATCTCATTTTGGGCACAGTTATGTAAACTGGAATTAAGAAAGATTTGTACTCTTCCTTTGTCACAACAGATTTCAGAAGAGAGCCCACACTCTCTCACTCTGCCTCCCGTTCCAGGATGAACTTGCTGCTGCAGTCTCCTCCTGTCAAATTCTTCACCAGTCCAGAATTCTTCACAGTGCTACATTCAAACCCTGTAAGCTAGCTATTCTGTTGTTTTATTTAGATATACTGTTCATTGTAGAGCATTATTTTGATTGCTGAATTTAGCTGCACCTCAATCTGATACCTACAGGCACTTTTATTTTAATGCACCTGAGACCACATTGGAGACCTGGGAGCTGATGACAGGAGTGAGTGCGCACTAGCATCTGCACAGATGACATGGTGACAAGCTGGTCCTTTGTACAACTTGGTGCATCCAAACATCTAGCAAAGCGACAGATAGGGCAGAATTTTCTGAGCCTTTTGAGGATGGGCTTGGAGGGGGGTTGGGAGGGTGGGGGGGGGGGAGGGGGGGGGGGGGGGGGGTGGTGAAGGATGTATTATCACGTGGAAAAGTGTTCCGATGTTCTCATGTCAAATCCAATTTTGCATGGAGCATACACCACAGTCCCAAGCCAACCAAAATGTAATTAAGTCAGTCAACTTGCAAGAGGGATGCTATTTTGTGGGCTTGTTTGAATTTTACGGAAAGTCCACTGGAAACACAGGGCACCAAAGCCCCACCAGGTATATGAAGGCAACAAAGAGGTGGCAGGTCAATTCAGGATTCACATGGCAGATGTTGAGTAAGGCAGTATTCCTTGACACAGAGGATAGTGACGCACAGGCATCATGAGCGAAATTCTCCATCCCGCCCCGCCACATTTCTGCCTCGACCGGCCGGCGGGAGTCTCCGTAACACCGGCCGGTCAATGGGGTTTCCCATTGTGGGGCAGCCCCACGCCGTCGGGAAACCCCCGGGTGCCGGCAAAACGGAGACTCCCGCCGGTGGAGAATGACACCCCAGATCTTGCTATGGGGGAGTGGTTTCAGGTGCCAGGGCTTTGGAGTGTGTTGTCAGAGTGCCATCTGGCAACTTGCACTTGCATGGATGTAAAGGAAAGGAAGAGGGCATGTGGTTGGAGGATGTGTTTGAGTGAGAGAACTGGAAGCCGATAGTGCCCACCTGCCATGGACATTGTGCACTCAGGAGGCCGATCCTCTAACAAGGATGAGCAGCTCAGAGGAAAAGAGCTTGAAGATCTTGTGGTGTAATGGGGAGCGTTCCTTCCTCTGAACTTAAAGCTCCGGTTCAAGTCCCACTCCAGGTTTGAACAACCATGGTCAAAAAGGTTGAGTATAAATTTGCCAATGGCAGGTAGTAAGAGCGGGTGAGATTCCTGGTCAGCCATGTGATGAAAGAAATTGAAGCCTCTGCCATCTCAATCCCTGGCTCCGGACTACAACATGCATGTAAAAGTGTATGTTGCCAGTGTCGGTCAGAACTCTTGGGGGGGATGGTTGGCTCAGTGGACTGGATGTCTGGGATGGATCAAACTGGTGCCAACAACACGGAGTTTGATCCCCATTCCAGCTGGAGATCTGCCTCCTTAACCTGCCCACGGTGGAGATCGCGGCACTGTGGGTTGGATCTCTCTTTAGGCAGAGAACTCAAGAAGAGAGAAAGAAGGAGGGGGGGGGGGGGGGGGGGGGGGGGGTAAAAGGCAAAATGAAGGAGCATGAAGTACGAGTAGGAGGGACACGGCTGCAAGGGATGGGTCCGATGGCAAACTAAGGCACAAACCAAATTGTATACAAATGCCTGTAACTGTGTCTTGGCCACATTGGGTCATGTAAAATCTGTGTGCTAGCTAAAGGGGGGGTCACGGTCACAGTTGCTGTTATGAAGATGCTCGCTTGTAAATGTACGTGTTGATTTTTGAGCAGTTTTTTCTGATAATGTATAATTTATAATTGTTGGATTAAAATGTGAACACTCAATAAAAAACATTTTCCAAAAAAAAGAAGAGGGATAGAACTGTAGCCACAGGCAGCTGGAATTCTGTGCATTCGCTTCTCTCCGGGAGGCCCACTGTATGCATGTTTGGGATTTTCTAGTCTCTAGCATATCATTGCATCATGGTGTTGACCGTTGCCTTTTAGGAGGGCCAACCAATATCGATTTGGGCAATCAGTCCAAGAACTGTAGATTATGGCCATTGCTGAATTCTCAGGTGCATGTTGTGATAGACTGCCTGCATGTGGCCATCAAGGTTCCCACAGGCCAGTCAATGGCCCTTCTTTGACAGAAAGGGCTTTCATTCCATCATTGACCAACTGATCTGTGACCGTGGCCAACAGATCCTGTAGGTGTGCTCAATGCCTTTGAAGCAACCCGAGGCCTATATACATCCCAGATACCCAAGCATTTCTATTCCCCTGCATACCATCAATGTTGGATTCTGAGCAACAAGGTATACTCACTGAAGAAGTAGCGACTTTCTCCTTTGTGAAACCTAAGGACGGTTGTAGAGGAGTAATACAACATCTGCCGTAGATGACCCGAGTGACTATCAAGCAATCTCTTAAATGTGCAATCCAGGTGTCTGGCTTGTTCCAGCAGTGCACTTCTGTGTGCCTCAGCAAAGGTCTCCCGGATCATGGTGATCTACTGTGTGCTGCACAACCTGATGCTATCTTAGGGGGTTGTGTAGAGCAATGAGGGTGTACTGGAGTGCTGGACCTCCTCAGACAAAAAGGATGTGGAGGAAGCAGATGACCAGCCAATGCATCATGGGACCCCAGTGACCGCAGGAAAGGCGCCATGAAATAGATGCTAGGGAGTCTTTGGTGACACATATACAAACACTTTTCAGATGGCCTTCGCTACCTCACCCTTCAAATTCATTAAAGGTCCACCTTCCTGTAGCACTGTTTCGGTTCAATAATTTACAAATACTGTGTGCCCAGTCCACACCTTGTTCTTTGGCATGGGCAAATAATGACCACATATGCCCACCAGCCCTTGTGGCGAGCCCAAGTACACCTGAGGTTCCAGAGGGCTGCCAGTAATGGCAGGAGATATCAGCAGAATCCAGTACACCTTTGATACAAGCATAAATCATTCATGACCAGTAACTTCTTAACAATGGGCACAATTTTGCCATATTTTTCAAGGTGTCAGGCTAGCTAAGACTGAAAACTGGTGTGTAACTCTACAGTTGCACAGATCACTGGCAGATAGGCAGAAGCATTGGTGTCACTGGTGTCACTGGCAGAGTGCCATGCGGGAGCCCCTAGATGTAGAAGGCACCCGCTCCTCCCCTTGAAAGGCATACTCGTACCTCTGAGGACCTTGTGGGGACTCCAGGCGCCTTCTGCCCATTCTCACCTTGCTGCTGCTACATAGAACTCATGGACATTGTGTTTTCGCATATCTCCGACATCCTCTGACTGGTCTCTGATTTCCCATGATAGTTGGCAGTATCTCAGTGGAGAACTCCATGCACACAGGCAAGAGGGAAATGCACTCAGGTCAAGGATGGACTCCTCCACAGTTTATGCCAGGGTGTGCATGCCCTGTGGAATCTCAGCCAGATCTTTATGAACTCACTCTGTCCCATCTGATATCTGCCACCATACCAAGGAGACCAGAGACCCGTCATCAGCCTTAGACAATATTGCCCTGGCTTCCCACACTCCTCCGCGGATCAGAGGTCAGCTGTCACAGACTCCATCAGCTTGTATTCTCTCCAGGTTGTTTATTTTTGAATTAATTTATGGGATGTGGCCGTTACTAGTTAGACCAGCATTTATTGCCCATCCCCTAACTGCCCTTGAGAAGGTGGTGAGTTGTGAGTCGCCTTCCTGAACCGCTGCAGTCCCTGTGAGCGCATGTACAACCCAAAGTGCTCTGAGGAGGGAGTTTCAGCATTCTGAACCAGGAACAATGAAATATTTCCAAATCAGGATGGTGTGTGGCTCAGAGGGAAACTTCCAGGTGGTGGTGTTCCCATGTTTGGTGCCCTTGTCCTTCTAGATGGTAGCGGTCGTAGTTTTGGAAGGTTCTGTCTAAGGGGCCTTGGTGAATTCCTGCTGTGCATCTTGTAGATGACACACACGGCTGCCACTATTCGTCAGTGGGGAGGGAGTAAATGTTTGTTGATGGGGTGTCAATAAAGTGGGCAGCTTTGTCCTAGATGGTGTCATGCTTCTTGTGTTGTAGTTACACTCATGCAGGGCAAGGGGAGAGTGTTCCAACATGCTCCTGACTTGTGCCCTGTAGATGATGGACAGGCTTTGGGGAGTCAGGAGGTGAGATACACGCTGCAGGATTCCTAGCATCTGACCTGCTTTTGTAGCCACAGCATTTATGTAGCTGTCCATTTCCAGTTTCTGCCTGATGGTAACCTCCAGGATGTTGATCATGGGGGATTCCGTGATGCTAAATGCCATTGAATGTCAAGGGGTGATGGTTCGATTCTCTCTTGTTGGGATATAGTTGTGACCTGAATTAAAATGCGAATGGATGCCCAATGATTTGCGATTATCTGCGTTGCTGGAAGGTGTGGGGAATGATGTAACGCTGCATCCGCTGATGTACCCTCCAGCTCAAAAGTGGGGCATCTCAAGGGCAGCATGGTGGTGCAGTGGTTAGCACTGCTGCCTCACGTCGGCGAGGCACCAGGTTTGATCCCGGCTCTGGGTCATTGTCCGTGTGGAGTTTGCACATTCTCCCCGTGTTTACGTGGTTTCGCCCCCACAACCTAAAGTTGTGCAGGGTAGGTGGATTTACCACGCTAAATTGCCCCTTAATTGGAAAAAATGAATTTGGTACTCTAATTTAAAAAAAAGAATTAAAAAAAAAGAAGTGAGCATCTGTGCCCTGGAGGTGGCAGCTCTCTGTTCTTGTGGCCACCCTAAGTGAGAGAACAGATAGAACAAAGGGTTTTGCACTTCCAAACCCGTGCATCCAAAATCAACTAGTTTGTTGATCCTTATAGTACAGTGGATTACACAAGAAGCCACCCCATATGTTCTACAAAGGCTCCCTTATGCCCCAGTGTTGAGGTTACTCATTGTCAACTACACTCCTGTCTCATAGTCCATGAAGGGCCACGAATGTTTGTTACATTGGAACTTCTAAAGAAGATGGCATAATGAGGACACTCAGTATCACACAGCTTTAAAATAAATCAGAAAGTGGTGAAAATAAACAGAGCCATGTCAGGATGACAGGATTTCTGTGAGTGTTTGTACTCTCATGCGCTACTTTTATCATGTGACATGGAAGAGAATACCTCTAGAAGTTTTTAAGGACAAGTAACCTTGTGACCATCCAATTAGTTTCAGGAATGATTGCGCCATTCAAATCTTGAAAATTAAACGGGTGAGGTAAAGAATGCTGATGGATTGGTCAATACAAAATAATGCACATTACTGCAATAAACAGGAAATGTACGTACAATGGGTGGATGCCAAAAGTAGAAAAAAGATTTGGATGTCAATTATGTTTTAAAAGGACCTGACACATGTCTTGTGGGCATCTGTTAAAAACGTATGATTTTATCTGGTTGCAATTTATCAGTACGACTGTGAAGGATCTTGAAAATCGGACAGTCAAATGTATTGATATATTCTAAGGATTCAGGTAAATTAAAACAGGATGGCATTGACCTTCAAACAATTGAACTTATTTTCATTGCAAAAAAACTTGAAAGAGGGACATTGTTATAACCTACACAGATCCTATTGGGTAAGGACAATTGGTTACCCTAATGGATCTGTGCAGGTTACAAACAGACAGGATGCTGCCGATTGTAGATATTGAGAATTATGATATAACTTGGTGCAATCACATAATGTGGGGATAGAGTGAAAAGCTGAACTCAAGTTTGGGGATACTTCTTTGCAGAATAATAAGGTTGAATAGACTGCATGACCGTGGTTTATGCTCTATTGATTCATATGTCTTTAGATGGGAGCTGGAGGGGGTCCTTGGGTAGGACTGTGTTTGAAGGACATCAGGGAAATATGGGCGCAGATGACCAAATACTCTCTGTAGTATTATATTTTGAGTTGAACTAGAACTATAGAAAATGTTTTAATGTGACTATATGAGGGGATATTGAAGAGATTTAATTGCATTATTTTTTGCACCAGCGCTATTCACTTAGCACTTTCTCAATGTCTTAAATCATACCGTTATGTTGCCTAGAGATGGTAATTTCCCATATTGTGGTCATCACTCTTGTCAATTTTGAATTGTTTTTGTCAGTGTGCCTATCGAATGTTTACAACCAATACATGCTTGAAACATATGATCACCAAAGTGAGGCGGGATGCCCATAACTTTGAGCGCTATCAGCATAATCGAGATCTGGTATCATTCTGAACTTATTTGCGAATAAGCAGCAGGAACTCCCAAGAGGCTGGGAAATGAAGCATGATCATCAAGGAAAGGTAAGTAGGTTCCCAACATGGAAGAAAAATTCAGATTCTGTGTGCATACTAATTTGGTGACAATATATGATGAATGTGCGATTTTTGACAATGTGCATTTTCGGATTAAGCCAGAATGTTTTGAAAGAAAAATCAACTAAATTGTTTTAGTTCAGCGCAACTGTCAAAGCTGTGAAGGGATTTAACTCTGCTGGGCTTTAAACTTAAAGATGTGTGGTGTTTAAAAAATCAGTGCTTAATATTTCACCCTGCCTGTTGACATAAGCGTGAAGGTTATCATTATAAGATCTGTGCTGCATGAATGAGTTTACAACCAAACATTATCATATTAGGGTGCCTATTATGTGAGCAATTGGATTGAGCTCCAAGTATTTATGGAATAGAAATATTAGTTTTCCTGCAAGATTGGCTGAAAGAATTTAAATATATTGGAATTGTCTATATGCATGAGTAGAGAGGCATGGCATTGGGGAATGAATGGTGTTCGGGATGGGTGGATGGGCATAGCATGGCATTAGGGTAAGAGGGACCGTAAAGGGTAGGTAGAAGTGCATAGGGTGGCATTGGGGTGATGATGGGGCCATTGGGGCTGGCTAGAGGGGCATGTGATGGCATGGGTTGGCATAGAGGGGACATGGGGTGGGTGTAGTTGTGGGCATGGAGACGGGCTGATGGGCAGCTTTTGCTTTGGTGAATTTATCTTAATAAAAGAACAATGTGCTGGTGCACAGAACGTTCTGCACAGCCCCCCTCCACACTCTTTGGGGGCTGGTAGTCTGATTTCTATCGGTAGATTTTACCACGCTATGCACCTCTACCTATCCTTTATGTTCCCTCTAACCCCTAATGCCATTCTATGCCCATCTGCCCACCCCGATGGCCCCTCATATCCCTACTACTCCAGCATGTCCCTATTGACCTTCTGGGTCTCTTTTTCTAGGTTGGGTTCATGCACCCGACCTAAGAATGAAAACCTGGGCAATTCTTTTTTATTACAAATAATTTAAGTGTATTCGCACTGAGTTTTCAGAATTTAGCCTTTCTCCCATTAAGTTTAATGATTTGATAAAAAACCTTGCTTCTTCCTTTCTACGACCAAACGTTAATCCCTTCATGGCTCAGTGACAGATTCTTTCCCTTCCCCAGTGGTTCAAGCGCAAAGTGCTAAAATGTCTGAATCTGCTGTGCTCAGGAAATCTGAGGTCTATATGCTGCTCCCTATGAATTACATGAAACATTTGATCTAAACTGGTGCTCAGCTGAGTGCCGAGCTATTTTCTAGCAGCACTCTGTGCAACAATCTAAGGTCAACACAGGTTGAAATGTGAAATGGTCTAAGATAACTAGATTTTACTGTTTGTAAGTTTATTTGGTGAGTTATAATCAATCTTAAAATAATCAAAACTGTCAATCAAGATTTGGTTATGATACGGTTAAATGATGGGCCTTTAGATTACACCTGGAAATTAATTAGTTTGTCGAGGATGTATTGAATATTGATGTACTGATTTGAGACTTTGAATAAAACTACTTGTATTTAGGAGCATATTAACAATATAGCACTAAGCTTTCTTACAGCTGTTCATGCACATTTCCAATCTTTTTAATTTTGTTTGTTTCCAACCTCAGAAGAACCCCTTTGGATATGGGGAAGGCTTCATGGGTTTGGCTGAATTTTGATTGACTTGGGAGTATTCTCTTATTATTATCATTGCTAAAGTTGGTTGTTGAAAATCCATTACATGTTGAAGGACCTCAAGTGTTACTCAGTTAAATTTGAAGATGCAATTTTATAATGATGAAGTTCTTGTATTTGAAAGCCCCTAAAATTGAATGCCCTATTGTGACACTTAAGATTAAATCTCTATATATCAATTTCTATATAGCAATTTCTATATATCAGTGTACAGTCGCAAGTGCTTTGTGTAATCTGATTTCATTTGTCCTTTTCCAGCCTTTTTTTGTTGATCACAATTCGCGTAGCACCACTTTCATAGACCCACGACTTCCCCTTCAAACTGCTAGGCCCTCAATCGCACTAGTTCATCGGCAGCACTTGCAAAGGCAGCGCAGCCACAGTGCTGGTGAGGTAGGTACCAGTAACCATTGATTTGCCTTTTTAAATGAACAAAAAAAGCCTTAAGATTAATGCGTCAAGATGACTGCTAAAATTACATACGTATGCTCTAATGTTATTTAAATCATCAGAATACAATACATTTTACTTATGAGGGTGCAAGGTGATTAATAAAAGGAAATAAGTAAACTGAGACCCTTCAGTTCTATTTTCACAGAATCACAGACTACTACAGTGCAGAAGAGGCCATTCGGCCCAGCGAGTCTGCACCGATGCATGAAGGGCGCTGATCTGCCCACCTGATCCCACTTGCCACCACTTGACCCTTGGCCTTGAATGTTATAGCGTTCCAAGTACTCATCCAGGTACTTTTTGAAGAATGTGAGGCATCCCACCTCTACCGCCCTCGCAGGTAGTGCATTCCAGACCGTCACCACTCTCTGGGTAAAAAGGTTTTTCCTCAAATCACTCCTAAACCTCCCACCCCTCACCTTGAACTTGTGCCCCCTCATAACTGACCCTTCAACTAAGGGTAACAGCTGCTACCTATCCGCCCTGTCCATGCCCCTCATGATCTTGCACACTTAACCAAAACATCTATATATTGTTTGGAAAGTTTGCTTTTTGTACACCAGGGACCTAGATTTATTATGAAGAGATTTATGTAATTTATTTATTCAAAGAAGACAAATTACCTTTCAAATAAACTTGAAGATCTGTGATTGTTTCTGAAATTAAATTGGATATTGCACTCGGGTGGCTGCTTTGTACGCGGGAGAGAAAATGTGCCAATTTGTACGATGATTCGACACAGATTCGCATGCACCGTTGTGAAATAAGATGCCCATCTTTCCTATAATACTGTGCAGAGATATTGTGTGAAGGTTAGGGGTTTCTTCATCAAACGAATCGTAGAATTTACAGTGCAGAAGAAGGCCATTCGGCCCATTAGGTCTGCACCGGCCCTTGGAAAGGGCATCCTACCTAAGGCCACACCTCCACCCTATCCCTACACCTCCCACCTAACCTTTTTTAGACACTAAGGGCACTTTAGAATAGCCAATCCACCTAACATGCACTTTTGGACTGTGGGAGGAAACCATAGCACTCGGAGGAAACCCACGCAGACACGGGGAGAACGTGCAAACTCCGCACAGACAGTGACCCAAGCTGGGAATTGAACCTGGGACCCTGGAGCTGTGAAGCAACTGTGCTAACCACTATGCTACCATGCTGCCCATGAAAAGGCAATGAAAGACCTCATGGTCATCTCCATATGGATGAGGCCTGAGTATAGGTTTCCCACTCTGTTAGAGTTTGTATAATACAAGATAACCAAGAAATGGAGTGGGGGAAAACTGCAAAATACTTTGCACTTAAAACTCTGAAAATGCAAAGTGATTATTCAGTTTATTATAATGGACCTGAACTTCCTCGGAGTAGCAAACAGAATTGGATTGCCACTCTGTTTCCACTTTCATACCTTAATGATTTTCCCAGCCTGTCCTTGCGACCAGGGTACGAATTGGGCCCCGGGTCACTGTCCGTGTGGAGTTTGCACATTCTCCCCGTGTCTGCGTGGGTTTTGCCCCCACAACCCAAAAGATGTGCAGAATAGGTGGATTGGCCATGCTAAATTGCCCCTTAATTGGAAAAAATAATAGGGTACTCTAAAATTTTTAAAAAAGTACTTGACAGGCCAGGAAGAAGGTAAGTGTCTCGGGTAAGTGGGTAGGATTTTGGGGGTGGGGATGTTGGGCTGGGCCGGGTTGAACCTGTGTGTCGGTGTGAGCCGAGACTCCCCGTGTTGGTGTGGGGGGGGGGATAATCAGAGACAATTGGGTGAAGACCCTGGGGGAAATCCTGTGTGGGCAGTAGTCCCATGGGGGGTAGCAGGGGGAGTCCCTTGGGTCTGTACACTAGTTACCCAGATGTTAGAAGTAGCTCTAATCCTAATGTTTTCTGCGTAACGATTGGTGTAACCCTATCAGAACCATCCAAAGTTTGCAATTTAAATCACATTTTCAGATGTTTGCCAGCAGAGGGCAATTGATGTGCAAACGCTTATCTGTGAAGTTTGAAAGGGGATTCCCCAGTGCATCTTTGTGCCCCCCCCCCACCCCCCCCCCCCACCCCCCCCCCCCCCCCGGCAATACAAAACCAGGAAGCTCGGAGGTTACAACCCAATATAATTAATTGTGGAAATGGTCATCACAGATGTCTGATGTGAATGTGGCATCTTGTTCCTCAAACACTAAATAGCTTATTATTTCTACTAGGTGGCAGATGACTCTCGTCATGCGGGGCCCCCAATTATTCCGAGACCATCCAACACGTTTGGCACCATTAGTCGAAACCACAATCAGGACCTGGTGCCAGTGGGTAAGTTAACCTTTCTGCCTACATGGTACAAAGTTGTACAGCTGATAGTTTTAAGGTGTATTACAGGAATGAGCCTGACCTCAGCCTCAAGTATTCAAACAAGAAACATATTCCAGCTGCTTCTAAACACTTTATATCATAGTACTTAGTGGAACATGAAGGTTTTTATTAATTCAATTTATATTTTATACACTATAGCTCTATATATTTAGGAATTCTATAATATCCAATTGGCTTCCTTGTTAGTGTGCAAATACTTGTGGCAGCAGAATGAAACCTTCCCCTATGGAGACAATTATTGGTTAGCATGTTTTTATTGTGTTTATATTTTTCTCCAGATACACAACTGTTATCCACAGCAGCTGCTGCTTCCCAACACCTGGTGGCAGCAAGTTGCCTGAGGGGGTGACAGCAACATCTCAAACAATATATAAAATGCTCAAAGCAGTTATAAAATGGCTTTGAATTTGGGGATTCGCGAAACAATTTCAGTCTTGCCCTTAATAATTTGCTATTTTACACAATCTGTCTAATTTTATTCAACTGTTTCTTTTTGCTTCAAAGTTCATGTGCAAATGAAAGGGATATTGTTCATCAGCTATTAACCCTACTGACTAGTTTATGATTCATTGAGAAATAGGAGAATTTGTTCTGATTCATTTACATGGAGCCCCAAAAATTAAAGAAATATGGTGCCATCAGCAATTGAGTTGGCTATTCAGGTCCTAATTCCTGCTCCGTCATTCAAAACGATCATGGCTGATCTGATCATGGCCTCAAATCCACTTTGCTGCTTGCCCCCCCCATGCACCCTTGATTACCCTTGACTCCCTTGAAGATCAAAAATCTGTCTAACTCAGCCTTGAATATATTCAGTGACTCATCCGCAACTGCTCTCTGGGGAAGAGAATTCCAAAGATCAATGGCCATCTGAGAGAAGACGTTATTCCTCATCTCTCATATTCTGAAAATGTGGCCCCTAATTCTAGACTAGCCGTTGAGGGAAAACATCGTCTCCATTGTTACCCTCTCAGACTCCCTCAGAAGCTTTTAGGTTTCAGAAACCTCTCACTCACCTCTCAAATCCTCTAAACTCTGATGAACATAGGCTCCACCTCCACAGCCTTTCCTCAAAAGACAATTTCTTCATTCCAGGAATCAGCCTAGTGAACCTGCTTTGAACTGTCTCAAATGTAATGGTGTCCATTCTTAATTAAGGAGACCCAAATGCACTATCTAGATGTGGTATCACTAATGCCCTGGAATGTTATAGCAGGGTTTCCCTATTTTTATGCCCTATTCCATTTGACTTCCTAATGGCTTCCTTTACCTGCAGGCTAACGTTTTGTGATTCAAGTAAGAGGACATCCAAACGCTTCTGTACTGAAGCATTCTGTAGTCTCTCTCCATTTAAATATTTTGCTTTTCTATTCTTCCCATTGGAGTGGATAGCCTCATATTTTCCCACATTATACCCCATCTACCAAATTTTTCCTCCGTCACTTAAACTATCTATATTCCTTTACAGACTCTATGTGTCATCCTCAAAACTTGCTTTCCCACATATCATCATTAAATTTGGCTACATTGTAAATAGTACTGCAGCACCCCACTAGTTACAGCATACCACCTTGAAACTAACCTATTTATACTGGCTAGCCAGTATAACCTATTGGCTAGCCAATCCTCCATCTATGCTAATACATTACCCCCAACACGATGAAATCTTATCATGTAACATTTATGCAATCTCTTATCAAATGACTTTTGGAAATCCAAATACACACATCTGCTGGCCCCTCTTCTATCCACCCTCCTTGTAACATCCTCAAAGAAATGTGTCAACATGATTTCTCTTTCATAAAACCATGTTCACTCTGCTTGATTATTTTACGGTTTTCTGAATGTTAAGCAACTACATCCTAAATAATGGATTCTAACATTTTCCCAACGTCAGATGTTAGACTGGCCTATAATTATGTAGACAGCACGGTAACACAGTGGTTAGCACAGTTGCTTCTCAGCTCCAGGCTCCCAGGTTCGATTACCGGCTTGGGTGACTGTTTGTGCGAAGTCTGCGTGTTCTCCCCGTGTCTGTGTGGGTTTCCTCCGGGTGCTTCGCTTTCCTCCCTCAGTCCAAAGATGTGCAGGTTAGGTGGATTGACCATGATAAATTGCCCTTCATGTCCAAAATGGTTAGGTGGGATTACTGGGTTATAGGGTGGAGGTGTGGGCTTGGGTGCTTTTTCCAAGAACTGGCGCAGACTCGATGGGCCAAATGGCCTCCTTCTGCACTGTAAATTCTATGATTCTATGTGCTTTCTGTCTCCCTCCTTTTTCAATTTGGGTAGGTTTGTAACATTTGTGGTTTTCCAATTCTCTGGGACCTTTCCAGAATCTAGGGAATGTTTGAATGTATCCCAATGCATCCACTATTCCTGCAGCCACTTCTTTTAGACCCTAAGATGCAGGCCATTGGGTCCAGGGGATTTGTCAACCTTTAGTCCCATTAGGCATTGTAGTATTTTTCTCTAGTGAATATGATTGCTTTAAGTTCCTCCCACCCTTTTGCCACTTGATGTCCCATTATTTTTGAGATGCATTTAGTATCTTCTTGAGACAGATATAAAATACTTGTTCAAAATACTGCCCTTTCTTTGTTCCCATTACTAATTCCCCAGTCTCATCCACTATGGGACCAAAGTTTACTTTAACTACTCTTCCTTTTTTATACATTTGGAGAATCTCTTACACTCTGTTTTTATACTTTTGGCTAGTTTATGTATATATTCTAATCTCTGCCTCTTTATTTTTTTATCATGCTTTGCTGATTTCTAACATTGCAGCTTGCTCAAGAACACTATTTATCCAGGGACCTATTTTGTCTCTACATTCCTTTTTGCTCGCCTCACTTGATGGCCCCTTATACCATGATGCTGTGTTCAGTTTACTCATCCTCCATGCAGCCCCTAATCTCCTTCACACAAACTCCTGTCCTACTCTTCTGATTTGCAGACTATAACCCCATACTTAAAGTATTGAGGGTGCAGTATATATGATATAACCGAGCTGCAAGCTACAAGAACCTCAAATCTATTGGACAAGTGCAAGAGCTGAGGATCCACCAGTATTACCTTGTGGATTCCCATACCTTCCTCACCCTTCCTCTAGTGAGAGTTGTCACACAGCACTTACCCTGTTATCTCTATTTTATTTTACTAATTAGATTTTCAAGTTTTGAAATATCATTCAATAATTATTTAATTAGCTATTGTAACTAGTTAAATTATAAATTTAATACCATACTTATATTTCCATGTCCTAGTTTTAACTACTGCATAAAAACAACATGAAATCCCCTATTTACTCACCTTGCTCCCACCCTCAGATCACTCCTTGTTTTGGTAAAGACCAGAATAACGCTTCTTCCCTCACTGCACCCTCGTTTACCTTGAATCTTGAATGAAGGACCCTGTAGAAACAGTACTCTATCGAGCTGGACTCCATGCTACTCACTCCTAAGTGAGTTTCAGGATATTACTAATTCTGGAGTTTCCTGATATCTGTTGTATCCACAAAATCTAATGAGTACCGGCTTCCAAAACCAAAAGCTGAAGATCAGTTTGCAAATCCTAATTTATTGGAGATATGTCCACCTAAGTACATATATTCCAAAATATTACTTTGTTAAGTTACTTTTAGAATTTGTTTAGACTTTTGCTGTTTTTGATTTTTAAGTAATGTATAAAAAAGCTTACAACATTTGCCTTACTCAATCCAAATCCTAGTCATTAAAGAGGATGTGTTGATTTCACTGGTTGCATGCTGGAGCAGCCTGCTCCAAAACCTTCACAGTTATGACATCTTTGCAGGCACTTCTGTTTAATAATGAAGCAAAATGTCTTTCATTATTGTTGCATGAAACTAGTCATAAAATGAGATGATAACTCTTTTGTTGCTGCATAGCTTGTGTCATCGGATGTGAGGAAATGTAAGTTATCCATTAACTACGTAGTATGTCTGCTATCAGATGCATGGACTTGCTAGGTATACCATACATACTGCACCCTCAATATTTTAAGTATGGGGTTGTAGTCGGCAAATCTGAAGAGAAGGACAGGAGTTTGTATCTATCACTCCCGCATGGTAAATTCCAGATAGTGACCAGGACATCAAGGAAAACACTTTTTTCATGGAGGGGAAATCAAGGGAAGATAGTGCCGGGATTCTCTCCTGCCAGTAAAAGCCTAACCTTCCTTTTACTTAGAGAATCTTTTCTGGTCAGGAACAGACATTCAATGAGAGGGAGGGAGAGCATCCAACATTACTTTAATCTTTCTTACCTTTTGTTAACATGTCTTAGACAACATGTTTCAATAAAAGTTGTAGTTTTTACTTTTAAGTAGATTGTGTAAATCAATCTCTAATTGTTTGATCGTTTCTACAGCCCCAATGTACAGATTAGTTCAACATTCTCCATTTTATAATCCCTATCCTGATGAGATGTTCTGTTGTTTTCAGCTTACAATGATAAAATTGTAGCATTTCTGCGTCAACCAAACATCTTTGAAATTCTTCAAGAGCGCCAGCCAGACCTTATCAGGAATCACTCACTCAGGTAATCCCATTGATTGTCCAAGTGGTGGTGCTGGTTGTGTGATGCTGTACATTTGTTCTGTACAGTTACCCCTGATATTTTAGACCCTAAATCTATGCTGCAATGTTTAATAGGAATTCTTCAGAGTAAATGCTCAAAGTTACGTGAGACTTACTGTTAAAAACTTAGGACATAAAAGGGAATGAAAGCCATCGGGCCCATCAAACTCTTTCTTTCCACAAAACAAACACAACACTGTCGCTTCCGGAATCCATGCAATGCATTTCCTAAGGAAAGGTTTTACAAGGTTTGTCCTCACATTCTCATCTCAGAAGATTAATGAGCAAAAATGAAAATATCTGTGTTACCTTATTATTAATAAATATATTAGTCAACCTTGACGAGTTGCTTTCCTTGACATATCTATTAGGTGGGGTTCTCCGTTCCCCCAGCCCCGTGTTTCTCTGTGGTGCGCCATTCGCTAGCAACAGGATTCTCTATTCCCACCGCTTGTCAATGAGATTTCCCATTGAAGCCACCCCATACTGCCTGGAAACCCGGGAACAGAGAAACCCAATGGCTGAAGAATTCCAGCCCTTGTCTCATGAAGAATCTTGTCCCGTACAGCATTTGATTTTTTCAATTTATTCATAACTTCAGTTCTGTTCCTAACCAGAGTCTCCAACTTCTTTTAAAAAGTGTTAATCGGCAGACTATTAACTGCATTCATTATTATTTTATAATTATAGTCATAACCATTATTTTACCTGAGTTTCTCGATATAAAAAATCTTGGAAAGAATTCCTTCCAATCTTGAGTCATGTCTAACCCTTGTTACATGTTTTGCTTGCATCCTCTAATTCTCTGCAAGCTTGCTTGCAACACCTTCATCTTTCCATCAGCTTTTTAAAAGTTGATCATATCATCATTCAGCCATCCTTGTCCTTTTGAAGATTGGCTAACTTTGCATATAATAACCTAACCATGACTTCCTGAGTAATCTGGGCAATAATAGAATAACCTTTTTTATTTTTATCCTCTGGGGCGAGATTCTCCGACCCCCCCCCCCCCCCCCCCCCCGCCGGGTCGGAGAATCGCCGGGGGCTGGCGTGAATCACGCCCCCGCTGGTTGCCGAAGTCTCCGGCACCGGAGATTCGGCAGGGGCGGGAATCGCGCTGCGCCGATTGGCGGGCCCCCCCGCTCGATTCTCCGGCCCGGATGGGCCAAAGTCCCGCCGCTAAAATGCCTGTCCCGCTGGCGTAAATTAAACCACCTACCTTACCGGCGGGACATGGCGGCGTGGGCGGGCTCCGGTGTCCTGGGGGGGGGGGGGCGCGGGGCGATCTGGCCCCGGGGGGGTGCCCCCACGGTGGCCTGGCCCGCGATCGGGGCCCACCGATCCGCGGGAGAGCCTGTGCCTTGGGGCACTCTTTCCCTTCCGCCTCCGCCACGGTCTCCACCATGGCGGAGGCGGAAGAGACTCCCTCCACTGCGCATGCGTGGGAAGCTGTCAGCGGCCGCTGACGCTCCCGCGCATGCGCCGCCCGGAGATGTCATTTCCGCGCCAGCTGGCGGGGCACCAAAGGCCTTTTCCGCCAGCTGGCGGGGCGGAAATTCGTCCGGCGCCGACCTAGCCCCTTAAGGTTGGGGCTCGGCCCCCAAAGATGCGGAGCATTCCGCACCTTTGGGGCGGTGCGATGCCCGTCTGATTTGCGCCGTTTTGGGTGCCAGTCGGCGGACATCGCGCCGTTTCCGGAGAACTTTGCCCCAGATGTCCTTGAGATGCAGCATTGTTTATAACTCCCTTGCAATGACTGGATATTTTAAAATTAATTTGTGATTAATTACTCCCTTCTTTATAGGCACATTTCATATTTCCATTTCAAATGTCCTCTTCATGTACCAACACAACTTGGTGCCATCAGCAAACTGGGAAATACTACACAAAAGCAGCTCTGTATCATTAAGAGGGCTGTTTAAAAACATTTTGTCAAATCTGCTTTCATTGCTTAAAAATATTTTGAGACCAATAGCAACCATAATATTTACCATTAAATCAAACAGAGCAGTTATGTTCTCACAGGCTGCTGGATATTGTGCCTGTGCCTTACAAATTCCACCTGCACTTTCCATTGGGAGGGTTGCAATTGAGTGATGCTGGCCTGCCACCCAGTAAGAATTTTGAATTTGATAATCAAGGCAACGTGGGTTTGGATGGCGCCCATCCATTTCAAACCAAAACATCTTAACAAATTACTATTCATGATGAAAGAGGCAAGCACACATTTAGGGATTTGGCTTGTTTCAATCATTAAGAGACATAGATAGGATGCAGAGCTGGGCTGAGAAGTGGCAGATGGAGTTTAGCCCTGAAAAGTGTGAGGTTGTCTATTTTGGAAGGACAAATGTGAATGCGGAATACAGGGTTAACGGTAAGGTTCTTGGCAATGTGGTGGAGCAGAGAGATCTTGGGGTCTATGTTCAGAGATCTTTGAAAGTTGCCACTCAAGTGGATAGAGCTGTGAAGAAGGCCTACGGTGTGCTAGCGTTCATTAGCAGAGGGATTGAATTTAAGAGCCGTGAGGTGATGATGCAGCTGTACAAAACTTTGGTAAGGCCACATTTGGAGTACTGTGTGCAGTTCTGGTCGCCTCATTTTAGGAAGGTTGTGGAAGCTTTGGAAAAGGTGGAAAGGAGATTTACCAGGATGTTGCCTGGAATGGAGAGTGGGTCTTACGAGGAAAGGTTGAGGATGCTAGGCCTTTTCTCATTAGAATGGTGAAGAATGAGGGGCGACTTGATAGAGGTTTATAAGATGATCAGGGGAATAGATAGAGTAGACAGTCAGAGAATTTTTCCTCGGGTGGAACAAACCATTACAAGGGGACATAAATTTAAGGTGAATGGTGGAAGATATAGGGGGGGATGTCAGAAGTAGGTTCTTTACCCAGTAGTGGGGGATTGGAATGCACTGCCTGTGGAAGTAGTTGAGTCGGAAACATTAGGGACATTCAGGTACATGGATTATGGTAGAACGCTCGGGTGTAGATTGATTTGTTCTTAATCTAGGACAAAAGTTCAGCACAACATCGTGGGCCGAAGGGCCTGTTCTGTGCTGTATTTTCTATGTTCTATGTCCATACCCCATGAATGAAAAGAAATGCCAGCCACTCTACAAATGGAAAAACCATTACTAGAGCATCCTATTCAACAGATAGCCAGCAATAAAGAGTCAAAGGGCAAACTAAAAGCAAAACAATGAAATGAAATGAAAACCGCGTATTGTCACAAGTAGGCTTCAAATGAAGTTACTGTGAAAAGCCCCTAGTCGCCACATTCCGGCACCTGTTCGGGGAGGCTGTTACGGGAATCGAACCGTGCTGCTGGCCTGCCTTGGTCTGCTTTCAAAGCCTACCGTTAACCGTGTATTCCGCATTCATATTTGTCCTTCCAAAATGGACAACCTCACACTTTTCAGGGTTAAACTCCATCTGCCACTTCTCAGCCCAGCTCTGCATCCTATCTATGTCTCTTTGCAGCCGACACCAGCCCTCCTCACTATCCACAACTCCACCAATCTTCGTATCGTCTGCAAATTTACTGACCCACCTTTCAACTCCCTCATCCAAATCATTAATGAAAATCACAAACAGCAGAGGCCCCAGAACTGATCCCTGTGGTACGCCACTGGTAACTGGGCTCTGGGCTGAATATTTGCTATCCACCACCACTCTCTGACTTTTATCGGTTAGCCAGTTCGTTATCCAACTGGCCAAATTCCCCACTATCCCATGCCTCCTTACTTTCTGCATTAGCCTACCATGGGGAACCTTATCAAATGCCTTACTAAAATCCATGTACACTACATCCACTGCTTTACCTTCATCCACGTGCTTGGTCACCTCCTCAAAGAATTCAATAAGACTTGTGAGGCAAGACCTACCCCTCACAAATCCGTGCTGACCATCCCTAATCAAGTAGTGTCTTTCTAGATGCTCAGAAATCCTATCCCTCAGTACCCTTTCCATTACTTTGCCTACCACCTGTAGCCACCTAAAATGGCTGATTCCCGATTAATTTGGCCAAACCCCGATCTAAAATGGCGAACTGAAAAGGCTAATGGGAAAAGCAGCCAACAGGACACAAACGGACAGCTGCAGACAGAACAGGATATTCGACTCTGGGGGAGTCGTCCCAGAACCGATACCTGCAACCATTAGCAGCACATCAACCCAGCCATCTGCAGTTTAATTGGCGATCCCCGGGAACAATTGCAACAAATTAGCAATTGAAAGCCGATCCAGACCTCTCGGCGCCAGCAGTGGCCGAGACAAAGAAAGGTGAACGACCACCCCCCGATCAAGGAATCGCCCCATTATTGGAGCATATCGAACCATCATTCTTTAGGACATCTACAAAAGATGCTTGAATATGAAGATATTCTGCACATCCTACATCTTCAACTGAAAGAAGCAAATCCCTCAGCTCTTTTTGTGCCAGATGGTTGAGTGTAATGTAACCTCTCTCGTATCAACTACAGCTCTTGTATAGAAAAAGTACCCAGCCGACATTGTACACTGTCCTTTACTATCTGCCAGAATTGACCTCAAAATCTAATTCAGTTTGGCTCTGCAATACTGCTGTGAGCCTTTTATAAGGTGTACAAAAATTGAGAATGTCATAAGAGGAGAGATTTCTGTATTACTTCATTTTAGCTGCAAACATACAGAGTTTGGTCTGTAGTCCTGTAAAGCCTATTGTGATTGAACGTGTTATAACCCAGTCAAAGGAAAATTGTATTTAGTTAGTGTACTCTGAGGACATAGGAATTGGTATGACTTAAATTAGTAATATAATTATGCTGCCTTATGTCCTTTTTCCGGATTTGTGGTTCACATCTAGGAAAGTAGAGTTTACCATCCAAATTGGTCTGTTTCTGTGCTGTATATCCCATATAAATATTGCTGATCATCGAGACAAAAATGACAGTGAATAATGAGTGTGTGTTTCGTTTATATGATTTACCTTTTCTTTTTATTGTGTCATATAAAATTGGCCTGGTAGGCTTTTATTTTTATTTCACCATTTTTTTGTCACAAATATTACAAATCTCACAATGAGGTGGTGTGGCTCCTGTCACTTTTATTTCCATATCTTACTGTTCCTTCTTTATATGATTTTAAGATACACATCTGGGATATCAATTCCAGTTTGTACCCCTAAATGAAGTACCAGTGTTTCTTTTCTGCTATGTTTTTTGGCAGTGATGGCAAAGCTGGGGATGCACAGAGTGAATATGAGCTCTTGCACTTGGTATCTTATCCAGTGTAGTTGCATGTAATTATGGCCAAGAATCATGGGCGCGATTCTCCACTCCCACACCGGTTGGGAGAATCGCCTGGGCCGCCAAAATTTCCGGGGACGCCGTTCCGAAGCCCACCCACGATTCTCCCAAGCAGCGGGAACGGCCCGGTCGGGTTTCGCAGGCCGGAGAATCGCCGGAGACACCCAAAATGGCGATTCTCCGGCACCCCCGCTATTCTGAGGCCCGGATGGGCCGAGCGGCCAGGCCAAAACGGTGGGTTCCCCCCGGCGCCGTCCACACCTGGTCGCTGCAGTCATGGGCGGTGCGTGAACGCTGGGGGGGGGGGCCTGTGGGGGGGGCGAGGGGGGATCCTGCACCGGGCTTCACCTGCAATGTGGGGTGGCCCACGATCGGTGCCCACCGATCGTCGGGCCGTCCTCTCTGAAGGAGGACCTCCTTCCTTCCGCGGCCCCGCAAGATCCGTCCCCCATCTTCTTGCGGGGCGGATTTGGACAGGACCGCAACCACGCATGCGCGGGTTGGCGCCGGCCAACCCGCGCATGCGCGGATGACGTCCATTATGCGGCGCCGGCCGCGTCATCTATGCGGCGCCGCTTTTACGCGGGCGACAAGGCCTGGCGCGGGTAGATGACGCGGCCCCGATACTGGCCCATTGTCAGGGCCTGAATCGGTCGGGGCCGGGGCCATTCCGCGCCGTCGTGAACCTCGACGGCGTTCACGACGGCGCGGCCACTTCGGCGTGGGAGTGGAGAATCCCGCCCCATGAGCCAGGATTATCTAGCCTCTCCCGCTCAGTGAGATATTACGATCCTGCAAAAGTAAATGGCAATTGAAATGGCCCTCTGCATCTCGGAGTGGGGGAGGGGGGTGGGGGGGTTGGTGGGGGGGGGGGGATAGCTGGCTATAGAATGATTACAGCACAGATAGAGGCTATTTGGCCCACCGTGTTCGTACGGACTGTGAGAGCAACATCCCTAGTCCCACTCCCCGGCCTTTTCCCCATAGCCCTGAAATTTTTATCTCTTTAAATAATGATGCAATTCCCTTTTGAAAGCTATGATTGAATCTGCCCCCCACACCCCAGCTCCTAACCATTTGCTGAATGAAAAAGTGTTTTCCTCATGTCTCTCTTGCTTCTTTTGCCCTTCTCTTAAATCAGTAAGTAGCCTCTAGTTCTCGATCCTCCTGCCAACTGGAACAGTTTCTTCCTATTTGCTCTGTCCAGATTTGTTCCACCAGTAAATTAGATGGAGTCCAGTGAAGTAAAGGTATACCAATATGATTAATTCTGTGAATGGCATTTAAATTGAACTATGATTGTATTTTCACAAACTTGTGCAGTTAAAAGCAAGGAAAACAAAGGTGAATATCAGTTTTGGTAGGGCCAAGGGGTTGTGTCTGTTTTGAATTCCAAAAGTCTATCATCGCAGTCCTTAATTTGATTTGTTTTTTTAAAAGAAATCACTGGCCGTTAAACTGCTGTACCACACTTGTGCAAAAATGCAAGCTTACAGCAGGGGCGTTAGATGATTAGAATTCAGCAGAGGTCTGCCATCAGTGCCACAAAATGGATGACCATGTTGGTCAATTTTGATACCTGAAATTAGTTGCCAAATGCAGGAATGGTAACGTGAAATCCCTGCAGTGCAGAATTCGGACCATCGAGTCTGCAGTGACCCGCCCCCCCCCTCCCTCCACACACACTAAAGAGCACCACCGAGGCCCAATCCCCCGTGCTATCCCCATAACCCCACCTAACCTTTGGACATGAAGAGGGGCAATTTAGCATGTCCAATACACCAAACCTACTGATGCACTATCAATTACTACAAAGACGAGAGTAGTGAATAATCGAGGCTTTATTGAGCAAAGATGTGTGGCCTCCTGTAGCTGCTCCCAGAATGGGAGCAGCACTGGCGAGCACACACATTTATACGCCGCCTACTGGGCGGAGCCAGCAGGCAGGGATTTACCCATGTACATCTAGTACAGGAGCCTTACCGTACTACATGTAATATACAGTTAGTGGTGACTACCACACCTACACATCTTTGGACTGTGGGAGGAAACCAACCTGGAGGAAACCCACGCAGACAAGGGGTGAATGTGTAAACTACACACAGTCACTCAAGGTCAGAATTGAACCTAGGTCTCTGTCGCTGTAAGGCAGTAGTGCTAACCACTGTGCCACCGTGGAGCTAAGCTGTACAAAGCCCTCCCTCGAAGCATAGGACACAGGTAAGTTGCTGAAATGAATAACTCACAAACATACCAGCATATTACGCCACCTTTATCAAATAATGATTGCCGACTTAATTTTAATCATCACAGAGCTTTGCCTTGTCTATTCTGCGTTTTTTGCAGTTTGCATGTTATATATCAGTTTGCTGTTTTCTGAAAATATTGTTGAATTATTTGAACATTTCTATAGGGAGAAGGTTCAGTTTATCAGAAGCGAGGGAACGAGTGGCTTGGGGCGTTTATCCAGTGATGCAGACCTTGTTATGCTGTTAAGGTAGGTGCATCCCATGTCACTGCTAAATGTGGCTTGTGAAAAAGATGCTGCACATTGTATCAAGATTTCAGCGTTCTTGTTGGGCTTTATATTGACTGGCAAAAGAATATGATTATTGAGTAACATACACCCATCAAACCAACTTTTAAGCTCGAGTTTAATTGAGACTGGCATACTTAAAAGGACTTTAGGGATGGTTAGGATGTAAGCTTGTGCCCTTGGTCCCCATGTACCAAATTTCTGATCTCAATCATACAACATGAACAAGTAATACACAGAAATCAGGGGTGAGATTTTCCAACCCTGCCGCGAATGAGCAAGCGAGCCAAAAGTCTCTTGACTTTGACAGCACTGGCAAATCCCACCCACTGGCGGGATCAGAAAACCTGCCCCAAGATTGATTTGGAAAAACATCATGGGAAAAATATTCTCTCTTCTCTGATAGTTTGCATCGGAATAAATGTTGTAACTACTTACCTGCTTGCCTCCTCAGTTTTGGTGGTGCGTGGCAGAGGAAGACCCGAGAAAGGACAAAATACCTTAGATAGAGGAGTGACTTTTAACAAGTGAATAAAAATCTGATGGTTCAAACAGTTAATTGCACAATTATATGGTGTTAACTTATGTGGGTTCTGTGATATGCTAACATCAGTGCTCTGTGTCTCCCTATTGCTGAACTGTTTGAGGATGTTCTCTCAAAGTCCCAATCAGCTGAAAGTGCAACAATAGTCCAGTACCATTCAGTCTGTTACATGAAAAATGTGTTGTATGGTCAGTTAGCCAATATTTTCTCTGAGCCTCTATATTTATTGGTCCACTTTAATCACTTCAGCAAATATTGATTCGAGCAATGACCACAGGAATATGCAGGACCAGAAAAGAGTGTCACGTTTGTCATGTTCCAGCTGCACTATGCTCAGTGTTCTGACAGATTCAATTGTGGCTTTCAAAGCGGAATTGGATAATTATTTGAAGAGGAAAGATTTTACAAAGCTGCTACTGAGAAATGATGGAGGAGCAGTGGGACGAGCTGACTTGCAGAGAACTGACACAGAGATAGCACGGTAGCACAGTGGGTAGCACTGTTGCTTCACAGCTCTAGGGTACCGGGTTCGATTCCCGGCTTGTGTCACTGTCTGTGTGGCGTCTGCACGTTCTCCCCGTGTCTGCATGAGTTTCCTTTGGGTGCTCCCGTTTCCTCCCACAAGTCCCGAAAGACGTGCTGTTAGGTAATTTGGACATTCTGAATTCACCATCTGTGTACCCGTACAGGTGCCGGAATGTAGCGACTAGGGGTTTTTCACAGTAACTTCATTGCAGTATTAATGTAGTCTACATGTGACAATAAAGATTATTAATTAATTAATGTGCTGTAACCATGTTAAAAAACGAATAAAAATAATAAGTAATCATTCATAGAATCATAAAATTCCCAATGCAGAAGGAGGCCATATGGCCCATCGAGTCTGTACTGGCCCTTGGAAAGAGTTCTATATATATTACATCAACCACTTAAGCCCACTTCTTCTTTTCCCCATAATCCAACCTTTTTGGACACTAAGGGGCAATTTATCATGGCCAATTCACCTAACCTGCACATCTTTGGACTGTGGGAGGAAACCTGAGCGCCCGGAGGAAACCCACGCAGACACAGGGAGAAGGTGCAGACTCCACACAGACAGTGAACCAAGCCGGGAATCGAACCTGGGACCCTGGAGCTGTGAAACAACTATGCTAACCACTGTGCTACCGTGTTGCCCTATTCCTCAGGCAATTAGCTAAATATCTGTACTATATATATTACATCAACAACTTAAGCTATCAATTGGTGCACTTCCAATCACAGTATGAGTTGAACAAAGTGTACCATTTGTATACGGATTCTCTTTCCAATATGACCTATTTACACTTTGAACATGAAGACATCACAACAGCTGAAGTGAAGACGTTTGGTGCCAAATCCTCAACACCCTCCTGTTATCTGATTTTTAGTGTTCCACACAAGTCATTAAGTCATTTTTGAAAGTTTGCTTTTATATTTTGAAATGCATTATTTTGATTAATATCGCTTACAGTTTAGAAATAATTGGTGAATTTGGCTGATTAGACATTTTTGGCAAACGGAATTTGTGGTGATGGAAATTCAAATGTAAATGTAACATTTGCTAAGAGATTGCTTAAAGGATTATCGGAACTTGACTATATAATAGGGGCAGCACGGTAGCATTGTGGATAGCACAATTGCTTCACAGCTCCAGGGTACCAGGTTCGGTTCCGGCTTGGGTCACTGTCTGTGCGGAGTCTGCACATTCTCCCCGTGTGTGCGTGGGTTTCCTCCGGGTGCTCCGGTTTCCTCCCACAGTCCAAAGATGTGCAGGTTAGGTGGATTGGCCATGATAAATTGCCCTTAGTGTCCAAAATTGCCCTTAGCGTTGGGTGGGGTTATTGGGTTATGGGGATAGGGTGGAGGTGTTGACCTTGGGTCGGGTGCTCTTTCCAAGAGCCGGTGCAGACCCGATGGGCCGAATGGCCTCCTTCTGCACTGTAAATTCTATGATCATACATCGTGTTAATATTAACAGAGGAACAATGGCCGGGATTCTCCGTTCGGGAGACTAAGGGCTGGATTCTCCGTGTCCAGTTTTACAATGAAAAAGTCACCGCTGCCCCTGCACTGATGCTCCACCTGGTGGGAGGCTAGCAGCCGCGCCACGTAAAGACCCCGGGTATACCTACAGATACGGATGGAGAATTGGCGGGTCCGTGGCCGCACATGCGCACGGTGGCGACCTGTGGCAGCCACGCCATGCAACATGGCCCCGGCTGCGCACCTGGCCCGGCCTGCCAGATAGTGCCCCCCTCGCTACCCCCAGACCACCCCACACCAGTCCCCCCAGCCCCTGCCAAAGCCCCCCCACTTCGGCCAGCGGAACGGCTACCCCCCCCCCCCCCCCCCCCCCACTGTAGCGGCGCTGGACAGAGTCCGCAGCTGCCACGCGAGGGTCCCCGAAAACTGGGAGGATACACAACCACTCCTTTCCGTGTCCTAACTCCTCTCCCTCTCCCTCAGCAGCCACCATGCCGGTTTCACGATTTTTAAAAGCACAAGTAAATTGCGCCGTCGGGAACACAATCCATCGGAGGCGGAGAATCGCGGAGGCCCTAGAGAATACCGGGTCGGGCCTGCTAACGATATGCAAATGGTATTTGCTGTACATGCGTTCCAGAACGCATTGGCGCCGCTGTCGAGGTGATGGAGAATCGCGATTTGGCGTCAAATCAGTGCCCACCGCGATTTTGGTGTTGGAACCTATTCAACACCCAATCGCCTTTCCCGATTTTGGGGTCGGCCAACAGAGAACCGGCCCATAGTATTTCAAAGTATAATAACAAATGTAGCTCACTTACACTTGTTAGAAGCTGCATGTATTCATATGGGGACTTGTCTTCTGCAACCAAAGGAATATGTCCAGACATTGTGGGTGCGATTCTCCACTCCCACGCCAGTTGGGAGAATCGCCTGGGCCGCCAACATTTCGGGGGACGCCGGTCCGACGCCCTCCCGCGATTCTCCCAAGCAGCGGGAACGGCCCGGTCGAGTTTCGCGGGCCGCAGGCCGGAGAATCGGCGGAGACACCGAAAATGGTGATTCTACGGCACCCCCGCTATTCTGAGGCCCGGATGGGCCGAGCGGCCAGGCCAAAACGGCAGGTTACCCCCGGCGCCGTCCACACCTGGTCTCTGCAGTCGTGGGCGGTGCGTGAATGCTGGGGGGGCGGCCTGTGGGGGGGCGAGGGGGGATACTGCACCAGGCTTCACCTGGAATGTGGGGTGGCCCGCGATCAGTGCCCACTAATCGTCGGGCCGTCCTCGCTGAAGGAGGACCTCCTTCCTTCCGTGGCCCCGCAAGATCCGTCCCCCATCTTCTTGCGGGGCGGACATAGAGAGGACGGCAACCACGCATGCGCGGGTTGGCGCTGGCCAACCCGCGCATGCGCGGATGACGTCCGTTATGCGGCGCCGGCCGCGTCATCTATGCGGCGCTGCTTTTACGCGGGCGACAAGGTCTGGCGCGGGTAGATGACGCAGCCCCGATACTGGCCCATTGTCAGGGCCTGAATCGGTCGAGACCGGGGCCGTTCCGCGCCGTCGTTAACCTCGACGGCGTTCACAACGGCGCGGCCACTTCGGCGTGGGAGTGGAGAATCCCGCCCTGAACCTTTCAGGAACAGACAAAAGCATGAAGGACAATAGCTCTCTTATTTCATCCACTAATCAGCATCCCTTTCTCATGCGGTATAGATTGTTGTTCCCTTTCAAATTTGGCATTTTTGCATTTGTCCTGATGAGGAGGAAAGCGGGCAGAGGGATGTAGGAAGGGAATTGCAGGGTTTGTGGTCTCGACAACATGGCCACCAATGGTGGAGAAGTTAAAACTGGGAATGTGTAAGAGAGCAGATTTAGAGGAACATAGGTATCTTGGAGGGCTGTGGGAGGAGATTACAGAAATAGGGAGGGGAAAGACAATGTAGGAATTTGAAAACAAGGATGAGAATTTTAAAATCAAGATGTTGCTCGACTGGAAGCTGTCATAATATCCACTCATGTATATAATGAGATGCAGACAGGCAGTGATTGACACACAGGATGACCAGTAAGCACACAGCACAGTGCAGCCAATCACCAGACAGGACACTACCACTATAAAGCCAGAGGGCACTAGGTTTCCCGTTCTCTCGGGACCCAGCCACTGAGACAATAAGTGTCCACGAGCTAGCAAGTGCAAACACCATGCGGTAGCTAGTAAGTCTGGTCAGGCTACTACAAGGTCTCCAGTCAGTTCAGTATAGTGTCGACCCACAGCTGAATATGTATATCAGTTCTCTCATTGAATAAAACAGTATTGGATCTTCTCCAGTTTTAGACGTCTGCTTCTAGCTTCCCTGCATCGAGTGCAGTCCACATCAAACCTACCTGCCTATCACATCAGAAGCCAATGTAAGTCAGTGAGCACCGAGATAATAGGTGAATGGGGCTTGGTGTGAGTCAGGACATGGGCTGCAGAGTTTTCAATTACGTCAATATTACAAAGGGAGAATGTGGGTGGCCAACCAGGTGTGTGTTGGAATGGCCAAATCCCAAGATAACAAAGGCCTCAGTGAGGGTTCCAGCAGTGGATGAGCAGAGGCAGGGGCAGAACCAGACTATGTTACTGAGGTGGGAACAGGTGGTCTTAGTCATCACACGAATACATAGTGTGACGTTCATCTCAGAATTGAATAAGACACCAAGGTTGTGAACAGTCTGACCTATTCCCAGACTGTTGCTAGGGAGAGAATCAAAGTTGATAGCTATGAAGCAGAATTGTGAACAGGGACCAAAACAGTCTACTCAGTATTTAACTGAAGAAAATTTCTGTCCATCCTGTATTGGATGTCAGATAAGCAGTCTGAATTTAGGAATAGTGGAGGAATCGACAGAAGTGGTGGGGAGATGGAGCTGGCTATCATCAACATACATGTGAAAAGGATGATGTGGCTGAGGGGCAGCATGTAGATCACAAATAGTAGGGGACCAAGGAGAGATCCTTGGAGCACCAGAGGTAATGGTGGGAGCGGAAGAGAAGCACAAGCGAGTGATACAGTGGCTGCGATTAGATTTAAAAATAGAACCAGGTGATGTCGTCCCACCCGGCTGGATGACAGTGGAGAGGTCTTGGAAAGGATGCAATGGCCACCTGTGTCAAAGGCTGCACTCAGGTGGAAAAGGATGTGGAGAGATGGTTAATCTTTGCTGCCGTCACGTAGGATATCACTTGTGAATTTGATTAGAGCCTTGCTGATACTGCATCAGGAGCAGAAATCTGATTAATTGTTAACAATATTGGCTAACATGGTGATACGGAGGGTAAATTTAGTGGTCAGGGGGATCCCTTGCAAAAGGTGAACTTGGAGTGGGTATGAGAGAAATAGAACAGAAATTAGAGCAGGATACATGTTCAGGGCTAGATCAAGGAGGATCTTTAAAGGATGGTTGACCCATTGGGTTAGTGGAAGGGAGAAAAGTGACAGAGGCAGTTGATAGAAGATCTTGATCTTCGTGACAAAACAAAATCCATGAGCTACTCACGCATATTGCTGGAGGTGAGAGTGAAGAAGACAGAAGAGGGTGACTCAATAGGACGATTTAAAATAGAGAAAATAAGTCCAGGGTTATCTTTGCAATTTAAGATGATCTTGGACTGGTCAGCAGTTTTACTGGACAGGATCATGACCTGATAGTGCTTTAGATGGTGTTACCAGATCTGGCAATGAAAGACTGAGCTAGTTGCCATATTCAAGTCCTTTTAAGTCTGCATCCCTTGGACTTAAGAGAGTGGAGATGAGGGCCGGAGAACAGCGATGGGAGAGAGAGTCATGGCTTTAGTGGCAACTCTGGCATCAAAAGTGTAGGTGTGTGCGCGGTTACGCAAGTCCGTAGCTGCAGAAATGCTGTGAACGGAGAGCCAAAAGCTAGACGGTTGGAATTTGGAAAGATTTTGAAATTGTTCCACTTGTTAGACCTCGCAGTTAATTCTTTCACCAAAAAGTGAACAAGCTATCAATTATCATATATGAAAGTGATGACAATTTCTTATTTAAATGAGGACCTTATTGTTGCTGTTGTGAATTGGACCACTATTAGTTTATGACAGTTTTTGATGGGTATCCCAGACAAATTCAGGGCAATTAACTTGATATCTCAGACCAAGGGTAGAATTCTCCCAACGCAACAGCAGTGGGTTTGGAGTGGGGGGGGGGGGGGGGGGGGCAGGTGTGGAGATCTGATGGCAGTCAAGAAGTTAGAAACCCGCAGAGGTAAAATCATATTGCACTTCTCCCAATGGCGGGTTAATGGAGGATCAGTCATCCTGCTGGCTGGTGACATGAACTCCATTTGCATTAATTTGCATCCATGAATGTTCAATAAAACAGCTGGGTGCTGGTGTCCCATCGGACCATCCAATCTCAAGTCATGCCACCGGGAAATCACGTGGACGTTGTCGTGTTATGTACTCTGGGATAACACAGGCTGCAACTGGATGCAGCTTTAACCAAAAGATACTCCAGGCCTTGAAGTTAGTTCAATCTGATTTATTGAACCAGTAGCACAGTTAGCACAGTTCTCTATGAGTTCGACTCTCTGCTAACCGAAGTGTGGTTACTCTGTCTGACTGAACCAGACTAGCTCTTAGCCACGTGCTGGAAGTGTGATACTGTAAATACACCCTGACTCACTCTGTAGATGTTCATCAGTGGAAAGAGCCGGAGTGTGAGTGCCTCGTGCCTTTTATAGTGAGATATCACCCCTGAGTGTCCTGCCTGCTCATTGGTCATGTCCTGTTCTCTGTGTTCATTAGCTGCCTGTCTGTGCCAGTCTGTATATCATTATCTGCATGTCTGCATATCATGACATCTCCCCTTTTTAAAAATGTTTTCTTGGCATATGGGAATGTACTTACATGTGGTGGCATATATTAACATATTTACAAGCGGTGGCATATGTGAACGTATTTACATGTGAAGACAGCTGTCTAATGTGAGAAAATAGAACATAGCAAACAGAACAAATGTTCATACGTCCAGTCTGTGGGGCTTGCGTCTGATCCTTGTCGACCGCCGGAGAGGTGGTGGTGGGGACGACGGCGCATTGACAGGCGGGATGTAAGCCTGACTGGTGGCCTCGTAGTTCGAGGTATCAGGAGGTGGCAAAACAACGGACGAAAACGGAGAAGAAAGCAGTTGCGGGCAGGCAACTTCGTGCAGTGCCCGTCTGTTTCGTCGCACAACAGAACCATCAGCCATACGTAAAACATACGAGTGGGGCGCAGCCTGTCGAACAACGATAGCTGGACCAGACCAGCCACCATCCGGTATCTTGATCCTGACAGTGTCTGCCGGGGATAACACGGGCAAATCGGTGGCATGAGCATCATAGCCCTGCTTTTGCTGGTTTCGGAGCTTCTGCACCTTCTGCAGCACCGGGAGGTGATCCAGGTTGGGCAAGTGTATGGCTGGAAGTATCGTCCGCAGGTCCCTGTTCATCAGGAGTTGAGGCGGCGACATGCCAGTGGACAGTGGGGTCGCCCTGTACGCAAGCAGCGCGAGGTAAATGTCAGAAGCAGAATCCGCGGCCTTGCAAATGAGCTGTTTCACAATGTGCACCCCTTCTTCAACCTTCCCATTGGACTGCGGATAGTGTGGGCTGGAAGTGACATGTTTGAAATGGTATGACTTGGCAAACATAGACCACTCGTGGCTGTTGAAGCACGGGCCATTGTCACTCATGACAGTGAGTGGGATACCATGCCTGGAGAAGATCTCCTTACAGGCCTTGATGACGGTCCGAGATGTGAGGTCTGAGAGGTTCACGACTTCAGGGTAATTGGAGAAATAGTCAATAATCAATACGTAATCACATTCACACGAAAGAGGTTGATGCCAACCTTGGACCACGGGGAGGTCTCGATTTCATGCTGCTGGAGTGTCTCTTTGCTCTGCGCTGGCTGGAAGCGTTGACAGGTCGCACAGTTGAGGACCATGTTCGAGATGTCCTGGCTAATACCGGGCCAGTAGACAGCCTGCCTGGCTCTGCGTCTGCACTTCTTGACGCCCAGGTGTCCCTCATGGATTTGGCGGAGCACCAAGCTCTGGAGACTGAGTGGAATGACAATCCGGTCCAGCTTGAGGAGGATACCATCAATCACCGTCAGGTCGTCCTTTACATTGTAAAATTGAGGGCCCTGCCCTTTCTACCAGCCATTGGCGAGGTGATGCATGACACGCTGCAAGAGGGGGTCTTTGGCTGCCTCCTCGCGGATCCGAACCACCTTCTCATCAGACGCCGGGAGGGTGCTAGCATACAGCTGCGCCTGTGATCAATCTGCCGGATGATTTCCAACGGTTCACTAGGCAATGTGATGGAGCGGGACAATGCATCAGCGATGATGAGCTCCTTGCCAGGCGTGTACACTAAGTCAAAGTCGTACCTTCTGAGTTTGAGGAGGATGTGCTGCAACCGAGGCGTCATGTGATTCAGGTCCTTGTAGATAATGTGGGCCAAAGGCCTATGATCCGTCTCGACAGTGAATGTCGGCAGGCCGTAGACATAGTCGTGAAACGTGAGAATGCCAGTTAGAAGACCCAGGCATTCCTTCTCTATTTGCGCATACCTTGTTTCGGTGGGCGTCATGGCCCTCGATGCGTAGGCTACCGGTGCCCAGGATGAAGTGTCATCGCGTTGAAGCAGCACCGCACCGATGCCATCCTGGCTTGCATCTGTCGAGATCTTCGTCTCCCTGTCTAGGTCGAAAAATGCCAAGACGGGTGCAGTGGTGAGCTTGGCTTTCAGCTCCAACCACTCTGCCTGATGTGCTGCCTTCCACTCAAAGGCAGTGGACTTTTTCACCAGGTTTCGTAGGGCCGTGGTGTGTGAGGCCAGGTTTGGGATGAACTTGCCCAGAAAATTGACTATGCCCAGGAAGCCTTCTTGTCTTCAGGGACCTTCATGGCTTTGATGGCCTTGACCTTGTCTGTATCCGGGCGCACGCCCTGCTGTGAGATCTGGTCACCTAGAAACTTGAGTGTCGACATGCCAAAGCAACATTTGGACCTGTTCAGCTTCAGGCCATTGGCATGGACACTGCGGAATACCTGCTGGGGACGGGAAACATGCTCTTCAGGGGTCATGGACCATGTGGTGATGTCGTCCACGTACACACAAACCCTTTCAATGCCCTCCATCATCTGCTCCATGAAGCGATGGAAGATCTCCGATGCCGAGAGAATGCCAAACGGCATTCAATTATAGCAGTATCTGCCAAACGGTGTGTTGAAGGTGCAGAGCCTTCTGCTGGACTCATCCAGCTGGATTTACCAAAATCCATGTGACGCATCTAACTTGGTGAAAAAATGTGCATGTGTCATCTCACTGGTGAGTTCCTCCCGCTTCGGGATGGAGTAGTGTTCACGCATTATATTCTTATTGAGATCCTTGGGATCAATGCAGATGCGCAGGTCTCCCGAAGGCTTTCTAACACATACCATCGAGCTGACCCAGTCAGTCGGTTCGGTTACCTTGGAAATGATGCCCTGTTGCTGAAGATCCTTGAGCTGTGCCTTCAGGCACTCCCTCAGCGGAGTCGGGACCTGGCGTGGTGCGTGGACCACTGGCTTGGCATCAGGTCCTAGCAGAATCTTGTATCGATATGGCAGCATGCCCATCCCGTCGAACACATCCGGATACTGAGCGAGAATGGCGTCAATGCCAGATCCACATTGGAGGATGTTGTTGTGTAAACCCGCTGCACGAGGTTCAGCTGCTTGCAGGCATGCGCCAAGTAGGCATGCCCTGTCTGGCTTGACAATTTCAAAATGTAACCGTGCATGGGTACTCCGGTTGGAGACGAGTGCCATGATGGCATTTCCGTTGTAGTCCAGGGGCCTGCAGGCTGCTGGAAGGTCCTTGATGCGTTTGAAATGTGCCTGTGAGAGGAGGTTGGCAGAAGCACCTGTGTCCAGCTTAAACTGGATGGAGCAGTGGTTGACTTGCATCACCGCACGCCATTCGTCCGCAGAATCCACAGCGAGGATGGATTGAATTTGTGATGAGTTGGATGTGGCATTTTCACATTTGGTAATGATGCCCACACAGTAGGCGGAGTCCAGGCATTCTTCCTCTGGATCCGTTGTGCTGCCAGGATCAGAATCCTGTAATCGTTGTTGCACACTCTGAACCCGCCGTCGTCGGAATTGGGAGCGCTGGCCCCTGACTAGTGGTGCAGACCTCAAAAGGCTGCATAGTATCTCGGCTTCCCACAGTTTAAACATCGCCTGCCTCTTGCAGGGCAGTGTTTCTTTAATTGGGCGTTGCTGCAGTTCGAGCACGTCATGATGTCGGTGTCCTGACGCTCTGCGCGCCGTCGCACATTCGCAGTGCAGGTGTCGGCCACTTCGTTATCCCTTTCGCATCGCGCATGCGTGGGGCCCCGGGAAAAGCGCGCGAAATGACCGCTTTCAGCAATGCTGAGGCGCTGCATCCGGGAGATGGCCTGCACATTCTCTGCCTCGTGGGAGGCAAGTTTCTCAGTTTCAGCTGATTTGTACTGGGCATAGCGATTTTTGGCATGCTCATGCACTGTGCATGTTTCAATCGCGACCGGCATGGTCATATGCTTGATTTTCAGTAGCTGCTCTCTCAGAGGATCAGAGTGAACTCCAAAAACGATTTGGTCTCTGATCATGGAGTCAGCAATATCACCAAAGTTGCAGGACAGCGCTAGCAGGCGGAGGTTAGTTAAGGAGGAGTTGAAAGATTCATCTTTACCTTGTAGACGCTGCTTGAATATGTAGCGCTCGAAGATTTAATTGGTGTCCACTTCACAGTGACTGTCAAACTTGTCCAGGATGGTCTGAAACTTTGTCTTGTCCTGGCCTTCGGTGAAGTGAAAAGAGTTGAAGAGTTCGATGGCTTGATCACCCGCTGTTGAGAGGAGAAGCGCGATCTTCCTTGCATCAGATGCACCCACGAGGTCTGAAGCTTTGATGTACAGCAGAAACTTTTGCTTGAATGTCCTCCAGTTGGCACTGAGATTGCCGGAGGTCCTGAGCTGGTGAGGAGCCTGAATCTTCTCCATGGTGCTGGGATACATTCGCTGGTCGTCACGGAATGGACTGAGGTAAACCACCTAGATTAAGCAGTCTCCTGGTAGCATGTCTTGTTATGTACTCTGGGATAACACAGGCTGCAACTGGATGCAGCTTTAACCAAAAGATACTCCAGACCTTGAAGTTAGTTCAATCTGATTTATTGAACCAGTAGCACAGTTAGCACAGTTCTCTATGAGTTCGACTCTCTGCTAACCGAAGTGTGGTTACTCTGTCTGACTGAACCAGACTAGCTCTTAGCCACGTGCTGGAAGTGTGATACTGTAAATACACCCTGACTCACTCTGTAGATGTTCATCAGTGGAAAGAGGCCTTGTGCCTTTTATAGTGAGATACAACCCCTGAGTGTCCTGCCTGCTCAATGGCCATGTCCTGTTCTCTGTGTTCATTAGCTGCCTGTCCGTGCCTGTCTGTATATCATTATCTGCATGTCTGCATCTCATGACAGAGTCAAACCTGGTGGTAAAAAGTCGCCTGCTCAAGATGACCCTTGATTGGTAAGAGACGTAGAGGTGAGTACAGCAAAGCCTACCTGCAATGGTGCTGCGCTGTTGTACACACCCTTGCCAGGGAAGACTGGTTCCTGCTATCTCTCTCCATGCCAAGCTGGCCTTCATGGAGGGGGAGGTGGGGGTGGTTGGGAGGGGGCTAACAGTGGCCACCATAGGGCAAAGAGGTGAATGAAGAAGACGAACAATGGAAGGCAGAGGGAAGACCGAGAGGAGGAAAGCTGGAACCCAACAAGCCTGCATGAAAAACTCAGATAAGGGGGTCAAAAGTATATCATGTTGTTTACTGGAAAGGAATGGAAGGAGACTCCAGGTTCAGTGGTTAGAGTTCTCAGTGGGGCATGGGCACATCGCAGGTAATGGGCTGGTCAGAAGGTGGTTGAATCAAGTACAGACTTCTGTTTGAGGCTGCTAGCCTTTTGCCTCTGGGTTGCTGACATCTTGACGGTCTGGTGAAGACAGGTGGGCTGGCGGAATGATATGAGAGTGCCTGGCTGGTGTTTAAATATGGTGCTGGGACCTTAAAATCCGCCACCAAAAGGCAGACAGACGAATCAGCTGCTGGCCCACCAGGAGAGTCAGAGGGGAACTTCCCTGGGCATGATTAATGAGGTTCCAAGGGCAGAATCTGACGTGGGGTCCTGCCATTCTGGTTGGCGGGACAGGTGCTGCCGGAGTTACCCATAACCACACTTAGGTCGAATTTTCTGCTCCCATTCGCATCGAGGGGGTTTGCCGAATAGATCAGAAAATATCACGAGAACTGCAAAGTCGCACTTTACGTCAACCTGAGAACATGACGCAATTGTCCCCATCCCCGTCATTGGCAGAACACATCATTTTAAGACATTTACATATTTTCAGGCCTGTGCCAGAATCATCACTGTTCTCTCGGACTTTGTCACGGTTGCATTGTTAAACATTAGGTCCTCTAGCCCGCAATCTCAATTTTACATCCTCATGCCCATCCATGCCTACCTACACCCTCAACTCCAATGGTCTTTTGTAACCTCCATGCCAACCTATGTTCCATTCATTCCGATGGCCCCTTATAGTCCCAATGCCAACCCATGTGCCCCACTCATCACTAGGACCTCTTACGTATAGCCCCTATGCTGATCTAGTGCCAACTCATGAGCCCCCACATATCCCCAGGGCCCCTTATATACAGCCCCTATGCCAATGTCATGCTAACTCACGACAATCTATGACTTCCTTTGCCTTTGCACACTCCATAATACCATAAGACATAGGAGTGGAAGTAAGGCCATTCGGCCCATCGAGTCCACTCCACCATTCAATCATGGCTGATTTCAACTCCATTTACCCACTCTCTCTCCATAGCCCTTAATTCCGCGAGAAATCAAGAATTTATCAACTTCTGTCTTAAAGACACTCAACGTCCCGGCCTCCACCGCCCTCTGTGGCAATGAATTCCACAGACCGACCACTCTCTGGCTGAAGAAATTTCTCCTCATCTCTGTTCTAAAGTGACTCCCTTTTATTCTAAGGCTGTGCCTCCGGTTCCTAGTCTCCCCTGCTAATGGAAACATCTTCCCTACGTCCACCCTATCTAAGACATTCATTATCTTGTAAGTTTCTATTAGATCTCCCCTCAACCTCCTAAACTCCAATGAATATAATCCCAGGATCCTCAGATGTTCATCGTATGTTAGGCCTACCATTCCTGGGATCATACGTGTGAATCTCCGCTGGACCCGCTCCAGTGCAAGTATGTCCTTCCTGAGGTGTGGGGCCCGTAATTGCTCACAGTATTCTAAATGGGGCGTAACTAGTGCTTTATAAAGCTCAGAAGTACATCCCTGCTTTTATATTCCAAGCCTCTTGAGATAAATGACAACATTGCATTTGCTTTCTTAATTACTGACTCAACCTGCAAGTTTACCTTTAGAGAATCCTGGACTAGGACTCCCAAGTCCCTTTGCACTTCAGCATTATGAATTTTGTCAGCGTTTAGAAAATAGTCCATGCCTCTATTCTTTTATCCAAAGTGCAAGACCTCGCACTTGCCCACGTTGAATTTCATCAGCCATAGCTTGGACCACTCTCCTAAACTGTCTAAATCTTTCTGCAGCCTCCCCACCTCCTCAATACTACCTGCCCTTCCACCTACCTTTGTATCATCGGTAAACTTAGCCAGAATGCCCCCAGTCCCGTCATCTAGATCGTTAATATATAAAGAGAACAGCTGTGGCCCCAACACTGAACCCTGCGGGACACCACTCGTCACCGGTTGCCATTCCAAAAAAGAACCTTTTATCCCAACTCTCTGCCTTCTGCCTGACAGCCAATCGTCAATCCATGTTAGTACCTTGCCTCGAATACCATGGGCCCTTATTTTACTCAGCAGTCTCCCGTGAGGCACCTTATCAAAGGCCTTTTGGAAGTCAAGATAGATAACATCCATTGGCTCTTCTTGGTCTAACCTATTTGTTATCTCTTCAAAGAACTCTAACAGGTTTGTCAGGCACAACCTCCCCTTACTAAATCCATGCTGACTTGTCCTAATCCGACCCTGCACTTCCAAGAATTTAGAAATCTCATCCTTAACGATGGATTCTAGAATCTTGCCAACAACCGAGGTTAGGCTAATTGGCCTATAATTTTCCATCTTTTTCCTTGTTCCCTTCTTGAACAGGGGGGGTTACAACAGCGATTTTCCAATCCTCTGGGATTTTCCCTGACTCCATTGACTTTTGAAGATCATAACTAATGCCTCCACTATTTCTTCAGCTATCTCCTTTAGAACTCTAGGATGTAGCCCATCTGGGCCCGGAGATTTATTAATTTTTAGACCTCTTAGTTTCTCTCGCACTTTCTCCTTTGTGATGGCTACCATATTCAACTCTGCCCCCTGACTCTCCTGAATTGTTGGGATATTACTCATGTCTTCTACTGTGAAGACTGACGCAAAGTGCTTATTTAGTTCCTCAGCTATTTCCTTGTCTCCCATCACTAGATTACCAGCGTCATTTTGGAGCGGCCCAATGTCTACTTTTGCCTCCCGTTTGTTTTCAATGTATTTAAAGAAACTTTTACTATCATTCCTAATGTTACTGGCTAGCCTACCTTCATATTTGATCCTCTCCTTCCTTATTTCTCTCTTTGTTATCCTCTGTTTGTTTTTGTAGCCTTCCCAATCTTCTGACTTCCCACTACTCTTTGCCACATTATAGGCTTTCTCTTTTGCTTTGATGCATTCCCTGACTTCCTTTGTCAGCCATGGCTGCCTAATCCCCCCTCTGATAACCTTTCTTTTCTTTGGGATGAACCTCTGTACTGTGTCTTCAATTACTCCCAGAAACTCCTGCCATTGCTGTTCTACTGTCTTTCCCACTAGGCTCTGCTCCCAGTCAATTTTCGTCAGTTCCTCCCTCATGCCCCTGTAGTTACCTTTATTTAACTGAAACACCTTTACATCTGATTCTACCTTCTTTCTTTCAAATTGCAGACTGAATTCTACCATATTATGATCACTGCCTCCTAAGTGTTCCCTTACTTTAAGATCTTTTATCAAGTCTGGCTCGTTACATAACACTAAGTCCAGAATGGCCTGTTCCCTCGTGGGCTCCATCACAAGCTGTTCGAAAAAGCCCTCCTGTAAACATTCAATGAATTCCCTTTCTTTGGGTCCACTGGCAACATTATTTACCCAGTCCACCTGCATATTGAAGTCCCCCATGATCACTGTGACCTTGCCTTTCTGACATGCCCTTTCTATTTCGTGATGCATTTTGTGCCCCTGGTCCTTACCACTGTTAGGAGGCCTGTACATAACTCCCATTATGGTTTTTTTGCCTTGTGGTTCCTCAACTCTACCCACACAGACTCCACATCATCTGACCCTATGTTGTTTAGTGCTATTGCTTTAATTTCATTCCTAATTAACAAGGCAACCCCGCCCCCTCTGCCCACATCTCTGTCTTTTCGATAGGTTGTGAATCCCTGGACGTTTAAATGCCAGTCCTGAACCCCCTGCAACCACGTCTCTGTGATGCCTACCATGTCACTCCATGTCAACTCGCCCGGCATTTGCCATGGCAGACCTCAGGAACTATGCAGAGATTAAATAAAATCAATTTCTAAGTATCTATAACAGACTTCACTGTTTAACCCCTAAATTGTCTGCTACGTCTTCTACGTTCCTAATATCTCCCTATCAAGACAAGTGGCAATGCCTAATTACATAAATTAATAGTTATTGATTTCTTATTTTGAGATCTTTTACTCTGCTATTATAGTTGTTACATTTTCCACAAAAGCATGCTTAATATTAAACACATGGGCAGGGGACTTCCGGTGACGGTGGGCGGGAGGCAGCCGCACACTGGAGGGCTCCCGCTTGGGAATAGAAATTTTGGGGTTTTAACGCCCGGTCCCAGGGGCACAGGAGGCTGAAAAAGCTGTAAGAAGGCACAGGGAGGAGAAATGTCCAAGCTTGGGAAAAAGACGGCCGTGAAAAAGGGGGTTAATGAAAGTCCGCCAGTGAGTGGAAAAGTCAGCGCAGGAACTGTAAGGAAAGCGGAGGCTGGAGCACCAGGGAAGGCCGCATCGCTCACAGCAGAAGAAATGATCAAAATGATGGCTGTGGAACTTGAAAAACAGTTCATAAAGCACATGGAAGCGATGAAGAAGGAGATGGGGGCGGTATTGAAAGTGCTGGTGGAGGAGGCGATTGCCCTGGTGAGGGTGGCGGTATCAAGCGCAGTGGTGGAGGTGCGGGAGCAAGGTGAGACACTGAAGGAAGTGGAAGAGGCATTATCGCAGCACAGTGATCAACTCACCTCGATGGGGAAGGAGTTGCGGAAGGTGACCGAGACCAACAAGGGTCTGCGAGCCAAAATAGAAGGCCTGGAAAACAGATCCAGGCAGCAGAATCGGAGGATCATGGATCTGCCCGAAGGGGTGGAAGGCCCTAGGCCGACGGAGGATTTTGCCACGATGTTGGCGGGGCTATTGGGGGAGGAGGACGATCCCTCTCGATACGAACTGGATCGGGCTCATCGGTCGTGGAGGCCGCTACCAAAGGCGAGTGAGCCGCCAAGAGTAGTAACTGTGGTACAGCGTGAAGGAGAAGGTCCTGTGCTGGGCAAAGCAGAAGCTGGTGGTGCAGTGAGCTGGAGCTGGTATACGCATATACCAGGATTTTACGGTAGAGCTGGCGAGGAGGCGGGATGCCTTCAGCCGGGTGAAGAAGGCGCTGTACATCAGCAAGGTGCAGTGCGGCATAGTATATCCAGCCAAGTTGAGGGTGACCTACAAATCCAAGGACTTTTATTTTGGGACGGAAGAAGCGGCGAAGGAGTTTGCGAAGGCAGAAGGATTGTGGCAGAATTGAAAAATGGGACTGAGAGTGGGTCGTGTACCGATGTGGCCTCATGTAGCTTTATTTTTTCACTGCGTGTTGGTGTATGGACTAAATGAGTCAACACTATATTTGGACAAGGGAAGAGTTGGGACTTTCATTAATTGGGGCATGGTTGTGTATGCTGGGGTTGTGTGCTAAAGAGGATTTATTGGTTTTCCTGGGACCGGGCAAGGGGGAAGGAGACCCGGGCGGGGGCCTCCACGCTGGCCAGTTTAAATCGGCCAGTGAATGGGAGTGAGGTGGGGGAGGGGCTGCGGCCATCGGAGCCTGGTAGAACAGGTTTCGGTCAGTCTAGCCGGGGTGAAAAGTTGGGGGAAGGAACCGAGGTTGGGGGAAGGAGTTTACAAGAGGAAGTGGAGGGGAGGAGTCTGGGAGGGGAGTGGGGGGGTGTCTACAATTCATGGGTGCCATTCACAGTACTCTTTCGGGGATTGGATGGCATTGAATATTAGTGGGTGGTTGGGGGGGTGGACTCTCTGTGTCAATGGTGACCAGGGGCGTTTCCTGATTCCTTTTTCTTTTTTCCTTTTTTCCTCCTTGGGAGGTTTAGTTTTATTTGATGCTTATATTGTCTGGTGGGTCGTTATTTGGGGGGTGATGGGAGGATGGGGTCGTTATTGTTGGTAGGGGGATTGACATTGTGTTCGTTACCGTTTACTGTTTGTTGGTGGGGGGGTAAATTCTGAAGAAAATGTGAAAATGAAGAATAAAAATATTTTTTAAAAAAAAACACATGGGCAACACGGTAGCACAGTGGTTAGCACTATGGCTTCACAGCGCCAGGATCCCAGGTTTGATTCCCGGCTTGGGTCACTGTCTGTGTGGAGTCTGCACGTTCTCCCCATGTCTGCGTGGGTTTCCTCTGGGTGCTCCGGTTTCCTCCCACAAGTCCCAAAAGACATACTGTTAGGTGAATTGGACATTCTGAATTCTTCCTCAGTGTATCCGAATGTGGCGACTAGGGGTTTTTCACAGTAACTTCATTGCAGTGTTAATGTAAAGCCTACTTCTGACAATAAAGATTATTTAAAAAAAAATACAGGCTCCATTTCCCTGGCTCGGAGATAGAGTTGTGTTTTAGAAAAAAGCATTAGAAGTGTCACGTTCAGATTATATTAAAGAGTCAGGACAAAGATGACACTAGGTGAACATATATATCCCTTTCTTGTTAAAGGTTTGAATATTATCTCTATTGCTAACAATAGTTGTCACATTAACAATGAACATTCATTGTCAGCAAGTAAAAGTTCTGAAACTGTATTAACAATAGTGCCTTTCATGACCTCAGGATGTTCTAAAGTGCTTCACAGCCAGTTAAGTTATTTTGAATTGTAGTCACTGAAATAATTTTGGAAACATGGCAGTAAATCTGCACATAGCAAGCAAGTCCCCACAAATACACATGTAACAGCTCGCATGGGACCTATGGGGTGGGAATGATTATCTTACCTGTGGTCTTTGCGGAGTATAAGCTCCCCCCACTAGGGGCAGGGGCTCTCTATTAACCTTAGTACAAAAGGTCAACCAGTAAAACACCAACCAGAACAAGAACCCGGTAGGGATCTACCGAGCAGTGTATATATTGTGTTGCAAATAAAACTATGTTTCTTTATTTTCCTCAGTGTGGACTCCCCGTGTTCTTATTAAAACCTGAATGACGATAATTGGTTGACCAAGGTATTGGGAAACTCCTCTTGCCTCCTTTGACTAGTGTCATGGATTCCTTTATCTGAGAAGGCAAACAGGGACTTGGTTTAATGTCTTACCCAAATTAATGTAAACCATCATATTAAATTAAGAGAAAAATGTGGTATTTGCACACCAGCACTAGTCTGAAAATATATCTGTAAAATCGTAGAATACCAACCTGAACATTATAAATAATGGAAAGGAAGTTGATGTTTTTAAAATAATCTTCTATTATTTGGTTTCTGTCCTGGGCAGTTTGTTTGAAGACGAGATTATGTCCTATGTGCCACCACATGCCTTACTTCATCCCAGTTATTGCCAGTCTCCACGTGGTTCCCCTGTGTCATCACCTCAGAACTCCCCAGGTAAATGACCGATAAATATACCGTGTTATGATTAGAATGATGAAGTGTAATAGAAAGTGTAAAGAAGAACATAATTTCCATGTAATATTTTGTAATAACCTGGTGAAAGACAAGTCATGAATGCTTATTAGCTTGCATATTTGCATTTAAATCATTCTTATTCAGCAAATTTTAAATAAGATGTATGAATTTGAAGCAAGAAGCAATCAAATAAATCAAGAAAAGTATAAAATATTTGAAAGGAAAATCCAAGGAGATGGAATTTAATTGCAAAAAAGAAATTAAACAACAGGAAATTTCAGTTGCCTAGAGACATTATGCTCTCTATATTTATCACCTCTGCTAATGAGATTATCACTGATAGTTTTCTAAAAAGAAATTAATAGGAAAGGGGATTGGAATCTAGTAATATTATAAACAACTTGAGGAGGGATTCAAAGATTAAATGAAATGTGAGAACTGCCCACATAATGATATTTCTATGGAATTGCTATTAAAGTGATAGCCTCCTATTTGTCAGCTACACATGAACAGGTTTACATTGTTCATTGAAGATTGGCTTTGACCAATTACAGTGCTTGAAACTTGAACTAAAAATAAGGTGAGATTTTTATAAGTTCTATAAGATGCATGTGCCAATAAATAGCCTTTATTATGAGGGTCCCATTTTGCCAGGTGCCTAATACTTTTCGCGAACTACAAATTTGATTGTGCTGCCCGGTTATTCTTTTTATTGCATTAGGCCCTTTCCTACAAAGAGATATGAAATTTAATTTCACTTTGACATCAAACAAGCGCGACATTTAAATAATAGTTTTGGAATTGATTCAGTGCACACTGAAAAAATAAGATTAAAATTTAAATTATTTTTTATATTTATTCTTTCACAGGATGTGTGCCTCACAGGCTAGGCCAGCATGTAGGTACACCCACAGTGCTGTTAGGGTTAGTTCCAAGATTTTGACGCAACAATAGTGAAGGAATGGCTTCAGTATCGGAGGAGTCACAAGTGGTGTTTAACATTGTATAGTCATCAGTGAACATCCCCACTTCTGACCTGAAAGATGGAAGGTCATTGATGAAGCAGCTGAAGATGGTTGGACCTAGGACACTCCCCTGAGGAACTCTTGAAATGGTGTCCTGGGAATGAGATAATTGGTCTACAACAATCACAGCCAGCTCCCTTTTTGCTAGGGATAACTCCAACCAGTGGAGAGTTTTCTTCCTGATTCTCATTGATTTAATTATGCTAAGGCTCCTTTATGCCACACATGGTCAAATGCTGCTCTGATGCCAAGGGCAGTTACTCTTCCTCAACTCTTGACTTCAGCTCTTTCGTCTATGTTTGGACCAAGGTGCAATGAAGTAAGGAACGAGATGGACCTGACGAAACCCAAACTGAGCGTTAATGAGCAGGTTATGTTGAATAACTGCCACTTGATAGCATTGTTAATGGCACTTTTCATCACTTTGCTAATGATTGAGAGTGGACTGATGGCGCAATATTTGGCCAGATTTGATTTCTCCCGCTTTTTGTGGACAGGACGTATTTGGGCAATTTTCCACATTGTCAGGTAGATGCCAGTATTGCAGCTTCCAGGAAAAGCCTGGAAGCTGCAATATTCCACCTGAGGAAGGAGCAGTGCTCCGAAAGCTAGTGTTTGAAACAAACCTGTTGGACTTTAACCTGGTGTTGTAAGACTTCTTACCGAGGAAAATCCTGGTTAGAGATGTTGCTAGTTCTGGAGCACAAATCCTCATTATTATTGCAGTATCCAGTGCTTTCTTGATATTACGTGGAGTGAATAGCATTGGGTGAAAACTGGCATCTGTGATGCTGGGGACCTCAGGACGAGGAAGCCAAGATAGATAATGCATCTGGCACTTCTGGCTGAAACCGGTTGCAAATGCTTCAGCCTTATCTTTTGCTCGGTTCCCCCATCAATGAGGATGGGGATATTTGTGGAGCTTCCTCCTCCAGTGAGTTGTTCAATTATCCACCACCGTTTTTGACTGGGTGTGGCAGGACTACAGAGCATAGATCTGATTCATTGGTTGTGGAATCACTTAGCATTGTCTATAATTTGCTGCTTATGCTGTTTGGCATGCAAGTAGTCCTGCATTGTAACTTCATTGGGTTGACTGCTCATTTTTAGGTATGCCTGGTACTGCACCTGGCATGCACTCCTGCACTCTTCATTGAACCAGGATTGATCCCCAGCTTGATGGTAATGGTAGAGCTGGGGGTATGCAGAACCATGAAGTTACAGATTGTGGTTGTATACAATTCTGCGACTGATGATGACCCACAGTGCAGCATGGATGCCCAATTTTCAGTTGCTAGATCTGTTTCAAATCTATTCCATTTAGCATGATGGTAGTGCTATACAAAACGATGGGGGACATCCTCAATGTGAAGACAGGACTTTATCTCCAAAAGGACTGTGTGGTGGTCATGCCTAGCAAAACTGGCATGGACAGATGCATCTGCGACACATAGATTGGCAAGGGCGAGGTCAAATTGGTAGTTCCCTCTTATTGGTTCCCTTACCAACAGCAGCAGGCCCAATCCTGCAGCTACCTCCTTTAGGACTTGGCCAACCCAGTCAGTTGTGGGGCTACTGAGCCAGTACTGGTGATGGGACATTGAAGTCCCTCATCCAGAGTACATTCTTTACCATTGCCACCTTCAGGCCCTCTTCCAACTGGTGTTCAACATGGAGGAGTATCGATTAATCAGCTAAGGGGGGCAGTAGATGGTAATCAGCAGAAGGTTTTGTTGCCAATCTTTGACCTGATGCCATTTTCTTCTTCCATCCAACACCTGCCCTATTTCTATCTCTTGTCACAAAAGTAAATTATGGACGAATGGACTCACCTGTGTCTTGCACTTTTGTTGGGTGGGCTAGAAACAGGACCAGTTCATCCTTTGGGACAAAATTTTCTCTTGGTTTCATATTCCAAACCAAAGGTGCATGAGATAATTCATAAGTATAAAAGAAAATGTTGGAAATGTACATAATTTTTCTCACCTTCTAAAAATGAAAGATAAAGTTCGCATTTCACATGAGGTCGGTAGGTTCTTTGACCAGAAGCCCATATAAGGGCACTAAAAGTGTTTCATTAGATTGCTAGCAGATCTTACAGCTTTATATAAAATACAAAGGCAAGTGTCTCACTTATACCTGTTATTGAACCTACTACTGTGAATCATTGATGAAGTCTGACAGATTCAGTTTTGTTAACTTGGAGTAAGTGAATTCCTTTTTGTCAAGTTTTAAATACAATTTTTTGCAGGTACCCAACGTGCCAATGCTCGAGCTCCAGCTCCTTATAAGAGGGATTTTGAAGCTAAACTCAGAAACTTCTACAGAAAACTGGAAACAAAGGGCTACGGACAAGGACCAGGAAAGTTAAAGTGAGTCATGAATGGGGAATGTTGAGAAATAACTGTATTGCGGTTGTTTGTTGAGAGCTGTGCAGAATATTTATAATTCAGTTGAAATTTTCTGGTGTGCCTAGAAGATGTAGTTATCAATGATGTCTCCAATGTCTAGCTAATCGTATTATGATCCAATGAGTCCCAATCATCTACACCGTTGGGCTCACTGATCGACTTTGGCTACTGGTCAAGCAATGTCTTGATTTTAAAATTCTCATCCTTGTTTTCAAATCCCTCCAGGGCCTCACCTCTCCTAGCCGGGATTCTCCGAGCCTCCACGCCGGAATCGTGCTCGGTGCGGAGGCGGAAAATGGGGTCTCAGACCCGCGATCGGCTCCGACGCCGCGCCACAATTCTCCGGAGAATCGGCGCCGGTCAGGGGCCATTAAAAGAGGCTCCCGCAGCGATTCTCCGCGGTCGACCGGCTGAGTTCCCGCCGAGTTGCACTGGCATGGTTCCCGTATGGCTTCACCCGGCGGGAGCTCGGACTCGCAGCTGCGGTGGACGTCCTGGTGTGGGGGCGGGGGATCAGACTCCGGGGAGGGCCGCCATGACAGCCTATCTTCTTCTGCGCTGGCCCGCTGTGTGGCTCCACATGTTGCGCGGGAGCCGGAATGAAAACGGCCGCCGCGGCATGCACGGACCCGCGACCGGCCGCCGCGCGCATGCACAGACCCATGGCCGGAGGTGCAGGGCCCAGTATCAGCCAGCAGGAGCAGTGCGGTGCACGCTGGGACCTTGCTATCCCTCTGAAGTTGGAGAATCACTCCGGACTTTTTGAAAAAAGTCTGGAGTGATCCGCGCCCGTTTTCCGGCGGGCGTGGGGACATAGCCCCATTATCGGAGAATCCCGGCCCCTATCTCTGGAATATTCTCCAGGGCAGCATACCTCCGAGATATCTGCGTACCTCTACTTCTGGTCTTTTATGCATCCCTAATTTTTGTTGCTCCACCATTGATGGCCATGCCTCTTGTTGCCTTGGTCCCAACTCTAGGGCTTTCTAAGATGCTTTCTTCCTTCAAGACACTACTTAAAACCTAACTCTTTGACAAAGCGTTTTGCTCACCTGACCTAATATCTCTTTATGTGGCTTGGTGTCATAGCATCTTTTATAATGCTCCTCAGAAGTGTCGGGAGTTTTCATTACATTAAAGGTGTTATATAAAAATAAGTTGTTGATAATTAAAGCCAATGTAAATTGCAGAAAATAAATTTCAATCGGGATTAGTGTAACAAGCCACATAATACTATTTGGGAGAGATGAGTGGATGGTTTGCTCCCAGGCTTTCATCTTGATGTCAGCTGATAGAATGCACAGGAATGTAGCCCAAGATGGTTGTCCAATCAGTTTTTTCCTTCTTGTGGTAAACAACTGCACTTAAATCAACACTTTGCTTGTAGCATAACAGGAATGAATATTGTTTAGCGCTATGGCCATGAACCTCTATCCTGCTCTTTCCTGCAACAATTTATGCTCCAGATAATTAGGGCACCAAAGGAGACACCATGGGAGGGATTCTCTGATACTGAGGCGAAGTGTTGACGCCGTCGCGCTTTACGACGGCGTCAACAGGCCCCCAGGAGCAGGGATTCTGAGCCCGACAGGAGGCCTGCACGGCACTGGAGTGACCCACAGCGCCCGGTGTGATTGCGCGCATGCCCAGTGACTTCCTTCTCTGCGCCGGCCCCTGCGCAACATGGCATAGGGCTACAGGGGCCGGCGCAGAGCAAAAGAGGCCCCCAGCCCGAGAGGCCGGCTGCCGATTGGTAGGCCCCGATCGCGGGCCAGGGTCGGACCCTCCCTCCCCTCCTACCAGGCCGCCCCCAAAAGGATGCACGCAGAAGTCCCGCCGGGTAAGACCACACATGGACAGCGGAGCGGGACTCGGATTATTTTTGCGGCCACTCGGCCCATACCGGGCGGACAATCGGCGGGGGGGGGCTGCGTAGAGCGGCCCACGACCGACGGTGGCAATGGCGCCAATTCTCCACTCACCGGAGAATCGACGGACTGACGACGGAGTGGCATCGCGCGATTCGCGCCCGGCCCGGCGATTCTTTGACCCGATGTGGGCTGAGAGAATCCCGCCCTATATTCTTATTTAAAGTACGAGATAAAATTATGCGATATGTATGGTTTGTTCTGGTTTTGTTCTTTTGCAACAGTAAATTGATTCATTTTGATAAACTTGTGTAATGAAGGTTGATCATCAGGAGAGATCACTTACTTGAAGATGCATTCAACCAGATAATGGGCTGTTCCAGGAAAGATCTTCAAAGGAATAAGCTCTATGTGACATTTGCTGGAGAGGAAGGGTGAGTACACATAGAAACATAGAAAATAGGGGCAGGAGTAGGCCATATGGCCATTCGAGTCTGCTCCATCATTCACTATTATCATGGCTGATCATCCAACTCAATAGCCTGTTTCTGCTTTCCAAAGATGATGCAGGGTAGGTGGATTGGCCATGCTAAATTTCCCCTTTGGGTCCAAAAATGTGCAGATTAGGTGGGGGAGTGGGCCTAGGTATGGTGCTCTTTTTGAGGGCTGGTGTAGACTCGATGGGCCAAATGGCCTCCTTCTGCATTCTTGGGATTCTATGATCCCTTTCTTCCCAAGAGCTATATCTAACTCCTAGAAAACATACAATGATCCCAGGCTGAAATGTTGGGAGTGAACCCACATCTAATTGGCTGGGTCACCCAGTAGCAATTTGACAACCATCAGGCCGTTAATTGGCTCCAGGAGGAAGTCCCAATTCTGGGAGCGGCTGGCCAGTCATATGACCAGAAGCTCGCCAGTCCCACCAGAAAGCGGTGGCCACTACAGGCAGTCCCCAGAGAAAAGATGCCATGGACCTGGACTGGTCCTCAACTTTGTAAGTTTATGGTCTCGTGAGGGCCAGGCAGGCAGGACTCCCACAAGAGGAATGTGGGCCAGTTTGTCAGGGTGGTGGGAGGAACTACTGGGGGGGGGGGGGTTGTGGGAGGTCACCTGGCAACACCCAGTAGCAAAGAATGGGCCCAGTGTCACCACCATGGTACCCAATTTTATGCCCCCAAACCTACCCACCTGCCTCTTGGGGGGGGAATGGAGAGTTTCAGCTACAGAATCTTAACCATCTTTAATATTGTATTAGTGCAGTGGACAATTAATAAAAGCTTCCTCTTAACTCAAAACTGGAACTTTCCATTTTCCATATGATTTTGTCTGTATTATGATGTGACAGGGTAACAGCAACAAAGTATCTTGGGCTAGAGTTCATCACAGACCCAAAAATAATTTACCCAATGTTCAGCACCTTTAAAACGTACACTAACTCTTTGGTAAAGTGCTCATTTCCAGAGAGTGTGTCCACATAAAAATCCACAGCTGACAGATTTTAAATTCTTAATGTGTCTGCCAAACTACGAAGGAAGATGGCAAAGATCAGCACAAATGAGTGCTGTATAGGGTATAGGTTTAGTGAATAACTCCTTGATTACGGCGTTCTATGCAGAGACTGAGTTTGGCACCTATCCAGCAGGCTGGTTGGCTAGTGAAATGTGAACGCTTGTCAGGATGGATTTCTAATGAATAGATATGGGGCTGGATTCTCCGGTCGCCGACGCCAAAATCGCGATCGGCTGGAGAATCAAAGTTCCCAACCAAATCAGGGGCAGCGCCGCTTTCGCGAGTACGCCTTGCCACGTATTGACGGCCTCAGGACATTGCTTGAGGCCTGCCCCCCGATGTTTCGCACCCGACCGGCCGAGTTCCCGACGGCGCGGGACACATGTGGTCTCATCCGCCGGGAACTCGGCATGGCGGCTGCGGACTCAGTCCAGTGCCGCCGCAGTCGGGGGAGGGCCGATCCGCGGGCAAGGGGGGACTTCATCATGGGCTGGGGGCACTGTTGGGGGGGGAGGTGGTCTGCGGCGTGCGAGCCGGCTGAACGGGGTGAGTATTCCGCAGGCCGGGTCCATGAGTGGCCGCCGCCATGTTGCAAGTGCGCATGCACGGCCCTGGACCCGGCAATTCTCCGGTTCGTATCGGCAGCTAGAGCCGGGTGCTCTACGCTGCGTGGCTGCGAGCCCCCAGCCAAACGACGAATCGGTGCCCATTTTACACCATTTTTTCTGGCGTAAAACACCACCGTTCCCACGCCAGCGTGGGGACATAGCCCCAGAATCGGAGAATGCAGCCCATGAACTTCCAGATGTGGTAGTGTTCTGTTTCATAAATCTTAATTAACTCATGGTAAACATAAATCATGGTTTCCATTGACACCGCAAACTGCTGGTTCAAAGTGGACAAGATCTCCAAGAAAATCGCGCATATAGACACTGACATCAAGTTTCTACAAAGATAGGGCAGCACGGTGGCGCAGTGGTAGCACTGCAGTCTCACGGCGCCGAGGTCCCAGGTTCGATCCTGGCTCTGGGTCACTGTCCGTGTGGAGTTTGCACATTCTCCCCGTGTTTGCGTGGGTTTCGCCCCCACAACCCAAAGATGTGCAAGGTAGGTGGATTGAACATGCTAAAATTGCCCCTTAATTAGAAAAAATGAATTGGGTACTCTATATTTTTTTTTAATTTTTAAAAAGTTTCTACAAAGATGCAAGAAAGCAGACAAGATCCCGAAAGGACTACAGATCACAAACCCACTCAAGTCGACCTACAACACTGACTACGCTGAGAGATTCTGCCATCGCACCTCTCTCACACTCCTCAACCACCTCGTACACCAGCTCTACAGCGGACGCCGCAATCTGGAAACCAAGATAGGTCCATATTCTCAACTTGCGCTCAGGGCGCAGCAGACCAGCTTCAGTACACCAGCAAACAGATGAGACAACGATACTACACCACCAATATGCACACCAAGAACAGGAAGCATGAGAAACTCGGCATCACCACCAGCAGCAACCAAGCCTCCCCAGGTACAACATTAGAAAAAATACAGGGAAATCCATTGTCAACTTGTCGGACTACACCCTTCAACCAGACGAAATCGAAGTCCTCAGCAGAGGGTTCAGTTTCGGCACCACCATTAAAATGGACCCCATCAGTCTCACAGCAGACACGGAGGAATTCATCAGGCGAATGAGGCTCCGGGAGTACTTCCACAGACCCCAAGAGGCCGACAGTGAACCCAATGAGACAGCCAATGAACCGGAACAGCAGACCGAAAGATCTGCGGTGCAGCAATCGAAGAGGAAAGAGTTGGATTGGACCCCTCCAGAAGGCCGCTGCCCTAGACACGACATGTATGCTCAAGCCGTCAGGCATTGCATCAATGCCAGATTCATCAGTCGCATTCACAAGACAGCCCCGAACATCACCCAAGCACAACGCAATGCCATCCGCGCTCTCAAGACCAACCGCAACATCGTCATCAAACCAGCAGACAAAGGAGGGACCACCGTCATACTGAACAGAACGGATTACTGCAAAGAAGTGTACCGACAACTCAACAACTAGGAACACTACAGTACAGACAGTTACCCGCAGATCTGACCAAAGAACACACCCGCCAACTCAACAGACTGATCAAAACCTTGGATCCAGACCTTCAGAGCACACTACGTGCTCTCATGCCATGTACTCCCCACGTTGGCGATCTCTACTGTCTCCCGAAAATACACAAGGCCAACACACCAGGCCGTCCTATCGTATCATGCAATGGGACCTTGTGTGAGAACCTCTCTGGCTACATCGAGGCATCTTGAAACCCATCGTACAAGGAACCCCCAGCTTCTGTCGCGATACGACGGACTTCTTACAGAAACTCAGCACCCATGGGCCAGTTGAACCAGGAACATTTCTCGTCACAATGGATGTCTCGGCACTCTACACCAGCATCCCCCATGACGACGGCATTGCTGCAACAGCCTCAGTACTCAACACCGACAACTGCCAATCTCCAGACGCAATTCTGCAACTCATCCGCTTCATTCTGGATCACAACGTCTTCACCTTCGACAACGAGTTCTTCATCCAGACACACGGAACAGCCATGGGGACCAAATTTGCACCTCAATACGGCAACATCTTCATGCACAAGTTTGAACAAGACCTCCTCACCACACAGGACCTTCAACCAATGTTACACACCATATACATCAATTATATTTTTTTCCCTTGGACCCATGGCGAAGAATCACTGTAACGACTACACGATGACATTAGTAAGTTCTATCCCACCATCAGACTCACCATGGACTAATCTACAGAATCGGTTGCATCCTTGGACACACTCATCTCCATCAAGGACGGTCCCCTCAGCATTTTGCTTTACCTCAAGCCCACGGATAACCTCACGATGCTCCACTTCTCCAGCTTCCACCCTAAACATTAAAGAAGCCACCCCCTATGGACAAGCCCTCCTTATACACAGGATTTCCTCAGATGAGGAGGAACTTAACAGACATGTACAGACGCAGAAAAATGCCCTCGTAAGCACGGGATATGGCGCTCGACTCATCGATCGACAGTTCCAACGCGCCACAGCAAAATAAAAGCACCGACTTCCTCAGAAGACAAACACGGGACACATCTGACAGAGTACCCTTCGTCGTCCAGTACTTCCCAGGAGCAGAGAAACTATGACATCTTCTACGCAGCCTTCAACACGTCATCGATGAAGGCGAATATTTTGCCAAGGCCATCCCCACACCCCCACTACTTGCCTTCAAACAACCGCGCAACCTCAAACAGACCATTGTTTGCAGCAAACTACCCAGCCTTCAGGAGAACAGTGACCATGGCACCACACAACCCTGCCATGGCAGCCTCTGCAAGACGTGCCAAATCATCGACATGGATACCACCAATACACATGAGAACACCACCCACCAGGTACGCGGTACATACTCGTGCGACTCAGCCAATGTTGTCTACCTCATACACTGCAGGAAATGATGTCCCGAGGTGTGGTACATTGGTGAGACCATGCAGACGTTGCAATAACGGATGAACGGACATCACGCGACAATCGCCAGGCAGGAATGTTCCCTTCCAGTCGGGGAACACTTCAGCTGTCAAGGGCATTCAGCCTATGATATTTGGGTAAGCGTTCTCCAAGGCCTTCAGGGCGCGTGACAACGCAGAATTGCCGAGCAGAAACTGATAGCCAAGTTCTACACGCATGAGTACGGCCTCAACAGGGACGTTGGATTCATGTCTCATTACATTCACCCCCCGCCATCTGGCCTGGGCTTGCGAAATCCTACCAACTGTCCTGGCTTGAGGCAATTCACGTCTCTTTAACCTGTGATTATCCCTCTCTCCAGTCGCACCGCCTGGACCTGTAAAGACTAAATTACCTGCAAAGATTTGCATTCAAAGTATCATCTTGCATCATTGAATTTGTCTTATATGTGTTTGTGTGTCCATTCACCTGATGAAGGAGCTGCGCTCTGAAAGCTAGCGATTCAAAACAAACCTGTTGGACTTTAACCTGGTGTTGTAAGACTTCTTACTGTGCCCACCCCAGCGCTGGCATCTCCACATCACTTTTTTTTTTAGAAGTGCAGCAGTCAATCAAATAAGATTTTAAAAAAATCATTAAATATAATTTATTGACATGTAATCCCTGGTTGGATGAGAGTTTTACTTTCAAAGGCACGGTGTGTGATTGTATTGAAATTAACTAGCCCCTTAAGGTAAATTCCTTCCATCCTTTGATTCACTACATTTAATACATTTTCTCAGTATTTCTTTTTCTGGTTTGCATATTGTGCTCATTTAGACCACCTCAGTTACCATTGCATCTTTTCCCCCACAATATTATTGAATATTCAAATTTAAATTCAGTCCCTTCAGAGATTAGCATTCTAATATGTGATTAATTGATTGGACGAGTAAACTGCAGCAGGTTCAATGCTGTAAGTATGCTACGTTTTATTTCTATAGGTAGCCTTGAAGTTATCACCGAGTGCTTGACAAGCGAAATAAGAAACTGCTAATTAACATTCACAATAATGACAAACCGAGGAAAGCCTCTGATGTAATGAAGGTAATTGCTTTAAATATTTGTATCACTAAGTAACAAAATAGTGAATCATGTTTCTTCTTTTAGGTTGGATTACAGTGGCCCCTCACGGGAGTTCTTCTTTCTGGTCTCCAGAGAACTCTTTAATCCATATTATGGCTTGTTTGAATATTCTGCTAATGACACTTACACAGTGCAGATCAGCCCTATGTCTGCATTTGTAGACAACCACCATGAATGGTAAGCACATTTTTTTTCAAGATATCTTCAGGATTTATGAGTGATTTTTCAAAGTAATAATGAATCCCAAAACATTTTATTGGTGCAATTAATATAGCATAAAACAGGCTAGAGAAAAAGAATGTTTAGACAAGATCACATAAAATTTTGTTGCAGGTAGCAAAACTAGAACAATAAAGCTATGGTAAATGTTTGATGAATGTTTTAAATCTTCAGTAGCCTTCTACTTCCTAAAGATTTTCCCAGAAATGCACTTTAATACCAGCCTCTCTTTGAGCACTGTGCTCACCTCAGAGCTCCCCTTGGAGTGGTGCTCGGCAGGTGCATACCTTTTCAAGGCAGTCGTGGTTCACGATGTTCTGACATCACATCGCCGTGGATGAACATTGCCCGTGCCAAGGACCGGGCCCGGGGATGCCCTGCCCTTAAGAGGTGGGGTGATGGGGCCTCAAGGACCCCTAAAAGGTATGTTGGGCCAGTAAGTGGGGGAGGGTGGGGGGAGGTGTACGGAGGCTGCAATGGAAAGATCAGGAGAGCACCGTCAGTGCAGGAAATGAGGTAAACACGACCTTGGAGGGGCATTCCTCACTGAGGCCAAAAAACCGTCAGAATCCCATTAGTGGGTCATTCTCAGTGCTGCAGGCGCGAAGAAACACCCCTCTATATGCAGCCAAAACGGGACTCATTTTTATGCGTTAAATTGCACCCATAATGTCCCATTTTGTGTAAAACAATCCTTTTGTCAAATTATTTGTTTGCGTTGCAGTGCTGGAAAAAGATGTTAGTGGACACTACTCCTCAGAATTTGCTGTGAAAATGTATAAACTCTCTCCAATTGGCAATAATCAGCAGGAAATGGCTAAACTTTTCAGTACTGTGTTTGTTGCGTAACCACTAAAAAGGAAATGGATCAATATTTTTCAAGGAGTGTGGACATTGGAATTAAATAAATAAATTTCAGCGAGCCGGCACAGTGCAATAGCACAAATAGCTCCCTTTTGAGCTCCAACATTCTTTGATTCTAGAGGGGTGACATAAAATTGATGCCTCTGGGGTTATATTCAAAATTGGACGTCTCTCCTCTGGAGTTGGTGGGTTGGGGTTTTCATTCCAGAGTCCTGAACCTGACGCCAGGCTGAATTGCAGTTTAGGATCCAGGTGATGCTAATGGCTGGACGCTGAAAGCAATTAAATGATTGCCTCTTTGAGTTCTGTCCAATTCATGGTGGCATGCTGACCTCCAAGGTTGGAGGGTGAATTGGAGGACAGAGGCTGGAGCTGCTGGTGCGGGGAGGTGAAAGAGATTCTGCCTCAAGTTGAAGTTATCAATAAAGGTAAGGAGTCTCCACCGCGATCTACCAGCCGCGTAGCACCAGAAAAGCAGCGTGGCACGGCGCAACGTGACCGGTAGATGCCGGGAGATCCCAAATCTGCATATTAGAATGACACACCTAGTCTCACTCTAATATGCATTCCCGAGATCTAACCAAGGCGTGGAATCGAATCCCCTCACCTTGGGAGACCTCGGGCGAGCGCCATTCAGTACTGATCTCCACAAACAGGGACCAGACGGAACTGCACTTGTGGAAGTCTCCCAGAGGATTGGAGACCTCCAGGTGCATGCCCTCTGGGCAGGATGGTACCCTGGCACTGCCAGCCTGGCACCCTGGCACTTCCAGCCTGGCACATTGGCAGTGCCATCTGTGTGTCTCCATCTGGGACATCCTTATCGTGAGCTGAGGCTTGGGGAGCGTATGTGAACCGTGTGAGGGGCTCGAGAGATTGGAACGTCATCTTTGAGCAGAGCTCCTCAGTGCAGAAAACGGGGCTAAGTGCAGCCTCATCCAGGAGTTCCCTGCTGAGCCCGATCTACCCAGATGGGCGTTAATCTCGCGCGCTACCGTGCCCTCTCCCCGTTTGGGTAGATCGTGCGCCACATCGCCACCTCTTTTGAAGCCCACTTTTTTATCAGTGCATTGATTTTTAATCTAAGATATTTGGAACAGAGAACAAGGTAAACTCCTTTACACTGTTGTGACGCTGTGGAATTCACTTCCAAGGTTAATTGAGGCACTATTCCGTATTAGGTTGGATCGGTGGATGAGGAAAAAGGGAAATGAAAACAGAGGCCGGGATTCTCCGACCCTACGCCGGGTCAGAGAATCCCCGGGGGGGGGAGGCGCGATTCCCACCCCGCCGCCCCGACACCGGCTTCCCATTCTCCGGCGCCGTCTTTGGGCAACGGCGGGATTCCCACCATGCTGGTCGGGGGCCGTTGACAGCGGCACCTCCGACGATTCTCTGGGCCCCGATGGGCCGAGTGGCCATCAAGTTTTGCCCAGTCCCGCCAGCGTGAATTACTCACCTCACACACGGTGGGACCTGGCAGGTAAGTGTGCAGGGGCCGTCCTGAGGGGGGGAATCCGACCCCGGAGGTGGGGGGCACGATGGCCTGGCCCACGATCGGCCTACTGATCTGCGGGCGGGCTGGTTCCATGGGGGCCTTCTTTCCTCCGCGCCGGGCCCCTGTAAGACTCCGCCATATTGCCCAGGGGCTGGCGCGGAGAAGGGAACCCTCGCACATGCGCGGAAATATGCCGGCCGTTCTGCGCATGCGCGGAAATACGGTGGCCGTTCCGCGCATGCGTGAGATCATGTCGGCCCTTTGGCGCGGGCTGGAGCTGCGGGTACCACTCCGGCATCAACTTGGCCCCCGAGAAAGTGGAGAATTCCTCACTTTCGGGGGCCGTTGACGCTGTCGTGGTTGGTGCCGGTTTTCACGCTGGCGTGGGCAAATAGCCCCATTATTGGAGAATCCTGCCCAGAGTGTATAAATATGATTAGAACAATTCATTTATGTGAAGGAAAAAACTAGTTAGGCAACCGCCCTGCTTCCTCATTATGTTTCAGCATTTTTATGTTGAGGTGGCAAAGTGGTCCTCTGGACTGGCTTTCAATTCCAAAATTTTAAAAAGAGTTGAATTAGGTGTCGTCTAATACTAAACATTTCAGAAAGGGTTGTGAGTTGGTTTCTGCACATGCTTTTAAGTATGCATGGTAAACACATTATGATTTTCCCTGCTTGAACTATCTCTGTTCATTTGCACTGCTTCTAAAAGCCGGTCGGTCCTCATACAATTGCAGTACTTGAAGGATAAAAACATTATCAATAGCCACCAGGTGGCACCAGAATACCACATTATTGAAAAGTTTTTGATTTTAAAAGGGGCAGAAGTAAAATGGGGTTCAGCGTCACTTTCTCTCATTTTCCGACATATATATATATATGTCTGAGAACCACCACTGTTTATTTTCCTCAGAGTAGCCAATAATCAGGAGCTCGGTTCTTTGAAATTGAAATTAAAAGAATTTAAGGCCATAGGTTCTTGCAAATAAACGCCCAAAAGTTATATATGTTAAGAAGAATTAATAAGCAAAATGTGTTTAAAATAAACAAATAACTACATTAAACCTCTTGTAAGACTCGAAATTTAGATTCAGGAAACTACAAGTCAGCTAGCATTGGGAAAATGATAGAATCTATTGTTAAGGAAGTTATAGCAGGGCACTTAAAAATCTCAATGCGATTATGGTTTTGTGAAGGGGAAATTGTGTTTCACTAATATTAGAGATCTTTGTTGAAGTAACAAGCAACTTGCACAAAGCGAAACCTGTAATTTAAAAAAAAAAATTCATCCATGGTATGTGGGCACCGCTGGCTAGGCCAGCATTTATTGCTCATCCCTAACTGCCCTTCAGAAGATGAGCTGCCTTCTTGAACCACTGCAGTCGACGTGCTGTAAGTACATCCACAGTTTTGTTTGGGTGGGAGTTCCAGGATTTTGACTCGGCAACAGTGAAGGAACATCAATCTATTTATAAGTCAGGATGTTGTGTGGCTTGGTGGAAAACTTCTAAGTGGTGGTGTTCCCATGTGTCGACTGCTCTTGTCATTCTAAGTAGTTGTGAGTTTGGAAGGTGCAGTCTAAGGAGCCTTGGTGAGTTCCTGCAGTGCATCTTGTGGATGGTACACATGGCGGCCACTATTTATTGGTCGTGGAGGGATTGAATGTTTGTGGATGGGGTGCCAATCAAGCGGGCTGCTTTGATAGTTTTGAGCTTCTTCAGTGTTGTTGGACCAGCCCTCACCAGCCAAGTGGAAAGTATTCCATCACATTCCTGACCTGTGCCTTGTAGATGGTGAGCACAGTATGAAGTCTTACAACACCAGGTTAAAGTCCAACAGGTTTGTTTCGATGTCACTAGCTTTCAGAGCGCTGCTCCTTCCTCAGGTGAATCACCTGAGGAAGGAGCAGCGCTCTGAAAGCTAGTGACATCGAAACAAACCTGTTGGACTTTAACCTGGTGTTGTAAGACTTCGTACTGTGCTCACCCCAGTCCAACGCCGGCATCTCCACATTGTAGATGGTGGACAGGGTTTGGTGAATCAGGACATGAGTTCCTCGCTGCAGGATTGCTAGCCTGAAGAACTCCTGCAGTGATGTCCTGGAACTTAGATGATTGACTTCCAACAACCACAATCACCTTCCTTTGAGCTAGGTATGACTCCAACCAGCTGAGAGTTTCCCCCCTGATTCCCCTTGACTCTAATTTTGTTCGAGCTCCCTGATGTCACGCTCAGTTAAATGCTGCCTTGATGTCAAGGGCAGTCACTCTCACACCTCTGTACTTTAGCTCTTTTGTCCATGATTTAACTAAGGCTGTAATGAAGTCAGGAGCTGGGTGAACCTGGCGGAACCCAAACTGACCGTCTTTGAGCAAGTTATTGCTCAAGCAAGCGCTGTTTGATAGCACTGTTGGTGACCCCTTGCATCACTTTGCTGATGATGGAGAGTAGACTGATGAGGTGGTAATTCGCTGGGTTGGAATTGTCATGCTTTCTGTGTGCAGGACACATCTAGGCAATTTTCAACATTGCAAACTAGATGCCAGTGTTGTAGCTGTACTGGAACATCTTGGCTCCACGGCAAGTTCTGGAGCACAAGTCTTCAGGACTATTGACGGAATATTGTCAGGGCCCATAGTCTTTTCAGTATCCCGTACGCTCAGCTGTTTCTTCATATCAATTGACTTGGCTGAAGACTGTCATCTGTGATGCTGGGGAGGAGGCTGAGATGGATCATCCACTCGGCACTTTTGGCTGAAGATTGTTGTAATTGCTTCAGCCTCATCTTTTGCATGTATGTGTTGGGCTCCCCCATCATTGAGATATTTGTGGGGTGTCTGCCTCCAGTAAGTTGATTAATTTTCCACCACCGTTCATGTCTGGATGTGGCAGAACTGCACAGCATGGATCTGATTTGTTGGTTGTGGAATCGCTTAGCTCTGTCTATTACTTGCTGCTTATACTGTTTGGCGCACAAGTACTGTGTTGTAGCTTCACCAGGTTGACACCACCTTTTTAGGTATGCCTGATGTTGCTCCTGGCACGCTCTCCTGCACTCCTCATTGAACCAAGGCTGATTCCCTGGCTTGTTGGCAATGATAGAGATGGAATATGCCGGGCCATGAGGTTACATATTGTGGTTGAATACAATTCTGCTGCTGATGGCCCACAGTGCTTCCTGGCTGTCCAGTTTAGTTGCTCGATATGTTCAAATTCTTTCCTATTCAGCATGGTGGTAGTGCCACATTGACATAATGGAGGGTAACCTCAATATGATGACAGGATTTGTCTCCACAAGGACTGTAAAGTGGTCACTCCTACCGATGCTGACGGTACAAATTGATGAGGATAAGGTCGAGCATGTTTTCCCTCTTGTTGTTTCCCTTACCACCTGGTTACAGTTGCCAACCCAAATTGACCCATTTATCCCTATTGTTTGCTTCCTTCTAGCTAACCGATTCTCTATCCATGCTAATATGTCACCCCCTTCACCATGAGCTCTTATTTTGTGTAGTAACATTTACTGCGGCACCTTACAAATGCCTTTTAGAAATCCAAGTACACTACTGGTCCAAGTTTGACCTAATGCCATGAAACGTCATGGGGTCCGGAGTTGATGTTGAGGACCTCCAGAGCAATTCCCTACCAACTATATACCACTGTGCCACCACCTCTGCTGGTTCAGTACTGCCGATGGGACGGGACATACCCTGGGATGGGGATGGTGGTGTCTGGCTCATTATCTGTAAGGTATGACTCAGTGAGTAGGACTATGCCAGGCTGCTGTTTGACTAGTCTGTGAGACAGCTATCGCAATTTCAGCACAGGCATCCCGATCTCCAAATCCCCCCGATGTGACCCCCGAACCTCCGCCCCCGAAGCGCCAACTCACCTATAAGGGGGTACTCAGGGACCCACCCGTGCAGGACACCCCCAGGCCTGATCCTCGGCACTGGAAAAATGCCAGGCTGGCACCCAGATGGCACTGCCAGGGTGCCATGCTGCCATTGCCACTGGCCCACCCTGCCCAGAGGGCAAGCACCTGGGGGCCTCCGATCCCCTGGGAGACCCTACAAGTGCCATTCCGTCTGGTCCCCGTTTGTGGAGACCAGCACTGAACGGTGCTCATCCGAGGTCCAAGGCGAAGGGGGTAGATCCCACGCCTCGGGTAGATATTAGGAGAACATGTCTGACTCTAATATGTAGATTTGCAAAATAATGATCCCGCCCACATGATCTCAACTGGTCTGGCGAGCTGGATCTCCCAGCATCTCCCAGCCACACCGCGCGCCTTTCAGGGTAACGCGGATGGTAGATTGTGCCCTATATTCATGACTTGAAACATATAACATTCTGAGAGAAATTGACAGGGTGGATGCTGAAAGAGTATTTCCCCTTACCGGGGAGACGGGAACGAAGAGACACAGTTTAAAAATATGGGGTCACCCATTTAAGACAGAAGAGGAGAATTATTTTCTCTGAGAGTTGTTAGTCTGTGGAATTCTCTTCCCCAGAGAGCAGTGGAGCAGGTCAGTTAATATTTTCATGGCTGAGTTAAATGGATTCTTGATTGGTTCTTCTGGATTCTTTTTGTGTTTTCCCCCAAATATTATTTGCTATAATAAACGTTGGTGTTTTTAAACTTTTTTTTTTCACAATAATAGAATATTTGAATTAAAGTAAGGAAAATAAGAAAAAATGATCATCAATTTTCAAATTAATATGCAGATTACCACACGCATGATCAGAAATGCTTTGAGATGTTACTTCATGTGAGTTAAGAGCAGAATTTCCAGTTGAGAAAGAAACCACCAAAGATTTAAAAAGCTTTTGTGCATAAAACAATAAAAAAAGTCAGTAAAGGGAAGCGGAGAGCCTTCATACTATCAGTATCTGAATTTTATGCTCTGTATTAAACACAATCTTTTTAAATGAACAGAAGTTGACAAATGTGTCCACGTGAAGAAGCCAATAAAATGCTCCTTTGCCTTTTGTTTCTGTGGTCTCTGACTGCCAAAAGTATTTATCGGAAAATGTTACTATGGATCTCACCTTAAAACAATAAATTTGCCCATTTCCCCGCTCCCTGGTGTACTTTGCAGAGATTCTCTGAGGCAGATCCTTTTAATTGACAGCCTTTATTGCCTACGGCATTTGACACTAAATCAATAATTGTCAGAGTTAAGTCAGAGAAGGTGGCAATGGGGAGCGAGCCATGTGGGAAAGCTTGAATGACAAATCCTCTTGCCTCTTACAACCTCCAAAATTTAGAAAATTGACCATGGAGGAAATGCAGTTTTTATTTTGTTCCGAAAAAGAATGCGGAAGTATATTTTCACATTACTAGCGATTTCTGTTTATACATTTATGGTGCTTAAAGCGATCGATCTGCTTAGGACCCCTCGTTCCTGTATAATAAAGACTTTTGAGATAGATGTTTTTGTTATTCAATGAAGTAAACGGACAATAAATTAGGGTTAGGGTTCCTAACCCTAACTTTCTGATTAATAAATACAAGGATGGGTATTATCGTTTTGATTTTAGTTTTAGTAACTTGAAATTCTGAACAGTTACAAAACAAAAGAACTCGGTTTTGTTTGGCAATTGCCTGACCACCAGAGGACAAGAAAATGTATGGTAGCCTGGAGTAGTAATCCAAAAGTGTGGCGAGAATGCAAATTCAAATCCCATTGTGAATGTTTATGAAATTGAATCCAGTTTATATAAAAAATAAAACCTGGTAGCGGTAAAGATTACTGGGAAGCTGATGGATTGTTTTGAACAGGCTCACTAATGTCTTCAGGGAAGGAAACCTACTATTCTTAGTCAGTCTGACCTATATGTGACTCCAGTCATTCACCATTGTGGTTAACCTTTACTTGCCCATTGAACTGGCTGAACCAGCAAGCTCACTGCCAAATTGTCAGGGCGGCTAGTGATGAGAAAGAGATGCCTGTCTTGCTAACAATGACCAAAACTTGGGTGCAATTCTCCCATCCGGAGACTAAGTGCCGGCGCTGGAGTGAAAACCGGAGTGTTTTACTCCGGCGTTGGAGGACATTCCCAGACCCCGATTCTCCCGCCCCTGGGGGGCTAGGAGCGGCGCCGCGTCATTTACGCGCGCCAGGCCTTGGCACCCCGTAAAAGCGGCACCGCGTAAATGACAGGGCCTGCGCCGGGTAAATTACATCATCCGCGCATGGGCGGGTTGACCGGTGCCAACCCGCGCATGCGCGGTTGCCGTCCTCCCTGCGGCCACCCCGCAAGGAGATGTCGGATGGATCTTGCGGGGCAGCGGAGGAAAGGAGGTCACCGATCGCGGGCCAGACCCCTTTTGAGTCCTACCCCGGTGAAAGAACCCCCTCGCCCCCCCCCATAGGTTGCCCCCCCAGTGTTCCCGCGCTGTTCCCGTCGGCAGCGACCAGGTGTGGATGGCGCCGGCGAGAAGCCGTCGTTTTGGGCAGGCCGCATGGCTCATCCGGGCCGGAGAATAGCGGGTGTAGCGGAGAATCGCCATTTTGGGTGTCCCATGCGATTCCCTGGCCTGCGCCGCGCAGATCTCGACGGGGCTGTTCTCGCCGCTTGGGTGAATCGCGGGAGGGCGTCGGACCGGCGTCGCGGGAAAAATGGCGCGCCAGGCGATTCTCCCTGTTAAATTCGAGAGGTGGAAAATCCACCACCTTGCCGCCCATCCCTGAGCTATCCCCCATAAAATGGTAGGCGGGTGAGTGCTGAAATCGGCAGCCCAGCTGCCATTTGAAATAAATAATTAAGGGGTCAATTGAGCTTGTCAGCAAGCCAGTTCAGTTGTATAATATGCTGCCTATGGTATAAAACAGTCGGGGGAGGTGAGAAGGCAACACGGCCACCCAGTTCCCCCAAAAGGTTTAACTCCCTCCCATGTCCACTGCCTGGCTTCCAAAACAGGCCATTCCTTCCCTCTCACCCAGTCCCTCCCCACCTAAGATCCCTGACTTAACTTGGCCCGGATGCCATGGCTGCCTTCCTCATGGGCTTACTAGCAGTCCCAGCAGCACCCACTACTCAGTCCTGCCATTGCTAGGACTGGAAGAGCTGCAATCAGATGGCAGCTTTCAAATACGGGACTTCATCCCACTGAGTGACAGGAGTCCCACTCTCAGCCTATTTTCTTTTCTTATAAATTTAGAGTACCCAATTATTTTTTTCCAATTAAGGGGCAATTTAGCGTGGCCAATCCACCTACCCTGCACATCTTTGAGTTGTGGGGGTGAGATCCATGCAGACACGGGAGAATGTGCAAACTCCACATGGACAATGACATGGGGCTGGGATCAAATCTGGGTCCTCGGCACCATGAGGCAGCAGTGCTAACCACTGCGCCACCGTGTCGCCCACTCTTAGCTTATTTAACTGGCCAGCAGCACTTTATGGCTTTGGGGCGTGCTTCTTTTCGGCGCATCGTAAAGTCCAGCCCAAGGAACCTCTGCTTCCCATAATCTTAGCTTTGCTGTGACAGTGCCACCATCATGATTACCAGCTGTGTTTACCATACTTCATACTACCTCGTTAGAATGCTGCTGCCCTAATTTTATTTTAACCATCAATAGAAATATTGCCAATTTCTGACAGCAGGCCAACTAATAACGCACATATTTACTGTAAACGGTCTTCTACCTCCACGTAACATCTATTTACATTATAGGGACTAGGAGTCGTGTCGCTCATTGAAATGCCTCACTTTAAACTGTGTGGTTTTATCTTACCGGAATTGATCATAAATGGTCCATTATACGACAAATCTTTCAGAGTTTGTTATTTGTTCTGAAGGATCATTTTGTCATTGAGCTATAAACTTAATAGATAAAAGCCAATTAGGAATTGTCAGAACAATACCCTTACATATTTTAACAAAGGCTTCAGTTTACATTAACACAAAAATTGATCAACTTTGAATGTTGAGTAGAATGGAGGAAAGAGCGGCAGGGAGATTTATGGAGGGAATTCCTGAGGTTAGGGTCTAAGCAACTGAAAGTACAGCCACTTACGTAAATGCGGGTGATTGATTTTATTGTCAGTACAACAATCTGTATATTACTGTCAATGGGTAAGGAGCCTCAAACACAAGAGGTGCTTTAACAACACAAAACACTGTGGTAATGTATAATTCGCCACTACCTAAAAGCAAAGTAATTTTGCAACTATTTTTGTTTTAGGTTCCGATTCAGTGGTCGAATCCTTGGTCTTGCTCTTATCCACCAATATCTGCTCGATGCATTTTTCACCCGACCATTTTACAAAGGCCTCCTTAGAATGTAAGTATTTATGCCATGTTATCAGATTTGGCCTTATCATTGATATGTAAAACTGTTACACTGTTTCAGTGTTAACTTCATTGACCCATGCACATCACCTAATATTTGCTATCACAAATACTCTCCTAGCCACAAAAAACGCCCCATTGGCAAGATTTGAATTTTTCCCCTTGATAACGTATTTGGTTGAGAACCAAGAAAATGTTGATGTTACAATTGCTATGGTCGGCACACATTGTTTTGTTGAGCATGTATTCAATTGAGGAATATTAAAATAACAATGGGTGGGAATTTACTACTCTTCCTGCCAGTGAGATCTTCCAGTCTCACCAAAGTTAACCCCTTGCAGTGGGTTCCCCAGCGGCGGGGCGGGTAAGCAATGTAAAAGCACGTAGCCTTTGGTGGTACTGGGAGATCCCATCGGCGACCAACGGCTCGCCACATCCACCGCAGGAAATCCCACTGAAGACAGGGTCCAGAAAATCCCAACCAATGATACCAATGAAATTTGCATTAGTGAGCATCGATGTGGGGTTTGGAATTGTTTTGCACCTTATAAGGAATGAGCTGCAGAAATACTGCCCCGGATCCATATAGAAGTGAAAAAAGAAAAATTGATTCTGAATAGATCAGACTTTGACATCTCTTTACGTCTCCCTCTCTCCACCTTTTGTGCCTTCACTCACTGGCCCCTATTTAATTTCTTCATCATTCATCCAACTGTAATACTCTGATTTGAAACTGCCAGTTAGGTTTAATACATTCATCAATCAGACAAGTTAATCACTGTAAAATTGTAAAATCGGGGATATTTTAAATAGTGTTCTTTATCCCATTATCTCACTGTATTAATATGATTTGGTTTTCAATATTATATTCATAACTTAAATTCTAATTTAATTTACATCAAATTCTGTGCGTAAATTTGCCCTTTTCATGCATTTTCAAGGAATGATAGGATAATTTAGATTACATTTGTCAAAGAATACCACTTAATTTTTGAGTTATTCAACAATGATGGTAACAATCATTTTGCTCACTATAGTTCCTAAATTCCACCATTCATCCACCTGTGGTGCACCCAGGGATTTTCAGTTTCCTAGAATTATTCTTTTAACAATAAAGAAAGTTAGAACTAGAGTTTATTTCTTCTTGCAATTAGATTGTAGTGTTTGTAACTGCCCTGGAAGTAATTTATTTTGGAGCTGAGCCAAACACTCATAATGAGCACATGTGGAGGACTAGGGGCGAAATTCTCCTACCCGCCCCGCCACATTTCTGCCCCAACCGGCCGGCGGGAGTCTCCGTAACACCGGCCGGTCAATGGGGTTTCCCATTGTGGGGCAGCCCCACGCCGTCGGGAAACCCCCGGGCGCCGGCAAAACGGAGACTCCCGCCGGCGGAGAATGACGCCCCTGATGTCTGGCCATCTTCTGCTGGTACAGTTCCCAGAGATGTTGAATATGAATACTTGACTCAGCTCCAAGACTCTCAAATGCATTACTGCAGCAGGGGCCTATTTGGTCAAACTGAAACGGAGTAATTACTGTGCCTGATTGACATCTTTATGAGGTTATAATAATTTATTCCTTCTGTGATCTCTTTTGTCAATGCCTGCATGCTTATTTGGAAAAGATTAAGAGGTGTGAAGTGGGTAAATCTTCTGTTATTGACACTTACATAGGGCTATAGGTGTTTTTTTTCCCTCAGTATTTGATATTTGAGCTGCTTTACCTCATGAAAGGCAAAAGCAAACAGGTCTGACAAGAAACTTGATATAATCCACATAGTTTATGTTCACATTCAAAAATAAAGACCACTCATATGGTAACCCACTCTGCTGGGTACCTAACTTAATGTAAAAGCATAAACTCTCCCATGGCAGACAGCTACCATTTGACTAACAATCTGGTGTGCGCGTGTGTTACAAAACATGCCATAAACTGCTCAAGTTCAAGTCTTTATAAATGGAAAAATAGCTAAAGATTCCTGAGCTATGACATTGATGGCATCACAGATGAGGACTTAAAATACACAGGAAGCTTCAGACCTTGTTAATTAATCTCATATATTTGGACGGCCAATTTTCTTATTGATCTGAAAATTTGTCTATCTATGATAATTGTTTCCTACTACCAGAGGAGATAACCTTGAATCTAGTTTAAATTTTCCCCCTAATTTACTTGAAGATTCTCCAATTGGAAATAGTTGGATCATCAGTGCTCAGAACTTAAACATTTTGAAATCTCAAGGACTTTGGGCACGATTCTTTGGCCTTGTTGCGCTCTCACTCAAGCGTAATGAGGCCAGTGAACAGCAGGAGAAGCCAAAAATTAGATCCCCACCAGGCGCCAAACAGATGCAACCGACCCGTGCCGTCGGCGAAATCGAGATCTCGCCGTAGCATGGCGAGAAACCAATTCTCACCACTTAGGCCCCATTTCCGTACAATTAATGAGAACGACCCCATATCCAAGGGCCTCCCATCATTCAGTGGCCTCCCCAACAAATGCTCACGCTGGTGCCGATTAGTATTCCTTTTGAAAAACATGAACCTGGCAGAAGGGCTTCTATGGAGAGCCAAGGAGGTGATTAGCCGTCTTTGCTCACAGGCTAAAAAGCCCAGGGGTGCTGGGCTTGCCACTCCAGTGCTCGGTGGGGGGTGGGGGACCCTCCACAGGGGTGGATTGGGGTGGGGGGTTGTCTGGAGAGATGGGCAAAGAGTCCGGGGATCAGCCCATATTGCGGAAGGAACGTAATGGTTTTGCGAAAAGGTGTTTAATGTGTTGCACAAACCCCACTCCTGATGGTGCCACACTCATCCCCCCACCCCCTCCCCCTGGTGCCCTCAGTGATCCTCAACGCGCTTTGCCCTTGTAGCTCTACCACTACATCTAGGTGTTTCCCCAGGATGCACATCAGAGATGGAGGTAGCCAGCTGCTTACCTCATCTAATGGCCCTCAATGCCCCTGGCGGGCGAACTCTCTGGTCGGAGGGCCCGGCTTACTTGTTGGTGGCACATGCACAGCTGTGCCGCCCTGTCCCATGTGCTGACTGCGAGATACAACCTCATCAGAGGGGTGGAACGTGAGGAGGCTGGTGATACATATCATCAGTCCATGGGTTGGGTCCGACTTGGAAACCGGCAGCCCCTCCTCCCGATCGATGCCCTTAGGGCCCTGGGATCCACCTGGGAATGCCCCTGCATCGTTTGGCTCTGCCAGTCCTGGCACTTCCCTATGGCCCACACCATCCTGTTGACGCCCTGAGCGATGCTCCTCAGTGACTGGGACAAGCTCTGCAGCGCCTCTGCCCATCTGAGATTGGAACATGTCCTGCAGAACCTCATTAAGGTTGGCCTGGTACTGGGTATATCCCCGAGTTGGACATTCAGCCATCACCAACTCTGCAACGCCTTGGACACCTTCACTCATGGTGCTGACATTGTGCACCAGGCTCTCCTCTGTGGTTGCCACCCTGGCAGTGTTGACCTATGTGCCACCCATTGCCGGCATCATCCCCTGCGCCCCTAACCTCTGGGACTCCTCCAAGCGGCTATGGATCTGCTGGAATGATGCTGTCATCTACCTCTGAATGCCAGGTTGGTCCCTACTGTTTCCATCAGCTTTGGGTACCTCTGCACCACAGGTTCAGCATCAGGCTGGGACCCAGCTGGGTCCTGGGATCCAGCAGCCCTCCGACTGCTGCCTCGCCTGGTGGTTCTTGCCTCCAGCTGATGCGCATCCTCAACAGTGTGGTGCTCACCAGATTGTGCCCGGAAGCCTGGCCCACTAACGTGCCCCACCGAGGTATGTGTATCTGCGCTGGTGGAGGAAGGGGGTGACAGCTGTGCCGCGACCACGGTTGCATCCTCAGAGCTCTCCTCCAAGGTGTTCTCTTTGGAATCAGGAGAGGCCGCCATCAGCTGGAGGACCTGTGACAGAATGGACATGTGGTTAGTAGGATGGATGGGTCAGTCAGTAAGGCAATCACTGCTCACCTTTGATAGGTCCCCGAGGTGGAGCCCGGTGGTGTCTCACCTCTGCGGCATCCGCCAGCCTCCACGTGGCTGACCGATCTATCCATGGCCACCCCAGTCACCGCTAAGGCCTGCTCCTCGAAGGAAGTGAGGATTCTTAAGCCCGGCGCCCCTCCGCCAGTCTGGGCCCTTTCCCGACGATTATGGGAGAGCTTTTCCTGAGGAGACACAGAGAGGCATTGTTAGCCACACGCATAGTTCACAGTGGTGAGAGAGGGGGTGTGAAGGAGGAGTTGGGGGTTGAGGAAGTGCAGGGAGGGCCGGGGATCACATGGGGCGCTGGGGGGTTGAATGCTCCCTTGTTGGCGGGGAGGGGGCGGTGTGGGGGCATTGGTGGCTACTCACTCATGCTGCCTGGTGTAGATCGTTGACCATTTTCCGTCACTGAAGGCCAGTCCTCCTGGTCATACCATCCGAACTCACAGATGCCACCACCTCATCCAGGGAGCGCTGGCTGCCTTGTGGCTCACCCTCCGGGATCCTCGGGATCAGGACATCCCTCCTGGCCTCCACTGCATCTAGGAGCCTCCCCAGGTCAGCATCTCTGAATCTTGGGGCCAGTCTCTTGGGTGCCATTTTGTGAGCTGGCTGGTGTTGGCAAGTGCAGCCCTAGTGCTGCTTGACCTTGTTAGGGGGGGGGGTTGGCGAGCGCGGTTCCGGCGAATCAGCTGGTGAGCCTTCATTTGCGACGAGAACCCCGTGAGGCCTCGTTAAGTGGACCAATTAACTTTGAATTGCGTTGCTGACCTCGCTGGGCCGAGCGTTGGGAAGCTTGCAGCAATTCCTGGCCGTTACCACGTTTAGAAATTTTACTGGAGAATTGGGCCCTTTATCATTTTTTCTTGGAAGTAATGTATGGATAGTGGTAATTTTCATGGGAGCTTTCCTGATACCCTGCCCTAACTTCAGCAGATAATCAGTGGAGACACAACAATCATGTCCATTTCTACTGTTTCTGCAGAATTTCTGCTGAGGTTGCAGTGGTAGAGCTCTGAAATCGGCATCATTTATTTGCAAAATCTTTCCTTATAGAATTCCAGAGTGCAAGGCCAGCCTCCCTTCTTAAAAAAGGTAGAACAAGCCTTTTTCTATATCTGTACTCTCTTTCAGTGTCTCTTCTGATTTGATTTATTGGGTCATTTAGCCAACTCACTTTCCATGATACTATTTTGATAGATTACATGAACATCCTGTGCGGCAATTTGACATAAATTTAATGTCGGCTGCAGGGATATTTTCTAACAGCACAGTGATCAGAACTATTTATTGTCCTTTTAAAAGCTGCTGTGAAGATTCTTTAGATCAGGGTCTATTGTTCGAATGACTAACTGTGAACACTTCTATAAACCCCTTTACATTACAGTTACCCAATGCAGCAAAAACATTATTAGAGACATTCCAGAGGCATGAATGATCCCTTGCCATTGTTTGTTGAAGGGTTTCACCTCATAGGGAGGCAGTTTCTTAAGTGCTTCCAACAGCAAAGATAAGAAGAGTGATGTAAAGTAGAAGCAGAATGATGCTCAACTCCATTATTGTCAAACCTCTCTAGAGTATAAACAGGGCACATTTGGCAAGATGCACACCAGAACAATTACAGAAATAGTTCTATACAAATAAAGAAGCATTAGAGAAGAAAGAACAGGGGCGGGATTCTCCACTCCCGCGCCAAAGTGCCCACGCCGTCGTGAACGCCGACGAGGTTCACGACGGTGCGAAACGGCCCCTATCCCGACCGATTCAGGGCCCGATAATGGGCTAGGATCGGGGCCGCGTCATCTACACGTGCCAGGCCTTGTCGCCGCGTAAAAGCGGCGCCGCATACATGACGCGGCCAGCGCCGCATAACTGGCATCACCCGTGCATGCGCGGGTTGGCCGGCGCCAACCCGTGCATGCGTGGTTGCCGTCCTCTCCGAGTCCGCCCCGCAAGAAGATGGCGGACGGATCTTGCGGGGCCGCGGAAGGAAGGAGGTCCTCCTTCAGAGAGGACGGCCCGACGATCGGTGGGCACCGATCGCGGGCCATCCCACATTTGAGGTACCCCCAGTGCAGGCCTAGGCGACTCTCCCAACCGGCGCGGGAGTGGCGAATCTCGCCCCGGGTTGTCTTGAAATGCCCCTCTCAGTTTTACATACAAGTAAGGAGAATCTACAATAATTTAGGCCAAATTTAAAAATCCCTTATTCCAATAGTTAATTCATGAAGAATTTTCCACAAGAGTTTAATCCCTTCAAATCCAGGGCTTATGGCAAAACTTTATAAAGGTGATTTGGTCCCTGAGATATTTCCCTACCCTCCTAATAATCAACAAAATAACTATTTTAGAATTAGTCACATGTTCTAATCTGTGAGAAAGTCACAGTAATTGGTAGATTAATTGTATAAGATGAAAGTAGGTAAGGATGATAAGTAGGTAAAAGGTTGTCAATGCTCAAAGTAGAAAAGTCACTCGGTCCAGTTGGGATGTATTCTTAGGTTAAGGGAAGGAATGGTGGAAACTGTGGAGACTTTGGCCATGATCTTTCAATCCTGCATATTTTGGGAAAGGTGTCAGAGGACTGGAGGATTGCAAATGTTACACACTTGTTTTAAAAAAGGAAAAGGGATAAACCTGGCAACTACAGGTTAGTCAGCCTAGAGTCAGCAGGGAAAACATGTTCAATGATATTTATTTGGGATAAAATTAATTGGCACTTGGAATTATATAAAATAGAATCATCGAATGGTTCCAGCACAGAAGGAGGCCATTCAGCCTGTTGTACTGTGTCAATGCTAATTTTCTGCAAGAGCCACTCAGCTAGTCCCATAACCACCGCCTTTTCCCAGTAGCCCTATAAATGTTTTCTCTTCGGTAAATTATTCAATTCTCTTTTGAAAGCCACAATTGAATCTATGTGCGTGTGTGTGTGTGTGTATTATGTCTTGATGTTCCCAGAAATTTGACATAATCACACTTTCAGTCTCATGCTGGAGCTTTGCAACTCTCCATGTGGGTGGTGATTGATACATTGTTGCTCAGTGTCCTGATTGTAGTGCAGTAGTGAGTGATGTGACATTGTGTACATAACAATAGATTTCCTAACACTCTACTAAATACCGTATATGTAAGTGTATCTAACATAAATAAAAGGTAGCATGAATTTGTTAAAGGCAAGTCATGTTTCCCCTGATGAACTTGATTGAGTTCTTTGAAGTAACAAGGAGGGCTGATGAAGGCAATGTGTTTGATATTGTTTATGTGGATTTTTAAAAGCAGTTTGATAAAGTGGCATACAATAAGATCTGTTGGTAAATTTGAAACCAAAAGCATTAAAGGGTCAGTGATTGGCTGAATAAAGAATTGGCTCAGAGACAGAATAAGAGAGTTGCAGTAATTTGGCCATCAGTCGAGAGGGAGTTCTACAGTGGTGACCCACGTGCATTAGTATTCGGACCCCTGTTCTTTCTGGACATATTAATGGCTTGGGCATAAAAGGTGTAATTTCAAATTATGCATTAGGTAGAACGAGGTAATATGAACAAAATGGTGCAATTTTAAAGGGGTTGCAGAATACAGTATGTATATAAATGATTAAAGGTGGCAAGGTAAACTGAGGACAATGGGCGGGATTTACCCACCAACCCGCCACGTGTATTTCGGTGGCGGAGGAGTCCCGCCAGCAGGATCTACCGGTCCCACCGTTATCAACGGGATTTCCTGTTGACTGTACCCCTCGTCGCTAAGAAACCCATGCACAGGCGTGGGACAGGAATATCCTCCCGGTATGAACAGCAGGTAAATCCCACCCAATATTTTTCTTTCAATTATAAAAAAATTGTGTATATATAGAAGCAAGTTGTGCTTCATAAATCACTGGTTAGGAACTAGTTGGAGAATTGTGTCCAATTCATTAGATAATTTAGATACTTTAGGAAGAATGTCAAACCTGGAGAAATGGGGCGTCATTCTCCGACCCCCCAACAGGTCGGAAAATGGCCGTTGGCCGCCGTGAATCCCGCCCCCGCCGGTTGCCGAAGTCTCCGGTACCGGAGAGTGGGCGGGGGCGGGAATCGGGCCGCGCCGGTTGGCGGGCAACCCCGCTCGATTCTCCGGCTCGGATGGGCCGAAGTCCCTCCAATAAATTGCCTGTCCCGCCAGCGTAAATTAGAGTACCTATTTACCGGCGGGACAAGGCGGCGTGGGCGGGCTCCGGGGTCCTGGGGGGGGCGCGGGGCGATCTGACCCCGGGGGGTGCCCCCACGGTGGCCTGGCCCGCGATCGGGCCTGGCCAACTTTGCGGGCGGGCCTGTGCCGTGGGGGCACTCTTTCCCTTCCGCCTCCGCCACGGTCTCCACCATGGCGGAGGCGGAAGAGACTCTCCCCACTGCGCATGCGCGGGAAACTGTCAGCGGCCGCTGACACTCCTGCGCATGCGCCGCCCCGACATGTCATTTCCGCGCCAGCTGGCGGGGCAACAAAGGCCGTTTCCGCCAGCTGGCGGGGCGGAAATCCCTCCGGCGCCGGCCTAGCCCCTCAATGTCGGGGCTCGGCCCCCAAGGGGCGGCGCGATGCCCGTCTGATTGGCTCCGTTTTGGGCGCCTGTCGGCAGACATCGCGCCGTTTGGGGAGAATTTCGCCCAGGATGTGGATATTTGCTAGCATAGCACTAGGATGCAATAATAAGTGCAGAGACAAAAGAACCTGGTATTCTTCTGCTTAGAGTAGAGAAGGCTAAGGAAAGTTTTAACTGAGGTATTCAAAATTGTGAAGGGTTTTAATAGAATAAATAAGGAGAAACTGTCTTCAGTGACACCAGGTTTGATCAGAGGATACATATTTAGGGTAATTAGCAGAGGAACCAGAGGCGATATGAGGACAAAATGTTTATGAAGCAAGATCTGGAACTCACTGCCTGAAAGGGCGGTGGAAAGAGATTCCATAATAACTTGCAAAAGTGATTTGGATAAATACTTGAAATATTTCTTAATGTATTTTATGATTTAATAAAACCGAGCATTTAATTTTAATATCCTGCATGACTAGTTATCAGATAATTCAATATGTTATGAAATGAAATATCAACTTTTATTTGTTTATAATTCATCTAGTGAAATATCAGGAAAGGGGCATTCCAGCAGATGTTTGATGGGAATTGCAATTTTCCAGCTGCAGCTGCCGCTGGGATCATCCTGTCCTGCCAAAAGTCAGAGGACTTGGCTGGGCTGACAAATCTACTATGGTGGGTCCCATAGAACCATAGAATTCCTACAGTGTAGAAGGAGGCCATTCGGCTCATCGAGTCTGCCCCTATGTCCCCTAATAATTGACTCTTCCACCCTGGGAAAAAGCTTCTGACTATCAACCCTGCCAATGCTCCTCATAATTTTGTAGACTTCTATCAGGTCGCCGCTCAACTTCCATCATTCCAGTGAGAACAAATCAAGGTTTATCCAACCTCTCCTCATAGATAATGTCTTTCACACCAGGCAACACCCTGTACCTCTCTTCTGTACCCTCTCCAAAGCCTCCACATCCTTCTGGTAGTGTGGCAACCAGAATTGAACACTATTTCAAGTGCGGCCTAACTAAGGTTCTATACAGCTGCAGCATGACTTTCCAATTTTTATACTCAAAGCCCTGTCAGATGAAGGCAAGCATCTGTGGGCAGCACGGTAGCACAAATGATTAGCACTGTGGCTTCACAGTGCCAGGGTCCCAGGTTCGATTCCCTGCTGGGTCACTGTCTGTGCACAGTCTGCACGTTCTCCCCGTGTCAGAGTGGGTTTCCTCCGGGTGCTCCTGTTTCCTCCCACAGTCCAAAGACATGCAGGTTAGATGGATTGGCCATGATAAATTGCTCTTAGTGACCAAAAAAGGTTAGGAGGGATTATTGGGTTACTCAGATTGGGTGGAAATGAGGGCTTAAGTGGGTCGGTGCAGACTCGATGGGCTGAATGGTCTCCTTCTGCAACGTATGTTCTATGAATGCCATATGCCTTCTTGACTACCTTATCCACCTGCATTGCCACTTTCAGTGACCTGTGAACCTGTTCACCCAGATCCCTCTGCCTATCAATACTCTTAAGGACTCTGCCATTTACTGTATATTTCCCACATGTATTAGACCTTCCAAAATGCATTACCTCACATTTGTCCAGATTAAACTCAATCTGCCATCTCTCCGCCCAAGTCTCTAACCGATCTATATCCTGCTGTATCATCTAACAGTCTTCATCGCTATCCGCAACTCCACCAACCTTTGTGTCGTCCACAAACTTACTACTCAGACCAGTTACATTTTCCTCCAAATCATGTATATATACTTCATACAGCAAAGGTCCCAGTACTGATCCCTGTGGAACACCACTAGCCACAGCCCTCCATTCAGAAAAGCACCCTTCCACTGCTACCCTCTGTCTTCTATGACGAAGCCAGTTCTGTATCCATCTTGCCAACTGACCTCTGATCCCATGTGACATCACCCTCTGTACCAGTCAAGTTGTCTTATGAGGAAAGGGTAAGGAAGGCAGCATGGTGGCACAGTGGTAAGTATTGCTGCCTCACAGAGCAAGGACCCGGGTTCATTTTGGCCTTGGGTGACTCTGTGGGTTTCCTCTAGGTGCTGCAGTCTCATCCCACAATCCAGAGCTACGCAGGTTCAGTGGATTGACCACCTTAAATTGCCCCATACATCCATAAGTGTGCAGGTTAAGTGGACAGGACATGATCAATGTGTGGGGTTAAGGGGATAGGGCAGGGGAGTGGACCACGGTTGAGTACTCTTTTGGAGGGTTGGTGCAGACCCGATGGGCCAAATGGCCTCATTCTGCACTGTAGAATTTCTATGGAAAAGTGTCAACGTTGATTATGAGTGGAATTTTCCCAGCCAGGGGAGGAGCTTTGGTGTATGCAGGATGTTAAATGCCGGGTCAGGATTTAAAAAAAAAATTAGTAAAGGAATATGGATTTCGCAGGCTAGGCCAGCATTTATTGCCCATCCCTAATTGCCCTTAAGAAGGTGGTGGTGAGCTGCCTTCCCCATATGCATTCCACCCTCTTCCCGGTTTCTGGGAGGCGGAATTGGAGATGAATGGGGAACCTCCTTGCAGCTGTCAGGTAAGTGATTGAAATATTCAGAAAAGCCATTAAATACAGATTTAACCCTCAGTTATGAATTCAATGGGCCAGCGCACCTTTTTTTCCAAATCTATCAGCAGTTTTCCTGTGCTTCCCAGGTGAGTGCGCAACAGGGAGAGCTTCTTCAGTCAAACTGACAAGCTGAGAAGGCTTTAATCAGTGAAACTGAAGAGCTCCAGCCAGGGATAGGTGAGAAGAAGGGTTATTGCTGCCTGACAGGTGATTTGACAACTTCATGAAAAACACTTCACCTGTCTGTACTTCGTTCACTTGCAGTTGCACCCCTCTGTTGCTAATCCTTACTACGGTAGGGGAACAACATATGCAGCTCCACCTTGCAACTCTGGTAATAGAAAAGAGAAGAAAAAAAACACCACCACAAGAGGAGCAACACCTGCAGCAGTGCCAGCTGCCTACTACTCAGCAACATGTGCTCTGGTCTCAAGGGATACCTTTAAAAATAAATGGGAATTCCCAGTTCTTAGCTGAAAAAGGTTATGCTGCAAAATTTAATTACATTTTAAACAAAACATTTATTTTACAAGAATTAAACAAGGCAACTACTATTAACTTAACACTATGGGCGAGATCTACCCAAATGGGAACAGAATCCCTTAGCTCGATTAGCCGAGTATTTCCCCTCCCCCCCTCCCCCTCCCCCTCCCCCCCTCCCCCTCCCCCCCTCCCCCTCCCCCTCCCCCCCTCCCCCTCCCCCCCTCCCCCTCCCCCTCCCCCCCTCCCCCTCCCCCCCTCCCCCTCCCCCCCCCTCCCCCTCCCCCCCCCTCCCCCTCCCCCTCCCCCTCCCCCCCTCCCCCCCTCCCCCCCTCCCCCTCCCCCCCTCCCCCTCCCCCCTCCCCCTCCCCCTCCCCCCCTCCCCCCCTCCCCCCCCTCCCCCTCCCCCCCTCCCCCTCCCCCTCCCCCCCTCCCCCTCCCCCCCTCTCCCCCCTCCCCCTCCCCCCTCCCCCCCTCCCCCCCTCCCCCAAAGCCCCAACTCATCTATAAGGGGGTCCTCTGCCCACCTCAGATCCATGCAGGACACCACCCCCATTCCCAATCCTCAACCTGTGAAAAATGCTAGCTTGGCACCCTGGCAGTGCCAGCCAGGCACCCTGGCATTACCCCTGCCAACCAGCAGTGTCAGGTTGGCAGTGTCCAAAGTGGCACCAGCAGTGCCAGAACATGCCCTGCCCAGAGCGCAATCGACTGGAGGCTCCGATCCCCTGGGAGACACCCACGAATGCCTGTCGTTCTGGCCCTCTTTTGTGGAGACCAGTACTGAACGGCGCTCTCCCAAAGTCTCCAAGGTGAGGGAGTTGGATTCCACAGCTTAGTTAGATCTCGGGAACGCATATTAGAGTGAGACTAGCTGTATCACTCTAATATGCAGATTTCCAGAAAGTAATCTGCCCACAATGGGCAGGATTCACATCGAATTGATCTCCCGGCATCTACCGACCATGCCGCGCTGCTTTTCGGGCGCAACCTGGCCGTTAAATTTTGTCCTATATTTCATAAATCCTTATTATTTAAACCTGAAAACCTCAGCAGACCACTTTCTGTTCTATTTTTAATTTCACCCAACAGTTCCCCAATACATGACAGGAACTTGAGGGGTCCTTCACTTCTCCTGAGCCCAAAGCAACAAACTTACTTTGGCTCTCCTCAGTTTCCCAGTCTATCATAGAATCATAGAATTTACAGTGCAGAACGAGGCTATTCGGCCCATCGAGTCTGCCTGGCCCTTGGAAAGAGCACCTTACCTAATCCCACACCCCCACCCTATCCCTGTAACCCAGTAACCCACCCAACCCAACCCAACCTTTTTGGACACTAAGGGCAATTTAGCATGGTCAATTCACCTAACCTGCACATTTTTGGACTGTGGGAGGAAACCGGAGCACCCGGAGTAAACCGACGCAGACACGGAGAGAAAGTGAAAACTCCACACAGACAGTGACCCAAGCTGGGAATCGAACCTGGGACCCGGTAGCTGTGAAGCAACTGTGCTAACCACTATGCTACAATGCCCCGTTTATCACTTAGACTTCCAGAGTTTTCCCTTTCTGTAAGGATCCCACTGCTGATCTCTTCCACTAGTTTTACCAGACTGATCTGACAATTTAAATTCCTCAAGCACTTGGAATTTTAATTCCGAACATTGGCTCCACTCATGAATCCTGCTTATTATGTATGACTTCAGCTCAGGAACACCCCTGATTCTTAATGCCTTCTGTGCCCCTTGTTCTGGCTGCCAGCTGATACAACATGCCTTCTCATAGGCATCCAAGCTAACAATTCCTGTGGAACAAACATACAGATAAACCCAAAACAAAAGACTGCCTCCCTGCAACAGCATTGTAGCACACCATAATGTCCCAGATCAAGATTTAAAGTAGTCATCTCCCATTTTAAATCTGTTCTTTGATCTGAAAAGTATATGGATACTTTAAGATATTCCCCTCTTTATCCTTTGCTTTCAATCTGTTCTTTGATCTGGACCCATGTGATTGATTTTTACCTCTTACAATGACAACTATAGACAACTTGTTTGCACCAAGACTCAGAGAGGGGTTACTCATTACTCAGAACATACTCAGACCAACCTTCCAACCAGGTGCTTTCATTATCTTATTCTTAAAATTTTAATCCCAACCTAAAAGTTTTATTCCCAAATCATTTAAACCATGAAATTAGACATTTTCATCCACTTGCCCAGCCACAGGTCAGAGGATCAGAGCAAGTCTCTGGCTTAGCTAAAATGGTGCTGATTCCAAAGTCCCACTCCCAAACCAGCCTTCACCATTTTCACCGGTGGGGCATGGGAACAGGGGGGAGAGGTGGGGTTTGGTTGTAGTTTGCATGCACATGGGTTATGGAGGCAGCTGCACATAAAAAGGTACAGCTTCCTTCAAACAGATCCAATTTTGATTTGTGGGATGTGGAGTAGGCGTTCCACTTTTCAGGAGGTCTAAACTTAGCAGAGTTCTTTAGAGAGGCTGGGTACTCTTTTGCAGAGGTAACAGAGCCTTTTGGATAGGTTCAGGGGCAGCTTTACGAGAGATAGGGTGCCCTTTAGGTGAGGTCAGGTGCCCTTTGGGGGTGTTAAAATTAAACATGACTATGTGCAACGAGTTGCTAAACTCATTGGAACAGTCAAGTTGTGAGGATATTTAAATCACCTGTCCGTTAAATTTTAAAACAGCCTGCAGTTTAAAAAATAAATGAATGCTTACTCTTTCACTCTGATGTAATATGCCTGAGAACTATCATTACTGTATTTGGGTGCAAGATTGATTTCACAACCTATCATTATCACAGTAGGGTTTCTGCCACTGCAGTTTGAGTGTCAGCTCCAAGTGGTTATCAAGGGTCTCATGAAACTATCTCATCGGGCCCGACTCTGGACGCAATAATGCCATTAAATCTTGCGAGAGGCCTCTCATACGATTTGCATTGCTCGGGACGCCTCGCAAGATCAAATGAGATCTCGTGAGTCGTCACAATCTGGATCTTGACCTCACTGGGTGGGATCCAAATTTGCATACTTAAGTGAGCTGTTAGGCTCACTTAAATATGTCAGCACCGATTCCTCCCAAGGTTTGGATCGAACGCCTGCGCCTGGGAGAACTCGCAATGGCACCGTTTAGCACTGGTCCACACAAATGTGGACCAGGCATAACTGAACCTGGGGGGTGGGGTTCTCCCGGGGGGGTTCTCCCAGGCCATCGGAGGGTTTGGGTGGTCAGGCTCTGGGCAGTGTGGCACCCTGGCACCCGTACCACTGGCACCCGGGGACCTTCGTACTGCCAGCCTGGCACCTTGGTACCGCCAGCCTGGCACCCTGGTGCTGCCACCCGGGCACATAACTGAGTTTGTCAATGCAGGAAATGAAATTAAGTGGGGCCTGGGCGGAGTGTTCCTCACTGAGGTTAAAAAAATAGTCCCGTTTGATAGCTGGGCCTTTCTCGGCTCTGCCCAAAACAGGACTCTTTTTTTCCCATTAAAAGTCTTTAATGTGGGACTATTAATACAAATGCTTATTTTTCTAAGGGATTAAGTATTTGAAGGAAATGTTCGTTTTTTGAGCAATTAAGTGGTTGGAGGAATTTAAATATAGTGAATGGGTTTTTATCAGTGAGTTATTTTTAAATAGTGACGTCATCAATAGACATTTAGAACTTAATTTCAGCATGGTTCTGAGGTTTTCCCATGGTACAGAGTGTGTAATGGTAAAAGGTGGTCAGTGCACGGACACAGATTGGTACAAAGTTGACATAAGGGCCATGGCGGTGAGCAAGGTGGAATAGGTTGGTATGGAGGTATGAAGGGCTGTGGGGTAGGTAAGGAGCATAAGTTGGCATGGATGGTATGAGGGACCATGGGGTGAATGGTGGGTATGAATTGGCATGTGTTGGCATGAATGGGGCATGGGGAATGTTTGAGTGGTCTTACAAGTCCTGGAGCTAAGGCCAGCCTTTCTCATGGCCCACCTCTATATCTTGCAGCCCTTGTGGCTGTCTGTGTACTGTTTGTGGGGCGACGAACCTGACTCCTGTTAACAGGCCCACCCCCCCATGTCCAGTTTACGGAAACAGGAATAATGCCACCCCTACGTTGCAAACTCGGGAGCAAAACTCCAGGCACTTCATTTGCCCTAATTATTGATTAAAATTTGAAATTTATTTGCCAGACTTTGTTGCTCCCCAGAATTATTCTGCAAGTCTATTTTTTCCAGGCCATCTCTCTGTATTTTGTCATTAGCACCCCGTTGGCAATCTTTCGTCTTTGCTTTGTACTTTCCTATTCTTCCTTATTCCTGTTATTTGTTCCAGGATCGTCCATTTCTTCCTTGTTTCATTTCCCTTCACATTTACCTTTATTTCAAACTATTTTTGTCCCTTCCTGGTGTGAATTCTATGTCAAGTAACCTGAAAAATGGCACCTAATCAATTCAAAAACAAGTTGTCACTAGCCTTTGTCAAATTTGATCAGTGGTGATGCTTTGACTAACACATTTAGATAAACCAATAGTTTTATGATAACATGAAGTGTGTTATTGTGGAACTGAGTAGAAACATCTACTTACAATTTCTAACATAGAATTCAAATATTCATGCACAGTGAATGTTTCAATAAAAATGCAGATATACTTTTTCAAAACGAGTATTGAAAATAAATAGCTTGTTTGTTTTTTAAGCAGTTGGAATTTCTATTATTTTCAGATGATTGACACACCAGATAACATTTTGTCCTATCTCCGTATCAAATCTGTTTCATTCTGTTGGTTAACTCAGGTGAAATAATGATTAAACCATTTTCAGGAGTTTTTGACACTTCATTTTCACCAGCAATAGTGGGTGAGGTCAGAAGAATATTACTTGTTTTAGAAAAGAGATTTCAGCAAATTACATTTTGAGAAGATGAGATTTTTGAAGATGCCAGCGTGAAGATATGCATTAAATTTGTGGATATTTATTCTGGAACAGTGAACTCGTTCTGTCAATACCTATCACACTCTTCACTCTATTTCACTTGTCTCCAAGAATGAAAAATGATAACATGGTGGCGACCAAACTGGATTATCATTATGACCCACTACTTAATCAAATAACACATAAAGCTGCTTCAGTGAGTTTGAATCTAATTATGGCGCTAGAATTATAGTCGTCTAAAATATACTTTAATTAGTTCGGATCTAATGGCTTGAGGCCCGATTCTTCAAATTATACTCAGATTGGCTCATGATAACCTGAACTTAATATGATCTCACAGATTTTATAATGGTGGCTGCTCCAAGTTATTCATTTTTAGAAAATTATTAAATAGAGAATGATAAATACCTGGGAACACAAAATTATAATAGAAATTCAGAGAAAATAAATTATCTAAGTAAAATTTGCCTAGTTTATAACCATCAAAGCAGATTTAGATTACAGCCTTGAAATTGTTCACAATCTGTTATTAGAATATAGCCTGTTTAAAATTTATAAAAGGTCACCTTGAGCATTCTCTCCATTTTGCTTGTTCCCAAACAAAAAGTAATTTTGAAAAATTCATGAATATAAATGTAAAATATCCATTCAATTCCATGTTGATGCTGAGTTAACAGTCTCTTGATGGCACAGTGGTGGGGGTACTTTATTGCATTAACTGTTTTGGATGAAAAATGCTCCCAAACTCTTCTGGAAGCGCCAAAATGTACAGTAGATGTCAACAGAGAACAAAATCAGACTTGTCTCGATGAATACCCATCCAGGCTCAGACATAAATAGTGGCCAATCAGCTGAGGTACTTAAGCCAATTGGCACCAGCAAGGAATATTTACCCTCACAAATTGAGGAAATAATACGAGCAAAGGTGGAAAGGAGGAAGAAATACAAAGGCATTTTCAGTAATATAGACAGACATTTAAGAGGATATTTCAGAATTCTTAGAATAAATATATTCCTGTATAAAGAAAAATTTGAAGGAGGACCCACCATCCGTGGTTAACAAAATAAGTTAAGGGAAGCATCATACCTAAGAAAAAAACATATAACTGAGCAAAGATGTACATACGAACATACTAAGGAGTAGGACTTTCGGCCCCTCGAGCCTGTTCCACCATTTAATAAGATCATGGCTGATCTGATGGTAACCTCAAATCGGCATCCTGCCTACCCTAAAAACCTGTTACCCCCTTGCTTACTTAGAAACTCTCCACCACTGCCTTAAAAATATTCAGACTCTGCTTCCACTATTCTTTTCAGGAAGCGAGTTCTAAACACCCAGGACTCTCTGAGAGAAAGAAATTTGCCTCATCTCCATTTTACATGGACAACTCCTTATTTTTTCATGAGGGAAACGGTATTGAGCAAACTGATGGAGCTATAGGCTGACAAGTGTCTGGATGCTAATGGACTTTATCCTAGGGTCTTAAAAGAGGTGACAAATGAAGCAGTAGTTGGTGTTAATTTTCCAAATTTTGTAAGATTCTGGAAAGGTTGCATCAGACTGGAAAGTAGCAAATATAACCCCTGTATTCAAGAAAGGAGGGAAGCCGAAAACAGAAAACTGTCGGCCAGTTAGCATGACTTCTGTCGTAGTAAAGGCATTAGAATCGATCATTAAGGAGGTTATAGCTGGGCACTTAGAAAGGTTGAGGAAATTGGGAAGAGTCAGCATGGTTTTGTGAAAGGGAGATCATGATTAACCAATTCCCTCCTCTTTGAAGGAGGAACATAAGCTGTGGGTAAACAGGAGCCTATAGACATACTGCACTTGTATTTCTAGAAGGCATTTGATAAGGTGGCACATGAAAGGTTAGTGTGAAAAATGAAAGCTCATCGCTAGGAGGAAACATATTAGCACAGACAGAAGATTGGTTGGCAGGCAGAAGACAGAGAGTATGCATAAATGGGTATATTTCTGATTGGCAGGATGTGACGCGTGGAGTGCCACAGGGTTCTGTGTTGGGGCCTCAACGTTTTGCAATTTATTTCGCTGACTTAGAAGAGGGGGAGCGAAAGCATGATAGCTAAACTTGCAGACAACACAAAGATAGGTAGGAAGGTATTTTGGGAATAGGACTTAAGGAAGTTGCCAACAGATATAGATATGTTGAGTGAGTGGGCAAAATCTGACAGATGGAGTACAAAGTGGGAAAATGTGAAGTTGTTCACTTTGGCAGGAAGAATAAAAAAATGGAAAGTTACTGAAACAGAAACGCTGAAGAATTCTGAGGTGCAAAGGGATCTAGGTGTTCTGATGCATGAGTCACAGAAAGTTACGTTGCAGGTACAGCAAGTAATTAAGAAGGCTAATGGAATTCTATCCTTTATTATGAGAGGAATTGAATGCAAAAGTAAGGATGTTATGCTTCAGTTATACAGAGCATTGGTGAGAGCAAATCTTGAATACTGTATGCAGTTTTGGTCTCCTTATTTAAGGAAGAATGTAAATACATTGGAGGCAGTTCAGAGGAGGTTTAGTAGATTGATACCTGGAAGGTTGGACAGACTCAGCTTGTTTCTGCTGGAGTTTGGGTGACTTGATTGAAGTATATAAAATCTGAATGGTCTTGACGAGATGCATGCAGAAAGGATACTTCCTTTTGTCAATGAGTTCAAAACTCATTGTTTAACAATTAGAAAACACCTTTTTAAGGACAGAAATTAAGAGAATTTTCTCTCTAAGGGCTGAGCAACTTTGGAACTCTATGCCTCAGAAGGTGGTGGCGGTGGGGTCATTGAATATTTTTAAGGTGGGGTAGATTCTTGTTAGGCAAGGCAAGAAAAGGTTATTGGGGATAGATGGGAACGTGGAATTCAAAACACAAACAGATCAGCCATGACCTTATTGAATGGGGGAGCAACATTGAGAGGCCAAATGGCTTACTTCTATTATATTCTGTATTTTCGTATGCAGTGTTATTGGTCATTTCTTGTGCTGTAACCTATTACATCATCATTCACCAATCATGTACCAAGTAATTCCTCCGTTGAACCTGTTTGAGACATTGGATGGAATCTTCCCAGCTCTGTAGAAGTAGGTTTAGAGTAACACTTCAATAAGACCATAAGACAGAGGAGCGGAATTAGGTCATTCGGCCCATCAAATCTGCTCCGCCATTCAATCATGGCTGATATTTTTCTCATCCCCATTCTCCTGCCTTCTCCTCATAACCCCTGATCCCCTTATTGATCAAGAACCTATCAATCTCTGTCTTAAAGACACTCAGTGATTTGGCCTCCACAGCCTTCTGCGGCCAAGAATTCCACAGATTCACCACCCTCTGGCTGAAGAAATTCCTTCTCATCTCTGTTTTAAAAGATCGTCCCTTTAGTCTGAGATTGTTGTCCCTGCTTCTAGTTTTTCCTAAAAGTGGAAACATCCTCTCCACGTCCACTCTATCCAGGCCTCGCAGTATCCTGTAAGTTTCAATAAGATCCCCCCTCATCCTTCTAAACTCCAACGATTACAGACCCAGAGTCCTCAACCGTTCTTCATACGACAAGCTCTTCTTTCCAGCGATCATTCTTGTGAACCTCCTCTGGACCCTTTCCAAGGCCAGCACATCCTTCCTCCGATACGGATAAATTATTAATCTTGCATGTCAGGTTGACAATGGTGGTTAACCAATTAGACCAATTAAAGGGTCAGCTGGGGGCAAGTGGCTGATGTCTCCAGAGTCTTCTCAGCATCATACCAGCCCATTGCTGAATTGAGAGGCTGGCAGCAGCTTAGAAACAGATTCTCTGTGACAGATAGATGGAGCATTTGAGCTTTCTGTCACAGGCCCTATGAATATGCTGTCGAAGTACAAAGGCTGGAACCTTGCCCCCCTTTGTATGGCGGGATTTCCCCTTCATCCTGATGACACTACAAGCTGTGGGCTTTTTCTTTTTTTTAAATTAATCGGGCTCCATTCTGAGGCATCCTCACGCTCTCTATCTGCCTCAGCATTGCCTACCTTTGCTGGTGGGCCTGCTACTGTCTGGTGATGTGGGCCCTCCTTTTGGACCTCACACTTCAGGAAGCCATCCACCATCCCTAATTGGAAAATGAATACAGAGGAGGCCTCTTGACTGACTGCCTTCTTGAAGATTCCAACTGTCAGCCAGCCTCTGACTCATGCGATGTTGAAACCTGGATATGATCCCGATGTCTGGACTTTTTCAAAGGACATCAGATTCTGCCCATTTAATCAAATTAGAACCAGCAATAGGAAAATTTTAGATTCAAAATGGCAAAAATGCTTGAAATTAATTTCTAATAAGAACAGGATATCATCAGCTGAAAAAAATACTTTTAGTAAATGCATCATAGATCCTTCTAAAAATTATTAATGCCCAGGAAGGAACGGTTAATTGGTCATTTGGTAGTACAGAATTTGAGTATTGCTGAAGAACAATATTTTGTCAAAGCTTTTTTTCTTGCACTTATCAGAACAATCACAAGAATACCAGTGTCAAGAGAAACAGCAACTTTATACTGTATGAGAAGAGAGCATTGATTGTTCGAACGTGGGCCCTGATTGGTAGAGGCACTGCCATGGAGAATTCACCAGTTAATGGTGACTGACAGTTAACTGCCGAGCATTGTTCAAAGATTTAAACCAGGCAGCTTGACTCTGATTGGTCAAGGCATTATCCTGAGGAATGAACCAGCAATTGGCTATCCCATATTTGGTTGAACTGAAACAGGCATCATGTGTGTACATGTTCTTTCTGTTTGCAAAGAACATAGCCCTGTTTATAAACATTTGTAACTTCCAATACAGACAAATGTGCCATATTGCGAGCCCAACTGACAATCTCAAATTGGTCGTCAGCTTAATTCTTCGCACGCGGAGGATTATTTAGCAAATGTTGTCCAATCGCAGAATCATGACACATTTCGGACACAGTTTTGAGTTTTGCATGCAGAGGCTGGTTGGGTCCAGTCTGTACCTTGCCTGCAGTGAACAGCAGAAGGGGCAGGCTGTTTGATACAATCCACCAGTCTTTGGAACATACAGCCTATATATCTATCCTCACGCTGACACTGAAATTCATATATTACATTACTCATTTGTGTGACAGGCAGAACCTCGTTTTGGCTTGGCAGCAGCATCGTGTTAGTGGCGAGTACCACTCATGCTGCAGGGTGAAACAGCAAGCTTTACCTGTTGCTCAAACCTTTTAGATACCTTGTCCTTCCAGGGTAATCTGAGGTGGGGTGGACACTTTTCAGGGCCCAAGCGACGTCCTTAAGCCCATTCATGAGTTTGCACAATATACAACACAAAATGATCTTATCAGAGTAGTCATTATCCTGCAGGATGTCTTTGATGCCCCCTATTTCAGCATCAAGCTTGCACAGTGAGCAATAACTTGAGCCCTATTCACAAGGTTGCCAATAAGGCCAATCAGATAGCGTGTAGAACTGTAAGGATCCCAATGTGTGTATTGACTAGTGAAGGCAGGCGTGAATTCTACCATTTTATGGGTAAAATTCCTAGAGTGCCCCAATAGCAACAACAAACAATTTTTCACTTTATTTCAGCTATTGGTTCAATCCTCTGGCTTCTCATGATTTGTCTAAGAACGCTAGGCTGGATTCTCCGCACCCCGACGAGAAATCACGTTTGGCGACGCGGGGAGAATCCAGTTTCCCATATGAAATCGGGACTGGCGCCGGTTTGGCGATTCTCCGCCTCCTGAACTCCCCGCAGAGTATCCACCACCTGAGGCCATTGCCAGAGGCCCGCCCCGCTATTCTCCACCCCCGACCGGCCAAATACCCGACGGCGCGTTTCTAATGTGGTCCTGCCGTTCGGGAATCTCGCTTGGTGCCCTTGGACTAAGTCCGCAGCTGCCACAGTCGGGGGCGGGCCGATCGGAGGGCAGGGGGGGCCTCATTCGGGACTGGGTTTTTTTGCGCGGGTGGTCCGGGTAGGGCGAGCGGCCGATCAGGGGCACTATTTCCACGGTCCACGTCCACAGTCTGAGTCCACCATGGAGCACCGCCATACACATGCGCGGCTCTGACCCGGAAGTGCTGGCGGCCGTATCAGCAGCTGAAGCTGCGAGCTGCACGACAGCTGCCTGCTAGCCCCTGCATGGCAGTTTTTCTGGCGTAAAAGTCCACAGTTTTCACGACGGCAGGGGGTCATAGTCCCTGAAAGAGAGAATCCAGCCCCTTATTTTAGATTGTAATTGCTTTCGCTAATGTTTAGCGAAAGCAGTAATAGAACAAGTATATATGTTTTATAATGGTTATATGTTGGTCAGTCCTCATGTGAGAAAAGAAATAAGTTGCAACCACTGTGCTAATCAAGAATGTAAGTAATTCTCTTGCTTTGTGGTTCTTTCTATTCTCACCAACAATAGAAACCTTCTGGTTTGACTGACTCTCTTTGCAGGTTTCAGAAAGACCATCTTTGAAAGCTATAGATCGATTCACTAATTTGAAAAAACCACATGACTAGGACCAAGCAAAACTTCAATAACTATCCATTAAATTCACAAAGAGCTCTCAGTTTAACTTATATTTGACACAATCACACAGTATGTATATGAAAGGCTAGGCCTTGCTCTCAATCAACTACCTAGCAACACCAACTATACAAATGTTTGAAGCATTTGGAACAAAAGGAGCTGGAATATTCTTCTGTGAGCAAAGATAGTTGTCAACCTATTATACACTATGACAGGTGCAGTAGATGAATGGCCGTGGTGGGGAATTAGCAACCAAGGGCTGTGAAATTAAATTGTGAAATTTACTTTGTTAAATCTGGTAATTTGTGAGAAAGCTCCCGACTTCAATTAAAATCTAACTGATTTACAAATGTCCTTCTGGGAAGGGAGCCAGTCATCCCTAACTGGTCTGCCCTTCATGTGTCTCCAATCTTACACTCTGTGGCTGACTGTTTAAAGCTCTGAAGTAGCCTAGCTATGCTAAGTGGCGACAGTGCTCGAGAAGAAGAAATAATTAGACCTACTGGTAACAACATAAGCTTTGGGCAGAATTTAATGCTCGGGACAGTGGCTTGAGTGGCACCCTACCATGGGAGTTCCGAGCCCTTCTGCAGTGACTTAACGCCACTCAGGTATTAAGCTGGTTGGCATTCAGGTCCTCATTCTGTTTGGGAAATTTCCTGGCTCCAAGAGCAACTAATCAATCAGAGATTGGCAGCTCTCCTGTCACCAGTAGCCATGATCGCTGCCGGTTTTGCAGGTAGCCTAGGCTGAAGAATTGTTGCTGTAGCCTGGAGTGAAGGTAGATGAGGCAGCTTCACCCAAGCCTGCTGGGGAAACCCAGGCAAGGTGACAGAGGGATATTAGTTTTAAGGGAAGGTGGGGATCATCATCTGTGCGCAGTCCTTGTCACTGGCGGCGCTCTCTGTTTGGCAAGAGCTGCCCAAGTAGGAGGGAGCCCTTCACCAGGTATACCTGGCAGGTTGCCTACATGGCATGGCTCCACCCCACATGGGTTGAATATTAATGGAGTGATGAGCCCTTTGAGTGGTCAATTCAGGGCCTTAATTGGCTCCTGGGCTCTTCCCGGCCCGGACTTAATTGGGGGAGTTGGAAAGGTGAGTGTCTCCACCCATTAAATTCCATCCACTGTCTCAGAATCCAGCCCAGTCTACATTGAAATGGTCTCTTCACTAATAGACGGGAGCTTGCTCCCAAGTAGGAAGAACTGATGTACTACATTAACAGATTCATATCTATAATCAGATAATACCCCAGACTCCTTCATCACCCTCCCTGTCCTATCAACAGGATAGACCCCATGGTTTGTGAGAGTACACACTGATATGCTGATGGGCAAGTGTGACCCTCGGAATTTTTGACATTGGCTCCAGAGCCCATGACGCCTCACAACCAATCCTTCCATCCTTCCCTCAACTGTATGCCTCCATGGTTCATATCACTTGGAGGAATCACTGAGGAGAGCAAAATCAGAGGTACCTGTCACAAATGCATCGAACCACAATAAAATTGATGGAAGTGACCACCACACAATTTTTGAGAGCATAGTCTCCTTTCTGCTGTCATGAAATCCGCTATCACATTGTGTGGCACTCTGCTAAGTAGATGTTGCCTGAGGATCCAACTAACCAAAGCTGGACATACACAATTTACCGTGAGTCGTTATCAGCATCAACAATGTATTCCACCAAAAGCTATAATTGTAATGCCCTGTCAAATCTTGCACTCTTTGAGCACCATCAAGTCAGGGGACCAAACCTAGTGTTCCAGAGCAGCCCCAGGTATACGAAATACGAGCTTAATTAAGCTACTTTCCAGGGTTACCTATATGCTAAACACTTAACAAACTCAAGCTATAAACAGAGCTAAGTGATCCCTGCAACCAATGGAACAGCACAAAAGAATGTAACCCTATCAAATTCAGTGAAGCCTGGTAGTGTACAACCATTCAACTAACAAGTGGTGGAATATCCTCATCTCTGCCAGGGTGAAGCCCTGAATGTTAGTGAAAGAGACAAGGTTGAAATGTTTGAATGTCTCTTCAACCAAAATTAGTGACCGAACGATTCTACTCCATCTCCTCCTGAAACCCCCACCAATATAGGTACCAGTGTCCAACCATTTCAATTCACTCCATATAGAAGAAGCATCTGAATACTATTGGACACCATGAAGGCTATAGGTCCAGACAAAATCTCAGCTATAATACTGAAGTCCTGTATACAAGAACTGATGGCTTCTGCAGCCAAATAACAGTACAACTCTGACATTGACATCCACACAACAATATGGAATATTGTCCATATAAGTCCCTATCCACAAAACAAAGGATAGTATTAACATGACTAATTACTGCACTGTTAGTCAACTTCAAGTTATCAGCAAAGTGATGGAAGGAACCATCAACAAGGTGATCAGGTAACCTGTTCAGTGATGCTCAAATTGAGTTCAGCTGGAACAAGTTGGTTCTATATCTCAACAAAGTCTTGATCCAAACATGTAGGGATATGTATACAAAAGGAGAGATGAGTATTAAAACGGAGATCAAAACATAATTTCACACGGTATTACATGAAGAAGTCCGAGAAAAACTGCAGTCAATGAAGCGCAAAAGGAAACCCTTCCAGTGTCTGGAAGTGTACTTATCACAAAGGAAGATGAATGTGGTCATCTGTGGCATTCACAATCCGAGAACATAACTGAGGAACTTTTCAGGGAAGCATCTTTTGCTCAAACAATTTTAGCTGGATCATCAAATTCCCAATGTCATAAGGTGAAGAGGGAATGTTCACTGATGTTTACAGTGGTCATATCTATTCCCAAATCTAATTATGAAAGCAGTCCATGCCTGCATACAGCAGAACCTAGATAATATTGCAGGTTTGGATGACGCGATAGATAGCATTTGCAGCAAACAAATAATCACAACCATGGGCATGAGAAAACTCTGCCAACTTCTTGATCTCTAATGGCACTAAAGTCCCTGAATGCCCTACCAACAACATTTCCAGGTTCATCATTAATCAGAAGCGAACTTTACATGTCGTATCAATGCCATGGCCATAAGAACAGGATGCAGATTGGGGACTCTGATAATTGGCTCACCTGCTGACCTTCATCAACAAAGCTCAAGAAAGGATTGGTATGAAATAGTTGCCTCTCGCCAGGAATAGATACAGCTGCAACAATACTTGAAGATAATAGTTTATTGATCAAAGTCAATTTTGACTGTAAACGATTCCAACTAAAAGAGCTTTTAGCATTCATTGAGTCTTGTTGACAGCAATATATAATCACCTGTGGAGCACATAAATAACAGGGATATGAGCAATTGTTGGGTCACTGATATACCAGCACTTGAATGATATTTCATGAGGTCAAAACTGGAATGCAAATAAACAAAAACAACTATTTCTCAGTGCAACTGGAAAGCTGAACTGTAGGTCCATGCCCAGTGAAAGGAGAAAGCATAATCTCACTCAAGCCATTGCATTTCCCATTCTATTTTTTGTTTCCATCCTGTGTTCTCTGATTGCTGGTAGGAACAATCTCTATCATACTACTGATCCACCAATAATTGAAATTGCTTGTAGGCAATTTACCAGAGTCTTATAAGTTACAGCCTCCCTCCAACATAAGGTCAGAAATGGAGATGTTCATTTTACACAGCGTTCAGTTTCATTCACTATTTTTTAGACAATTAAGTGGCCCATGCCAGCAGGTAGCAAAACCTGGACAACATTCAGTCTTGGGCTGGTAAGTAGCAAGTAACAGTCACACCATACCAAGTTCCTGGCATTGACGATATCCAACAAGAGAAAATATAACCACCACCCCTTGACATTCAATGGCATTACCAATGCTGAATCCCCCACTTTGTGATCACCATTGACCAAAAAATGAAATGGACCAGCTCCATAAAGAAAGTGGCTACAGGTGCCTGTCAAAGACTGATAATCTGCAGTGCTCACTAACTCCCTTCCTGACTCTCCAAGTCTTTCCACCATTTACCATGCATAAATCAGGAATATGATGGAATGTTCTCCACATGCCTGGTTGAGTGTTCTCAAGAAGTGCACCCAACAGCACTCAAGGAACTCAACAGAATATAGGACAATGCAATCTGATTGATTAGCACCACAACCATCATGTTTAACAGTCACTCCTTCCAGCACCGGCACACTGCGGTAACACTGTGAATCATTTACATTGGGCGCAATCCAACGGCCACGCTGCGCTGGAAAAGCAGCTCGCCATGGTGCAGCATGGCCATTGAAAGCCGGGAGGTGCCGCTCCAGGGATCTACCGCGACCGCGAGATCCAACGCGACTTCCCAGGACGTTGCGATGTAAATCCAGCCCATTGTAGGCGGGATCACTTTTTGGCAAATCTGCATATTAGAGCGAAGCACCGAGCCTCTCTTTAATCTGCAGATTCCGTGGTAACTGAGGCTTTGGGGTCCCCTTCATCCCAGAGACCTTGGGCAAGTGCCATTCAGCAAACGGGGACCATTCAGAACGGCACTTGTGGGGGTCTCCCAGGGGAAAGGAGGCCTCCAGTTGCATGCCCTTTGAGCAGGGTGGTGCCCTGGCACTGCTGGTGCCACCTGGGCACCCTGGCAGTGTCAGCCTGGTACCTTGGCAGTGTATCCTGGGTACCTGCCTGGCATTGTCAAGGTGCTCAGGTGGCATTGCTGGCTGTATTGGGCACTGCAAGGGTGTCAGGTTGGCACTGCCTCTCACTACACTAGGCGTTCTGGGGAGCAGAGCTCCCCACTGTACAAAACAGGGTTATGTGTGGCCTCGGCTGCACGTTCCCACTTCGGGCCACTTATATAACACGAGTCACGTTGAATAGCCATATGTTTCTCTACACTGCAAGCGCCAGGAAACATTCCTGCTTCAAGAACAGTTTGGTTTCTGACATAAATCTTTAGATCTAAGGAACCCTGAAAACCAAAAAGCAACCCTTGAGAAAATTCAAAAAGGACCGGCAAATCAAAGTATTTTGAAACCTGAGTAGAATTTTGGAACTCGGGCGGCACGGTGCCACAGTGGTTAGCACTGCTGCCTCTCGTCACTGAGGACCCGGGTTTGATCTCGGCCCCGGGTCACTGTCCATGCGGAGTTTGCACATTCTCCCCGTGTCTGTGTGGGCCTCACCCCCACAACCCAAAGATGCGCAGTGTAGGTGGATTGGCCATGCTAAATTGCCCCTTAATTGGAAAAAAAATGAATTAGGTAGTCTAAATTTATTTTTTAAAAAGAATTTTGGAACTCTCCTCTCCAAATAGCGGTTGTTGCCAGATTAATTGTAGACGTTGAATCTGAGATCGATAGATTTTCTTAACCAAATGTGTAGAGGGATATGGGGCAGAGGCATATATATGGGGTTGGATTCTCCGCTGTCGGGATGCTCCGTATTGCTGGCAGCCCGGGGGTTTCCTGACAGCGTGGGGCTGCGCCATAATAGGAAACCCCATTGCCCAGCCAGCGAAAGCATCCCACCGGCGTGCTGAACCAGAAATCTGCCGCGACGGGAGGGAGAATCCAGCCCATGGAGTTCGGACACAGATTATCCATGGGTGGGATTCTCCTGTTCCCCAGCTGCGTGTATCTCAGCCGTGTGCAGTTTGCTGGCGGCGGGATTCAATCCTCCCACCATTTGACAGTGGGATTTCCCATTGAAACCACCCCACGCCTCCATGAAACTCACTGGAAAAGTCATTCCGACGATCAGAGAATTCCGGCCATGATCTCATTGAAAGGCAGAGCTGGCTCAAGGGGCTAAATGGCTGACTTCTGCTCAAATATTTCTCAGTTTTGTATAAACTTTGGAGGGTTTCTGATTTTTATTAATTGTCCAAGGAGACTGATTGAGATCTTTACCATCTTTACCATGTCACAGATGTTAGATGAAAATTACATTCAGACCTAGATCTAGGTTAGTTTTTATATTTTGGTTTCCTGCTAGAAGACACTATTCCTCTATGTGAAAGCTAAGATAAAAATGGAATTAGTTGTTCCTCTTTTTTCAGTTTCTAATGTATGTCCTGGAAAGGTTTATTCAGAAATAATTGCCTTACGATAAGGTTAATTCTCTTTCTCAATATTGACTGTGAGTAAAAAAAGACCATGGCGAGGATTTTCCGTTTTTGGGGGATGGAAATGGAAGATCGGGTGGAGAATTGAACAGGAGTCCCAAAAAGCTTTTACACGAGTGGGAGTTCCCCCCTCGATTGTCCTCGCAAAATGTCTTTAAAAGTCAGGATCCCCATTTATCACTATTTGAATCTCATTATCAGGTCTTTATGCCTAATTGTCCCCCATGTTAAATTGTTCATTCATGCCAGCGTGAGTGCATGTCAACATGAATCACAAAAGGTCCCCCATTATGTGCATCTGGTGTACAGAACCCGTCGGTGGCGCACAGGTGAGTACAGCCTCCCGGGGGGGGGGGGTCATGCCTGGCCAATGCCCCTGGGCACTGCCCCCTCACACACTCCTGGATACTGCTCCAGCACTCTCTTGGGCACTATCCCCTGGCACTGCCTGGAAAGTGCCAGGGCAGTGCTGGGGAGCGGGGTGGTCGGTGGGGAGATAATCCGTGGTAGTTGTGGAGGGCCGGGAGGAGAGCATCATAGGGTGTTCGTTTTTTTATTTTTAGTAAAAGGGCGCCCCAATCTTTCAGAAACCTAAGTTCCTGTCGGGGCGGGCTCCGTCAATATGATGTCTTGGCACCCGCCCCTTCCATTATTTTTGATAAAGTGTTTCAAAATCTGGCAAAGTAGCTGGCAGGCTGCCCTCTTTTCCCGCCCAAGACAAATCGGAATTTTTTGGCCCATGTGTCCTCATTGGTGTCCACTCCTGTAACCTGACCCACCTCCTCCCTCATATTCAGAGGATACTTGTTCAAATCCAGACAGTTATGCCATATTATTACAATATGGAGATCAGAAAATTGTTCTTGTATTTAGCAAGTTTGTAATAGCGTGCATTGTTTCTGCTGCGATTAGGGCCATAGCTTTATACTTGGTTGGCTAGTGTATATGGCCTTTTGTTAGGAAAGTAGTTTTAACTTAAGATTGATTGATAGGCAGAAATGTGATTTTGCTTAGCTGAGACAATTTGGCCCTGCAAATACCATGTGAAACACAATTAAAAGCTAACATTTGAATGGAAAAGTATTCTCAATGATCAAATATCCTAGAGGATAATTATACTTAACAAAACATTTTCTATGTTAAAAAGAACAACAGGTTTTAAAACAAATCATAGCATGACAATTCCATGTAGAAGGTTATATCTGCATGAAAAGTTTTCCTATTTGCTATTCCACTTAATCATATCATTTTGTTCTTTTAAACATTGCTGAAATGAAAGATCCGTTAGAAGACATGGTAAATATGTGAGAAAATATTGGTATATTTGACTGAGCTGATTAATAAATAATATTATGGTGATATTGTTTGTAATTAACTTATTGAGCAATTGGACATTCCCTACATGTTTGCCTGTTCTTGCCAGATCCTGTGATCTGAGTGACCTGGAATATTTGGATGAGGAATTTCATCAGAGTCTGCAGTGGATGAAAGACAATGACATCAATGATATTTTAGACCTAACATTTACTGTGAATGAAGAGGTCTTTGGTCAGGTGGGCTAACAGGGTTAAGCTTCTTAAATTATTTTGGGCTATCAATGAAATGTATTATGACTTCTTTGCTGTATAGATAAAATTATTATCTCCTTAAGAGAAAGAAGAAAATGTTACTATATGAGCTACTTATGAAGTAAACTCAATGATAAATCGCTGATTTTGCAAATTTATTTTTGTACATCAGATTTATTTTATTTTCTATGTCAGCAGTTTCTTGCATAATCCTATCACAGCCATGGCTTTTCCTGGTATCCTATTCCACAATTTTGTTAATCTTCGTAACCCTTATTTTCTAATATTAATGCATATCCTCTGATATTTAAACCCTTCACCTTGCCTGAAAGAATTTTGCAAAATTGCTTCATAATTTTGATTAATTCAATTAGATCACCATACAACAAGTTCAATTTATTTAGCATTTTCTTCTAAATTAGTTTAACACTCAGAAATATCTTTGTTCCCTTTTGTAACCTCACAAGGGCAATAATTAGGTGACTGGAAACCCCGAAGAGATCAGAACAATGTCTTAACCAGCAACAACGTAACCCAGTAATTCAAATAAAATAAATAGTGTTCCTGAGTTTGATCTATATATGTACGTAAATAACATATTTAGTGCTTAATACCTATACTTCTTGAACAGCTATTAGGTGATTTTGAAATTATGCTTTGCAGTGTTTAATTCAATTAAATCAATTTGACGTTTCTTATGCCTATGGCATTGAATGGCAGATTTAAATGTAAGAAGAACGATTCTACCAATGTTTTCTGATAACAAATCAGTGCAATTATTACATATATCTAATTGGTTTTGAGATTTAATATTCTATGTGGACTGCTGAACATTTTGTGGACAACTGAAGTTGACAGGCTGGTTACTGGTCTGACAATTGAAAAAAATAAATCCCTGATTCTATTTGAAGCAAACTGTTTCATCTGTGCTAACATTCCTGGAATATGTTTCTTTCTTTTACATTTAGCTGAGGTGAAATCAAACTCTATAATAGCCTATTATACCCAGTCCAGATACTTAGGTATAATAGCTTATAAATGACTCCAGCAGGAACACAATCTGCCAATTACATATAAACCATCTCCAGTTTGCTTCCAAACTGGTACAGCTCGAGGGTATTATCACCAAGGCATTGGGTAGTTTTTGTCAATATATGAAAACATTTATTTAACAAACAAATAATAAAATTCCAAATTATAGGCATGATTCCACCACTCCATATTCCCAGTAAGGAAGAGATGGTTTCAGGGAGCATGGGTCAGTCACAGGACAAACAGAAAGTTAGCCCCAATTCTTTGACCTGCATTCCTTGTGATTGCGGCTGGAATTACAGGATCATAGAATGGCCCTTTTATTTCTTTGGCATAAATCACAGCAGGACTGTCTGGTTATATTTTCTGTGACCAAACTATAAATTTTGCAAATAATAAGAGGTCCAGAAAATAAAAATCATACCTTTTCAAATCTATTGAGCGATTTCTCCATTTAAGTTCTTCACTCTCTCTCCATTTTTAATTGAGCTGTTTGGTGTATTTTGTCCTCTCCTTGTGGAATATCAGATTCATGAGGAAAATATTTAAATGTTAATTATCATACAATGTCGATGTAGAAATCTTGTGGGAAATACATAAAAAGCTAAAAAGAAGGTGTGATGAACTTTATTATTTCTTTTGCATGGAAATTGAGATGATTTTTGTTGAATAAATTATGTTTCAATTTAAAAGTGGGTCACCTACTGCCACTGGTCATCAGGTCTCCCTGCTCCAACTGCTACCCCAACACCTCCCCACAACTCGGCCCATATTTTCAAAATGGTTCAGTCGAATACAAAGTACAGGTAATAAAATATAAGTGTAATAAAATGCACCACTGAAATTAAACTAAAATTATTTAGAAATGTAGCATATAATCCAGCAAAGAATATATTGAACAGACTTTTCTTGCTCTCAATGATGGAAAGAATGGTTATACTAAATCTTTGCACTTGTTAAATGTTAAAATGTCATTTATCTCCTAACTAAAGTGAAGCTGATCACTCGTTTACACTTCCAATGCCAGCGTTCTTTCCGATATATATATATATATATATATACATACAAAATGGCTCACTGAATGTAGCAAGAATATATGAGTATACAAATTCTCGATGAAAGGATTTTAAATTTGCCATTGCATATATGGAAAATTTTGGAATGATAGTTTGATTGTATTTGGAAGTAAGTAGTTTCATTTAAAAAAAATATCCCCGACACTTCCGGTGGTGTGAGTGATCGCACACAGGGCAGCTCCTGCTTGAAGGCGTAGAAAAGAGGTCTTTTTACCCAAAATCGAGTGTAACTTCGACGGATGTTCCCGCCAGGAGTGGCATGTTTGTTGGCTACCAAACCCGGCACAAGAAGGTGAAGGATCTGGCCAAGGATTTGGAAGAGACCTGTGGCATAGCAGCTCGTGAAAAGATGGCTGAGGGGAAAAGGCTTGTGCAAGTTGGAAAAATGTCTGGAGGCTCAGGGGTCGCAGATCCGAGAGATTGAGAGGGTGATCTCTGAACACAGCGATAGAGTGGTGGCACTGGAGGCGGAGGTGGGGCTCTTAGGAGACCTTTGCAAGACGTGAGAGCAAAGATGGAGGGACAGGAAAACAGGTCAAGGAGGCAGAATCTGGGAATAGTTGGCCTGCCTGAAGGAGTGGAAGGTGTGAGTGCCACGAGGTACATTTCGAGGATGCTGGCAGGGCTGGTGTCGGAGGGAGAGCTGCACAAGGCTCCTGAGGTGGACAGAGTGCACAGGTAGAAGCCGAGAGCTGGGGAGCCGCCGTGGGAAGTGATCATGACACTCCACAAGCTTGTGGAGAAAGAGAAGATCTTGCAGTGGGTCAGGGAGAAGCAGGACTGCAAATGGGAGGGGAACAAGGTCCGAATTACCAAGACATTACCAAAACAGTGTGCGGGGTTCAACAGAGCCAGGCAGTGTTATAACAGCGGCAGATCAGATTTGGGGGGCTCTACCCGACAAAACTATGGGTGACTCATGAAGGCAGGGAATATTATTTTGAGAACCCAGAAGCGGCCAATTACTTCATCAAGGAGCGCAAACTGGAGGAGAACTGAATAATCTTAGGAGATAGGGGTGCTGGCACTCTGGAATAATGGAGAATACGGGAGAGTGTTTTTTTTGTTTCTTTCCACCCGATGTGGAGGGGTTTTCTTATTTTTTCAGTTGAGTTGACAAACGGTAGCGGGGGGTGAAAAGTTTGTAAGGGGATAGCTGTCATCGCGTTCCCCCCCCCCCCCCCCCCCCCCCCCCCCGCCTGCTGCCTGTGGCTGTGTTTTTTCTTTTTGTTTGTCTTTGGGGGAGGTGATGTGTGGTTCGAGAAGAGTCTTTGTTTGGGTGCGGGAGGGGGAGGTCAGCAGGGAGCTTCCTTCACAGAACTGAAAGGTGAGGGTGGGGAGGGGTGGAGGGTCAGTAGGAGGAGCCTTTGGGCAGGTAATGCTGGTGAACGGAAGTGGGGTGGGGGAGAAGGCCGAGTGAGGTGGACATAGGGGGATGGTGCAGAGAGGGGGATGGGGGGGGGAGGGAGGGAGATGCGACACGGCGAGGTTGGAGAAGAAACACGGTCAGGCAGGGGCGAGAAAGGGGCCTTCCTGATTGGACCAGGTACAGGGTGAAATTAATGGGGGTAGACCCAAAAGGAGAGGATGGTGGATGGTTGAGGTGTATGAAGTAAGGCTGGTAACGTGGAACGTGCAAGGGCTCAATGGATCGGTGAAAATCGGTGATCTTGGGTCTTTGTTTTTTGCGCACCTAAGGAGTTTAAAAGCGGAGGTGGTCTTTCTTCAGGAGATGCACCTTCACATGAAGGACGTGAGGAAGGGATGGGTGGGACATGTTTTCCACTCGGGGTTTGATTCAATGTTTCGGGGGTGGCCATTTTGATGAGCACGAAAACGGGGTTTGTGAGCACGAATGAAGTGAGGGACCCGGGTGGGATCTATGTAATGGTGAGTGGGGTATTAGAGGGGAAGCTGGTGGTACTGGGGAATGTGTATACACCGATTGGGCCGATTTAGGCTTTATGAGGGGGTTGCTGGCAGCGATCCCGGACTTGGCCACGCACCAGTTGATGGCCAAAGAAGGGGTGGCACAGTGGTTAGCACTGCTCCAGGAACCTGGGTTCAATTCCGGCCTCGGGTTTGTGTGGAGTTTGCACTTTCTCCCCGTGTCTGGGGGGATTCCACCAGATGTTCCGGTTTCCTCCCACAGTCCAAAGATGTGCAAGTTAGGTGGATTAGCCACTCTAAATTGTCCCTTAGTGTTCAAAAGGTTAGGTGGGGGTAATGAGTTATGGGGATAGGATAGAGGCATGGGCTTAAGTGGAGTGCTCTTTCCAAGGGTCGGTGCAGACTCAATGGGCCGAATGGCCTCCTTCTGCACTGTAGGGATTCTATGATTCTATGGGAGGAGATTTTAGTTGTGTCCTATAGCCGAGTGTAGATAGATTGAGCCCCAGGTCAATAGGTAAGATACAAATGGCAAAGGAGTTGGACGGGCTTATGGAAAAGATGGGTATGGTGGACACGTGTGCTTCAAGAACCCAGGGGGAAGGGAGTATTCCTTTTTTTCACATGTTTATAGGGTATATTCAAGAATCAACTTTTTTGTGGTGAGCCGGGAGGTTTTGGTTGGGGTGGAGGGGGCAGAGTACGCGGGGGGATAGTAATCTCGGACCATGCGCCCCATTGGCTAGAGATTCGGCTTAGATCGAGATGGGAGCAGAACCTGGTTGGAGGCTCGATTCGGGGTTGTTGGCAGATAGAGGGTTTTGCGATAAAGTGCAGGCTGTGATGGGGAGGTGCAGGTGGGTGTGGTTTGGGAGGTTCTGAAGGCGGTGGTTAGGGGAGAGCTAATTTCAATTAGGGCTCACAGGGAGATGAGAGAGAGGATGGAGAGGGAAAGGTTGGTGGGGGAGATAGTAAGGATGGACAGGAGCTATGCAGAGGCCCCCGAAGAGGGGCTGCTGAGGGAGCGACGGAACCTCCAAACGGAATTTGATTTATTGACCACGGGGAAGGCAGAGGCTCAGTGGAGGAAAATGCAGGGGGCAGTGTATGAGTATGGGGAGAAGGCGAGTTGGATGCTAGCGCATCAGCTACGTAAGAGGGAGGCGGCGAGGGAGATTGGAGGAATCGGGGATGGGGGGAATAATGATGGGGAGTGCGCTTAAAATCAATGAGGTATTTAGGGATTTCTATGGGGACCTGTACAAGTCAGAGCCCCCGGAGGGGGGAGAGGGGATGCGGCGGTTCTTAGATCAACTGAGGTTCCCGAGGGTGGAGGAAGAGCAGGTGGCTGGCCTGGAGGCCCCGATGGGGCTGGAGGAGCTGGTTAAGGGACTGGGGAGCATGCAGGCGGGCAAGGCCCCGGGACTGGATGGGTTCCCGGTTGAATTTTATAGGAAGTATGTGGATCTGTTGGGCCCGTTGCTGGTGAGAACCTTCAATGAAGCGAGGGAGGAAGGGACTCTGCCTCCGACAATGTCTCGGACGCTGATCTCGCTGATTCTCAAGCGGGATAAGGACCCACTGCAGTTCGTATAGGCCGATCTCGCTCCTTAACGTAGATGCCAAGTTGCTGGCGAAGGTCCTCGCTACGAGGATTGAGGATTGTGTCCCGGGAGTGATACATGAGGACCAGACGGGGTTCGTGAAGGGCAGGCAGTAAAAAGCGAATGTGCGGAGGCTCCTGAACGTGATTATGGTGCCCTCGGTGGGACGGGAAGCGGAGGTGGTGGTGGCTATGGGCGCGGAGAAGGCCTTTGATCGGGCGGAGTGGGAGTACCTATGAGAAGTGCTTAGCAGGTTTGGGTTCGGGGAAGGGTTCATAGGGTGGGTCAGGTTGTTATACAGGGCCCCGGTAGCGAGCGTGTCTACGAACCGGTGGAGATCGGAATATTTCAGATTGTACCGGGGGACGAGACAGGGGTGTCACCTTTGCTGTTCGCGCTGGCAATTGAGCCGCTGGCCATGGCATTAAGGGAGTCTAGGAACTGGAGGGGGTTGGTCCGTGGAGGGGAGGAACACCGGGTGTCTTTGTATGCTGATGACCTGTTATATATTGCAGATCCAGTGGAGGGGATGGTGGAGGTCATGCGGATCCTTAGGGAGTTTGGGGACTTCTCGGGCTGCAAGCTCAACGTGGGGAAGAGTGAGCTCTTTGTACTGCATGCGGGGGGCCAGGAAAGGGGGCTAGAGGAGCTGCCGTTGAAGAGGGCGGAGAGGGGCTTCGAGACCTGGGTATCCAGGAAGCTAAGGGGCTGGGGGGCCCTGCATAAGCTTAATTTGACACAGTTGGTGGACCAGATGGAGAAAGACTTTAGGAGATGGGATGTGTTGCCACTTTCCCTGGCGGGTAGGGTGCAGTCGGTCAAGATGACGGTCCTCCCGAGGTTCTTTTTTTAATAAATATTTTAATTCTCCTTTTTCACATTTTTTCCCGCATTTATACCCATCAACAATAAACAATAATCAGCAAGATATGTCAATCCCCATAATAACAACGATCCCATCCGCCCACCAACCCCCAAACATCAGCCCGCATGTTTACATAAACAAATGACAAAAAGGAATCCGGGATTATCCGTAGTCACCCTTAATCTACACAGCCCCCCCCCCCCAACTAATGTTTGATGTTATCCAGTTCTTGAAAGTGCATAATAAATAGTGCCCATGACTTGTAGAACCCCTCAGTTCGAACTTAACCTTCTCAAGGGTCAAGTATTCTAACAGATCCCCCCGCCACGCCAGGGCATTGGGTGGAGAGGCTGCTCTCCATCCCAGCAGGATCCGCCTTCGGGCGATCAACGAGGCGAAGGCTATGATACCTGCCTCCGCTCCCATTTCCAACCCTGGCTGGTCTGACACCCCGAATATGGCCTCCTGGGGACCCGGGTCCAGTTTCACATGCACCACCTTGGAAATTACCCTAAACACCTCCTTTCCAGTACTCCCCTAGCTTTGGACAGGACCAAAACATATGAACGGGATTCGCGCCCCCCCCCGCAACGCTCACACACATCCTCTACTCCTTCAAAAAATCGGCTCATGCTCGCCCTCGTGAGGTGCGCTCTACATACCACCTTCAGCTGTATCAGCCCCAACCTCGCACATGAGGTGGAGGCATTCACTCTCCGGAGCACCTCACACCAGACCCCCTCCTCTATAACCTCTCCCAGCTCTTCCTCCCACTTTGCTTTGATCCCTTCCAGTGGTGCCTTATCCTCTTCCAGAATCGGTCCATACACCGCTGACACTGCCCCCTTCTCCAGTCCCCTTGTTGTCAACACCTCCTCCAGCAATATGGAGGCCGGTTCCTCTGGGAAGCTCTGTATCTCCTTCCTGGCAAAATCCCGAACCTGCATGTACCTAAACACTTCTCCCTGCTCTAGCCCAATCCTGCAAACCGACCCCGAAGAAACAAATCTTTTAGCGTCTTAATCCCCTTCTCTTCCCATTTCCGAAAACTTCCATCTCACCTCCCTGGCTCAAATCTGTGGTTCCCCCGAACTGGCATTTCCCTTGACCCTAAACCCAAACCGAAGTGTTGGCGAAACTGCCTCCAGATTTTCAATGAAGATATTATTACCGGACTCCCTGAATATTTCCCCGGAGCTATCGGGAGCGGCGTTGTTGCAAGTGCCTTCAGCCCCGACCCCTTGCACAAACTCTCCTCCATTCTGACCCACTGAGAATCAACCCCTCTGACCCAGCTCCGCACTTTCTCCACGTTCGCCGCCCAGTAGTAGTACAACAGGTTCGGGAGACCCAAACCCCCTGCCTGCCTTCCCCTCTGTAGCAGCACCTTTCTCACTCTGGCCACCTTCCCTCCCCATATGAATGAGGTAATCCTTCCCTCAATCTCCCTGAAAAAAGACTTTGGCAGGAAAATCGCTAGGATTGAAAAATAAACAGGAATCATAGAACATAGAAAATACAGCACAGAACAGGCCCTTCGGCCCACGATGTTGTGCCGAACCTTTGTCCTAGATTAATCATAGATTATCATTGAATTTACAGTGCAGAAGGAGGCCATTCGGCCCCCTGAGTCTGCACCGGCTCTTGGAAAGAGCACCCTACCCAAACTCAACACCTCCACCCAACACCAAGGGCAATTTTGGACACTAAGGGCAATTTATCATGGTCAATCCACCTACCCTGCACATCTTTGGACTGTGGGAGGAAACCGGAGCACCCGGAGGAAACCCACGCAGACACGGGGAGGACGTGCAGACTCCGCACAGACAGTGACCCAAGCCGGAATCGAACCTGGGACCCTGGAGCTGTGAAGCAATTGTGCTATCCACAATGCTACCGTGCTGCCCTCAAGAACAAATAAATCTACACTATATCATTTTACCGTAATCCATGTACCTATCCAATAGCTGCTTGAAGGTCCCTAATGTTTCCGACTCAACTACTTCCATAGGCAGTGCATTCCATGCCCCCACTACTCTCTGGGTAAAGAACCTACCTCTGATATCCCTCCTATACCTTCCACCTTTCACCTTAAATTTATGTCCCATTGTAATGGTTTGTTCCACCCGGGGAAAAAGTCTCTGACTGTCTACTCTATCTATTCCCCTGATCATCTTATAAACCTCTATCAAGTCGCCCCTCATCCTTCTCCGTTCTAATGAGAAAAGGCCTAGCACCCTCAACCTTTCCTCGTAAGACCTACTCTCCATTCCAGGTAACATCCTGGTAAATCTTCTTTGCACCTTTTCCAAAGCTTCCACATCCTTCCTAAAATGAGGTGACCAGAACTGTACACAGTACTCCAAATGAGGCCTTACCAAAGTTTTGAATCGCGGCAACACATTCATTTTAACCACCTGTACCCGCCTCCCGAGGTTCTTGTTCGTGTTCCAGTGCCTGCCCATCCTAATCCCCAAGGCTTTTTGCAAGCGGGTAAGCAGGAGTGTTATGGGGTTTGTATGGGCGAGCAAGACCCCGAGGGTGAAGAAGGTGTGTCTGGAGCGTAGTCGGGACAGGGGCGGGCTGGCGCTGCCGAATCTGTGTGGCTATTATTAGGCAGCTAATGTGGCGATGATCCGTAAATGGGTACTGGAGGGTGAGGGGATGGCGTGGAAGAGGCTAGAGGCGGCGTCTTGTGAGGCGGCGGTGCTAGCTTGGGGGTGCTGGTGACGGCACCGTTGCCGCTGCCGCCGACGAGGTACACCACGAGCCCAGCGGTGGTGGCGACATTGAAGATCTGGGGGCAGTGGAGGCGACATAGGGGTGAGGTGGGGACCTCAATTTTGTCCCCGATACGGGATAATCATAGGTTTGTGCCGGGCAGGATGGATGAGGGGGTTCCTAAGTTGGCACTGGGCAGGAATTAAAAGGATGGGGGACCTGTTTATAGATGGGGCTTTTGCTAGCCTGGGGGCGCTGGAGGAGACATTTGGGTTGCCTCCCGGAAACGCTTTTAGGTATATGCAAGTGAGGGTGTTTATGAGACGGCAGGTGAGGGAATTTCCGCTACTTCCAGCACGAAGGATTCAGGACAGGGTGATCTCGGGTGTATGGGTTGGGGAAGGCAAGGTCTCGGCGATTTATCAGGAGCTGCAGGAAGGGTGGAAGGATGTGTCCTGAGGGTGGTTGTGGAGGACCAGACAAGTTTCGTAAAGGGCAGGCAGCTTTCTAGTAATATCAGGAGGCTGTTAAATGTGATCATGACCCCGTCGAGAGCGGTAGCGGAGGTAGTGGTGCCCATCGACGCGGAGAAGGCATTTGATCGGGTGGAATGGCAGTACCTGTTTGAGGTCCTGGGAAGATTTGGGTTTGGACCCACGTTTTTGGCATGGGTGCGCCTGTTATACATGGCACAGAAGGCGATTGTGCAGACCAACGACATGGGCTCACAAAACTTTGAACTGCACAGGGCAAGGCAGGGGTGCCCACTGTCACCGCTTGTTGTTTGCGCTGGCTGTCGAACCTCTGGCAATGGCTCTTAGGGGGTTGGCAGAGTTGTGAGGGATTACGAGGGGACGAAGGGAGCACAGTGTGCCACTCTATGCTGATGACCTACTATTGTATGTTTTGGACCCGTTTGAGAGCATGGAGAGGATCATGGGCCTGTTGGGAAATTTGGGGCATTCTTGGGTTAAATGTAGGAAAATGTGAAGTGTTCTCGGTGAACGAGTTGGGTCGACGAGCCAATCTAGGGCGGTTGCCATTCAAGGTGAGGTTCCTGTTCATATTCCAGACACTTCCAATCTTTGTACTGAAGACCTTCTTTCGAAAACTGGATATGATTATCTCAGACTTTGTATGGGCAAGGAAGGTGCCAAGAGTTAGGAGGACAGAGATAGAGGCAGAAGGGAGGGTTGGAGTTGCCGAACCTGCTACACTATTACTGGGCAGCGAATGTGGAGAAGGTGAGGTGGTGGTGGGAAGGAGAGGGGGCAGAATGGATTAGGATGGAGGAAGAATTCTGTAGGGGGTCCAGCTTGAGATCTATGGTGACGGCAGCATTGCCATTAGCGACAAGGAAATACGCGGAGAGCCCAGTGGTGCAGTCCACAGTAAAGGTCTCCAGTGAGGAGGCATTGCGGGATAGAAGGGATGGCGGTGCTGGCGCTGCTGTGCGACAACCAAGGTTTTGAGCCAGGGGGGATAGATGGTATGTATAGGAAGTGGACAGAAGTGGGGCTGGTTAAGGTGAGGGATCTGTACCTGGAAGAGGGGTTTGCCAGTATAGAGGAACTGAAGGAGAGGATAGAGCTCCTGAGAGGAAGTGAGTTTAGGTACCTGCTGGTAAGGGACTTTGCGCAGAAGGTTTGGAAAGAGTTTCCCAGGTTGCTGAGGTACACCCTGTTGGAGCGGATGTGGAAGGGGAGAGCAGGATCGGAGACATATATGGGTGGCTGGGAGAGCAGGTGATGAAGGTTAAGTAGAAGTGCAAGGGAGAGCTGGGATGGGAGATAAATTGGGGAGTATGGAGTGAGGCTCTACGAAGGGTAAATGCGACCTCCTCGTGCATAAGGATGAGCCTGATGCAGTTTAAGGTCGTACACAGGGTGCGTATGACTTGGGCAAGAATGAGTTAGTTCTTCCAGGGAGTGGCAGACGGGTGTGAGAAGTGTGGGCTGGGACCAGCAAATCATGCATATATGTTCTGGGGCTGCTAAACGTTGGAGAGATTCTGGGCGTGAGCATTCGCGGCGCTAACCAGGATAGTGGGGTAGGAGTTTGAGCTGGACCGTCTGGTGGCAATATACAGGGTGTCAGAGAAGCCTGAGCTGATGGAGGGGTGGAAAGCCGACGTTGTGGCCTTCGCCTCTCTGATTGCCCAGCAAAGAATCCTTTTGGAGTGGCGGTCAGCAACGTCGTCGGGTTTGGCGGCCTGACTGGGTGACTTATATGACTTTCTTAGGCTGGAAAAAGTCAAGTACGAGTTAAGGGGCTCAGTGGAGGGTTTCAAGGCAAGATGGGGGATGTTTGTGGACATGTTTGAGGAGTTGTTCGTCGGGGGGGGGGGGAGGGGTGTGGCGGGAGGGGGTGAAAAGGGAAAAATTTGCACAAACTGTATAGTTGTGTGTTGCGCAGTTTGCTCCCCGAATTGTTCATGTTCTGTAACTTTTTATATAAGTTTGGAATAAAATACATTTAAAAAATAAATCCCCGACATAAGTGTTCTAAATAAGTAAACTAAATAATTGATCTCCTTTGACAGTAGAATGAGTTTATAAGCCAAATGATCATCTGCAAACAGCTTAGTAGTTTCCAAAATGGTGCTATTGGTCGAGTTCATTTATACCAATTTCAGTTCTTCTACCATACCCTCTGACCAATGTATAATGTCCTTCCAATGTAAGCACCGAAAGCTTCATACACCCGGATTCGGTAAGGCGCTGCTCTCTCGTGGTCCATCCTGCCAATCAAAGGATCTCCCTAGCCTCCGGATCCCACTCCGTCCCGATCTGAGGTTTCTGTACAGTCACCCTCACTGTCCAGGGCGTAGAATTTAGTAACTTCCGCCTCTATGTCCTTCCCAATCTCTGCGCTGCACTCTTGTTGGGCCTGGACTTCCAGTGCAATCTCCAGAGCCTCACCCTCAAATTCGGCGGGCCCCTACCCCTCCTTACCGTTTGCAGCCTCGCGACCCTCAAGGTCGACCCCCCTCCCTCTTTGCCAATCTAACTGAGGATTGCAAGCCCGTCGCCACCAGGAGCAGACGGTACAGCACCCAGGACAAGACCTTCATCAGGTCCGAAGTCCAGCGACTGCTTAAGGAGGGTATTATCGAGGCCAGCAACAGCCCCTGGAGAGCCCAAGTGGTAGTGGTTAAAACTGGGGAGAAACACAGGATGGTCGTGGTCTATAGCCAGACCATCAATCGGTATACGCAGCTCAACGCGTACCCCCTCCCACGCATATCTGATATGGTCAGTCAGATTGCACAGTACCGGGTCTTCTCAAAATTTACCTGAAATCCGCCTACCACCAGCTCCCCATCCGGAAGTCGGACTGTCCATACACTGCCTTTGAGGCGGACGGTCGGTTCCTTAGGGTCCCTTTCAGCGTCACAAACGGGGTCTCGGTCTTCCAAAGGGAAATGGACCGAATGGTCGACCAGTGCGGTTTGCGGGCCACCTTTCCGGACTTAGATAATGTCACCATCTGCGGCCACGACCAGCAGGCACGATGCCAACCTTGATAAATTCCTCTGCACTGCCACTCTTCTCAACCTGACCTATAACAAAGAGAAGTGTGTGTTCAGTACGACCCGGTTAGCCATTCTCGGCTATGTAGTCCAAAACGGACTTCTCGGGCCCGACCCCGACCGCATGCGCCCCCTCATGGAACTCCCCCTCCCCCACTGCCCCAAGGCCCTCAAACGCTGCCTGGGGTTCATTTCCTACTACGCCCAGTGGGTCCCAAAGTATGCGGACAAGGCCTGCCCACTCATTCAGTCCACCCAATTCCCTCTCGGGGCCGAGGCACAACACGCTTTCGCCCACATCAGAGCAGACATCGCCAAGGCCGGGATGCGCGCAGTGGACAGTCACTGCCTTTTCAAGTAGAAAGCGACGCTTCAGACGTCGCCCTTGCCGCCACTCTAAACCAGGCAGGCAGACCTGTGGCATTCTTTTCCCGCACCCTTCATGCCTCTGAAATTCAATACTTATCCGTCGAAAAGGAGGCCCAAGCTATCGTTGAAGCTGTGCAGCATTGGAGGCATTACCTGGCCAGTAAGAGATTCACTCTCCACACTGACCAACGGTCGGTAGCCTTCATGTTCAATAACACACAGCGGGGCAAGATCAAAAATGATAAAATCTTGCGGTGGAGAATCGAGCTCTCCACCTATAATTACGAGATTTTGTATCGCCCCGGTAAACTCAACGAGCCCCCAGACGCCTCTCCCGAGGTACATGAGCCAGCGCACAAGTAGACCAACTCCGGGCTCTCCATGACAGCCTTTGTCACCCGGGGGTCACTCGATTGTACCATCTGGTCAAAGCTCGCAATTTGCCCTACTCCGTCGAGGAAGTAAGGACAGTCACCAGGGATGGCCAGGTCTGTGCGGAGTGCAAGCCGCACTTCTACCGGCCGGACCGTGCGCGCCTGGTGAAGGCTTCCCGCACCTTTGAACGCCTCAGCGTGGATTTCAAAGGGCCCCTCCCCTCCACCGACCGTAACATGTACATTCTCAGTGTGGTCGATGAGTACTCCAGATTCCCCTTCGCCATCCCATGCCCCGATATGACATCTGCCACCGTCATCAAGGCCCTCGACACCATCTTCGCACTGTTCGGTTTCCCCGCCTACATCCACAGTGACAGGGGATCCTCATTCATGAGCGATGAGCTGCGTCAATTCCTGCTCAGCAGGGGTATCGCCACCAGCAGGACGACCAGCTACAACCCCCGGGGAAACGGGCAAGTAGAATGGGAGAATGGGACGGTTTGGAGGGCCGTCCAACTGGTCCTACGGTCCAGGAACCTCCCAGCCTCTCGCTGGCAGGAGGTCCTCCCTGACGCTCTATATTCCATCCGGTCACTATTGTGCACCGCCACTAATAACACACCCCATGAACGTGTTTTTACCTTCCCCAGGAAGTCCACATCCGGGGTGTAGCTCCCGACTTAGCTCGCAGCTCCAAGACAGATCCTTCTCCGTATGCATGTCCGACTCCGCAAGGCGGACCCCTTGGTGGACAGGGTTCACCTGCTCCACGCCAACCCTCAACATGCCTACGTGGAGTTCCCCGACGGCTGCTAAGATACGGTCTCACTCAGGGACCTGGCACCGTCAGGTTCCACCCCAACACACTCCCCCACCCATGCGCCCCCCCCCCCCCCCCCGCCCCCCACCGTGCTACCAACATTGACCCCACCAGACCAACCCCTACCCCCACTTCCCGCACAAGAGGACGAAGAGGATTTCGGCACGCTCCCAGAGTTCTCCGTTGATGGCCAGCATCAGCACCACCACCAGCGCCATCGGTGCCACATCCACCACCGCCAGCACCGACTTCGCCGCCACCGTTACGCCGCTCCCAACGAAGCACCAAAGCACCGGATCGGCTGAACCTTTGACAGACTCTGGACCGTCAACATGGACTTTTCCTTTTTTCTTCCTTGTTTTTCCCATTCTCAACACTGTACATAATTGCACTATGTGTATATAGTTTAACATCACCCCCGCCGGACTCATTCTTAACAGGGGGTGAATGTGGTGAACCACTGCATTATGGGATGTAAGATAGGACCTGCATTATAGGTTCGCCGGTAGCCCCTGCCGGCTGGCTCCGCCCACTAAGATCTGTATAAATATGCGTGACCTCCATTGCCCTGCCATTTCGCCAGCTGCAGCAGGAGGCCACGCATCTGACTGCAATAAAGACACAGTTGTACCCAATCTGCGCCTTTGTGCAATTGATTGCGCATCAATCACCCATTGAAAGGGCCCAACTTAAACTCACTCAAAACCAATTCAAATCACATAGAGATAAAATCGAGCCTAGTTTTTATACAGGTAATAGACATTTAAATAATTCTGAATGATACAAAATTCACAAGCCCCACAGACATTAGTTGTTGGTTTGGAGAGTCTCAATTTATTCAAATAGGGTGTAGTCCCTGTCAGTAACTAAGATAAATATTTAAAAGCACTCTGACTACTGTTTTGAAGATTCGCACTTTGAATAATTTTTAATTTCAAATATAACGCCAGTAAATAGAGAATAAAAATTCATGTATACCTTGGATGCCAATCAACTTGACCAACTCATTGCTAGGTCATCCTTGCTGTTATGTCCGTACCTCACTGTGTGAACTTCAGATTTTTCTTGCTTCTTCATGTAAATAGAATAGACGCTGTTGTAATATTTTCAAATAGTATTTGTAGCCTGCAGAGTGCCTCTTTACTTACTATTGTAGTGCAGTTCCAATTTGTATTCATTTAAGAACTTTTAAGCTGAACATTTGATAGAACACAAGAACTTTAACACTTTGAGCCTGCTCCACCATTCAGCAAAATCACAGCTGGTCTTCTACCTCAACTCCACATTCCTCCAATATCCCCATATCCCATAATTCCCTTAGCACCCCAAAATCTAATGATTTACTAAGGGATTGGAGTATAAGAGTAAAGGAGTCTGTCTTAAATTTACTCAGCTCTTGAACATGCACAACTCTCTGGGATGGAGAATTCCAAAGCTTCAAAAGCTTTGCATGAAGTGATTTTGACAGATCGCTATCCCATATGGTGAACCTCTTATTCTAAGACTGTGACCTTCTGTTCTGGATTTAGCATCTAATGTCACTCCCCTTAAAAACTGTATATGTTTCAATGAGAACTTCTCATTCTTCTCAACTCCAGAAAATATAGGCCTCCTCTAGTCAATTTCTCCTCTAAAGCTAGCATGTTCTTCCTCAGCTAAAACAGCACTCACTGCTCCAGATGTGGCTTTAGCAAAGTCCTGTGTAATTTTAATAAGACTTCTTTACTCTTATAGTCCAATCCCATTTTAAAAAAAAATACTGTCATACATTTTGCCTTGCTAATTGCTTACTATATTTGCATGACCTCTAAATGTAAATATTGTCCAGTCTCTCGCCATTCAAAAACATATTTTGCTTTTTTAATTTTTCCAAAGAAGATAACCTCGCGATTTGCCACATTGTATTCCATCTGCCAAGTTCTTGCGATCTCAAACCAACTTGTCTATATCCCTCTGTAGCTTCTTTGCATCTTCCTCACTGCACACATTTCCCACATTCCCAACTAACTTTGTATCATCAGCAAACATGGATATATTACATTTAGTCTCCTCAGCTAAATCAGTAATAATGATTATAAATAGCTAAGGGCCAATTCCTTACGATATCCTACTAGTTACAGACTACCAACCTTAAATTGTCCCGTTATTCCTACTCACTGGGTGTGATTCTCCAGCCTTGTTGCGCTCTTACTCGAACGGAACTAGGCCAGTGAATAGGGGGAGAGGCCGAAAACGAGAACCGCGCCAGGTGCCAAGCAGTTTGCGATGCAGATTTTTAAACCAATTATCACCACTTGAGCCCATTCATCGGCCTCCCCAGCAAGTAGTCGCGCTGGCGCTTAAAAATGTGATTTATACGGGGAGCCGAGACGGTGAGTAGCCATCCTTGCTCACAGGCAAAGAGCCCAGGGTCACTGGGATTGCCGCCCCAGTGCTTGGCGGTGGGTGGAGGATATTGGCTGGGGGGGGAGGGCACCCTCTGCAGGGGTGGACCGCTATGGAAGGAGGAGGCTGGGAGGCACTGGGGGGGGGGGGGGGGGGGGGGGGGGGAACCGTGCACGGCAACACCATGCCAATCCCTGGATCGTATGTACCGATTCCGGGGGCAACCCTTGTCCTTGCCCGTCTGCCCCACCGACCACCCATAACCCCCACCATCTGCCGAGGCCTCTGGCCATGTGGCTGAAGGCAATTGATAATAGGGATTTGGCAATCCTGGTTACGTGAGGACTTCACACAACCCAAGTGGATTCCTGTGGTGGGTGGTCCATGTAGCATGTGGGAATCATTGTCTAGCATCCCAATCAGACCGCGATGCCTGGCCACTGTATGAATACTGCGGGAGGCAACACCACACATGCAGCAGCCAACATCTGAACACCCAGGGGTTTAGACACAGCTCCGGGGACATGTCCATGACCGGAGGATGGGTGAATGCAACAGGGCGGGGACCAGTGCCCTGTTCAGGTGACATTATGTGTGGGTATCTGGGGTGCAGGTCAGGGGTCCGGTAAGGGGGCCGCTGCGGCCGGGAGTGCATGGGCAGGGCGTTCCAGGCTTGGGGGACGGGGGAATCAATGGGGGATTGGAGGATCCTGGAGTGAGAGCCACCATTGTTTGTAAGTCCAACACCCTCTCCCAATTCCTTACAGATATTGAATGGTATGGATGAAATTTTGGACCCCGCAGAACAGGTCTTAGTGGTGCTGCTGGCAGACCGGGCGGCTAGGCGCTGGAGACGGCGACAGCAGCACCGCTTGTAGATGCTGGAGGTGGCGGCTCATGTGCCGTACCCCGCCCCACACCCTGAGGACCTGGCTGCCCATCAGGCCAGGGAAGGACACAGATGGGGAGTCCAGCAATGAACCAGGATGTACAGGGCCACTGGGCATTTGAACAGATGACGGACAGCGCGTGCTGCAAGAGGTTCCGCCTCAACAAGGACACAGTGCACACCAGTGCCATGTCCTCGCAGACATGGCAGGGGCTGGTTTAGCTCAGTGGGCTGGACAGCTAGTTTGTGATGCAGAACAAGGCCAGCAGCACGGGTTCATTTCCTGTACCAGCTGAGAATTCTGAATTCTCACTCTGTGTACCCGAACAGGAGCCGCAATGTGGCGACTAGGGGCTTTTCACAGTAACTTCATTGCAGTGTTAATGTAAGCCTACTTGTGACAATAAATATTATTTATTTATTATTTACATGGCACCACATGGAGGAGGAGGAGACCCTTTCCCGGTAGCGGTCAAGGTCACCGCATCTCTGAACCGTTATGCCTTGGGATCATTCCAGGGCTCGAGAGGGGTCCTGCATGGCATCTCGGGGACCAAAGCCACAGGTGCCTCCGACAGGTCACAGGTGCCCTGGTTACCTGGGCAGAAAACGATATCAATCTTGACGTGGACCAAGCCCAACAGGATGCCCGGGCAGCAGGATTCTCCGCCATCACCAGGCTGCCGCAGGCTGCAGGTCCAGGGGTTTATACATTGCACGTATGTAGCCTTGCGTTCATCAGCCATCTGGGAGTGCCCTATATTAACAGAAAGGGGTTCCACTCCCTGAACATTCAGCTCGTGTGTGACCACCACATGTAGATCATGCACATGTGTACGCTTCCCGGGGTTTGTGCACAACAGCTATATCCTGGGCCAGTCAGGCATCCCCCGCCTCTTCAAGGAGCACCCAGGACGGGCGGCTGGCTCCTCGGAGATAAGGGGTACCTGCTGAGGACCTGGCTAATGACGCTAGTACGGAGGCCGGAGACCGAAGCGGAGACCTGATACAACGAGGCCCATGTGGCCATTTGGGCTCAAAATGCGGTTCCGATGCCTTGACCGCTGAGGTGGTGCCCGCATTGTGGTGGTCTACTGGGTCCTCCACAACCTGGCACAGCAGCAGGGCGACGTGCTGGAAGTTGGGGATGAGGAACATGTGCCCACTTTAAGGAGGAGGAGGACGACGAGGATGATGATGAGGCGCCGGACCAGCAGGGGCTGGAGGACGATCCAGGGGAGGAACCGGAGGACAGCCGGAGGCTACAGGAAAGGCAGTAGAAGCGAGCGTCCAGGGAGGCCCCCATATTCACTTATGGGACGGGGCCTGGACCCTCAACGATACCTTATCCACCCCCCACCCACATTTCCCACCCTCCCAGGGTCTGCGTCACGTCACTCTAGGGTGCGGGGACTGTGTCGGTACCATCAGTTGGTCACTGTCGAGGGCAGGGAGGTGATGATAACCCACAGAGAGCTGAGTGCCAGTGCCCCTTAATCTATGCAGTCCGACCCCTGCCTGTCTGCTGAGTGCTACCTCACACCCTGCATGCTGTACGCCTGGAGAGGGGGTGATATCTGAAGAGATGGGCCAAGGGTTCGGAGGTTGGGCTGCATTGTGGAAGAAAGTGACAGAGGCATCATATTGCTTGTGGTCAAAGGTTTTTAATGTGTCACAGGTGTCCAACAATTCCCCACTCGCTTGATAGTGCCATCCCAATCGCCTCCGCGCTCCCCCCACTGGCCCCACCCGGTGCCCTCTGATCCTTAACGTGCTTAACCTTCTACTGCTACGTCTAGGTTTTCCCCAGGATGCACATCAGAGGTGAAGGCAGCCAGCTGCTTACCATGTCGCCTGGCCTTCGATGCTCCTGGTAGGCGTTCTCTGGGGCTGGAGGGCCCCGGCTCACTTGTCGGCTGCACATGCACAGTTGTGCCGCCCTGCCCCGCCCCGTGTGCTGACTTCGAGACGTGACCTCATCCAAGGGGTGGAACTCTGGGTGCTGGTGGCCACCATCCCCACTCCATGGGACTGCTCCGGTATGGTACCAACGCCTTCTCACTTGTCCCACAGAACCTTATCAAGGTCAGCCTGGTACTGGGTGACATGCCCCAGCGAGTTGGACATTCTGCCGAGGTCCTCAGCCATGGCCATCACCAAATGCGCGATGCCTTGGATACCTCCACTCATGGTGCTGACCTCGTGCACCAGGCTCCCACTGTCGTCGCCACCCTAGCAGTGTTGGCCTCGTTGCCACACATTGCTGCCGACATCTCCTGCACCCATAGCCTCTTGGACTCCTCCAATCGGCTGTGGACCTGCTGGCGTTTTGCTGACATCTCCCTCTGAATGTCCCGGTCACACATTTGGGCAGGATGGTAGCATAGTGGTCAGCACAATTGCTTCACAGCTCCAGGGTTCCAGGTTCAATTCCCGGCTTGGGTCACTGTCTGTGCGGAGTCTGCACATTCTCCCCGTGTGTGCGTGGGTTTCCTCCGGGAGCTCCGGTTTCGTCCCACATTCCAAAGATGTGCAGGTTAGGTGGATTGGCCATGCTAAATTGCCTTTAATGTCCAAAATTGCCTTTAGTGTTGGATGGGATTACTGGGTTATGGGGATAGGGTGGAGGTGTGGCGTTGGGTAGGGTGCTCTTTCCAAGAGCCTTTGCAGGCTCGATGGGCCGAATGGCCTCCTTCTGCACTGCAAATGCTATGAAATTCTATAACGTCTCCATCAACTCCGGGTATACTTGTTCCCATAGACTCAGCATCTGGTTGGGGCCTAGCTGGGTCCCGCGATCCAGCAGACCTCAGACTGCTGTCTGGCCTGGGAATTCCTGCCTCCACATGATGTACATCAGCAAGTGCCGTGCTCATCAGATTGTGCCCCAGAAGCCTGACCACTAACATTTCCCACCAAGTTCCGTGTATTTGCGCTGGTGGAGGGCGGGGATGACAGTTGCGACGTGTCGATTATGGCATCCTCGGAACTCTTCCCTGAGGTGGTCTCATGGGAGGCAGGGATCCACCCCGGGATGGGCCGGCACCTCTGGCTGACAGACATGCGTGAGAAAGCACATGTGGTCAGTGGGAGGGTGGGTCAGTCAGTAAGACAATAGTAACTCACGTGTGACAGGTCCTCTGGGTGGAGCCCGGTGGATTCTCACTTCTGCGGCTTGCGCTAACCTCTGCATTGGTGACCACTCTGTCCTCAGCCATCCCCATCACCTCCAGGGTCTGCTCCTCGAAGGTCATGAGAATTTGTATGTGCGGCACCCCTCCGCCAGTCTGGGACCTCTCCCTGCGATTGTGGGAGAGGTTTTCCCATGGAGATGCAGAGAGGGAATCGTTAGCTGCATGCATGGTTCACAATGGTGGGAGGGGAGGTATGAAGGAAGGGTTAGCGGGGGTGGAAGGGAGAGTGGGTGAAGGGAGGGGTGGGGACAGCATGGTGGGTTGGGGAGGTGGATGCTCGCGTGGGGGTGGAAAGGTCTTGGGGGCCGGTGGGGGGGGGGAATTGGTGTCTACTTACCCATACTGCCCGGTGTAGGTCGACAAACTTCTTTCAGTGCACCTGATCACACTCCCCAAGCTCATGACCGCCGTCACTTCGTCCCAGGCAGTACTGGCTGCCCTGTGGCTTGCCCTCAGGGGAACAGAATCGTGGGGCCCGTCGTCTCGGTGCCATGGCTGTGAGCTGAGTGGGGTTAGCTGTACAAGTGCAGTTTAAGTGCTGCTCAACCTTGTTAGCGGGGGGGAAGGTCCCGGTGAATCAGCTGCCGAGTCTTCATTTGCGGCGAGAAGCCCGTTGGGCCTCGTTAATTGGACCAATTAATGTTGAATAGCGTTCCCGGCCCCACTGGGCCGAGCGCCGGGAAGCTCGCGGCAATTCCCGCTCGCTGCCACACTTAGAAATCTTTTGGGAGAATCGCGCCCACTGTTTTCTGTTCATTTACTAATTCCGAATCCATACTTGTATATTATTGCTAATCCCATGAGCCCTAATCTTGAGTAGTAATCTCTTATGTGGCACCATATCACATGCTTTTTGAAAATTCAACTACATTACATCTACTGTATCTCCATCATCCATTTTGCTAGTTGCATCCTCAAAAAACTAACAGATTTGTCAAACACGATTCCCTTTGAGAAATCCATGTTGCCTCTGCTTAATATATTATAATTTGCCAAGTGCCCTTACCTAAGAATAGATTCTAGCATTTTGCCTATTACATGTAATAAGCTAACTAGCCGATGGTTCCACATTTTCTTACCAACATTCATAACACAGTCAAAATCACAGGAAATAACTCAATCTCATTAGTTGATACATCAAAAATGAACTGGCCAAACTCAAACCTCTTGACCAAATGTGAACAGCATCACTGGCATCTGTTTTTTAGGTTATCAGTAAACAACTGATTATAGCTAAAACCTCAATAATTTTTTACTGGCAAAATTTTCAATGAGTTTCTTGGCAATAGTAATCAGAATAATGTTTAGTTTTTACACTTAATAGGTCAGATGAATTGCTTTTATTGCTGTATCGCAATTGTGTGTTTTTGATGGCTGCTTTTAGAATTGTGAAGCTAAAGTCTTATAGGTTAATAATAAACTGAAATTGAATTGCTTTAAGGCTAGCAATGATTGATTGATTGTTTTTTTGGAATAGATTACAGAGAGAGAGCTAAAGCCGGGAGGAGCAAACATCCCTGTTATAGAAAAAAACAAGAAAGAGTACATTGAAAAAATGGTAAAATGGCGCATTGAGAGGGGTGTTGTGCAACAAACTGAAAGTTTAGTACGTGGTTTCTATGAGGTAAGAATAGTAGATGCACAATACAAGCAGTGAAAAGATGAATGTTCATAATCTGTCAATTCTTTCTGGATTTGCTTTAATAATCCCAGGTACCAGTAATATATCTTGTATTCATGTCTTAGTGAAATCAGACCACATATCTCCACCCCCCCCACCCCCACACCTAACTTCCACCAAAATATATCATTTTATAAAAGTAGTTATTTGTTGTGTTTGGTCTTCTATGCCTTGCAAAGGAATCCACAAAACACCTTGACTTGTCCATACCAGGATCTTTATTGAATCACACGTGGTAAAATAGCGATGTTACAGAGCATGTTATCATGGAGTTTCTTTGTACTCCTCTGGAACTATACCTAGCACGACTGTTCATCTGTATGTCTTACTACCACCTCCTACAATCATCTCCTAATGGCCGGATGTGTCTCCACTTATATGGGAGTCCCTGGTTACATGACCACGGCCTTGAGACCGCATGGTGTCTCGTCACCACCACCTATTGGTTGGAGGTCGCACACCACTGTAATGTATAATACGTGTAATGTGGTAAATGGCCACTGTATTATGTGTAGTATGGTAAACCACTGCCGATGGCTCCACCTCCCCTCGGGTCGGTATAAAGGTGACTGGTCCCCACCTCTGATCCAGTTCGGGATCAGAGGCCAGGAGGCTTTCTGTTTAGTGTATTAAAGCGTCAGTTACGTTCCCCACTCGTCGTGTGTTTATTGATGGCATATCAATTTAATACACTAAACATCTAATATGAATTCGTCACTCAAGCCTGATCGCCTGGAGCTGGACCCACAGGCAGCCGACGCCACTGCAACATTCGAGCACTGGCTAAGCTGCTTCGAAGCGTACCTCGCATCCTTCACCGAACACTTCGCCGACCTCCAAAAGAAGCAGATCCTCCACGCACGGGTGAGCCCGCAAGTCTTTCTTCTCATCAGGAATGCCCCCTCGTATACGGAGGCGATAATGCTGCTGAAGGGACACTGTGTTAAGTCTGTGAACGAGGTGAATGCTAGGCACCTCCTCGCCACGAGACGACAACGCCCTGGGGATTCACTAGCAGAATTCTTGCATGCCTTGCGGGTACTCTGGCGGAACTGTGGCTGCCAGGCACTATCGGCTACCCAACACGCGGAGCTGTTGGTCAGGGACGCTTATGTCGCGGACATGAAATCGAGCTACATCCGCCAGCGATTGCTAGAAGGGGGTACACTCAGCCTCTCAGAGACAATGCAGCTCTCAAACTCGCTCGAGGTGGCCTTCCAGAGCATGGAGGCCTACACCTCCGACCGCGCGGCACCCTCGTGGGCACTCAGACATCCCAGACTGTAAGCCCGTCGCTGCTAGGAGCAGACGATACAGTGCCCGGGATAGGACCTTTATCAGTTCGGAGGTCCAGCGACTCCTACGAGAGGGGATCATTGAGGCTAGTAACAGTCCCTGGAGAGCCCAAGTGGTGGTCGTCAAGACTGGGGAGAAGCACCAGAAGGTCATCGACTACAGCCAGACCATCAACGGGTATACGCAGCTCGATGCTTACCCCCTCCCCCGCATAGGGGCTGGTTTAGCACAGGGCTAAATCGCTGGCTTTGAAAGCAGATCAAGGCAGGCCAGCAGCACAGTTCAATTCCCGTACCAGCCTCCCCGAACAGGCGCCGGAATGTGGCGACTGGGGGCTTTTCACAGTAACTTAATTTGAAGCCTACTTGTGACAATAAGCGATTTTCATTTTCATTTTCATTTCATATCTGACATGGTCAATCAGATTGCGCAGTATTGAGTCTTCTCCACAGTTGACTTGAAGTCCGCGTATCACCAGCTCCCTATCCGCCCGGAGGATCGCCTTCGAGGTAGATGGCCGCCTCTACCACTTTCTCAGGGTCCCCTTCGGCGTCACCAATGGGGTCTCGGTCTTCCAATGGGAAATGGACCGAATTCTTGACCAGTACGGGCTGCGGGCCACATTCCCGTACTTAGATAATGTCACCATCTGTGGCCATGACCAGCAGGACCATGATGAAAACCTTCGGCACTTCCTCCACACTGCTAAACTCCTGAACCTCACCTACAATAAGGAAAAATGCGTTTTCCGCACAACCCGCCTAGCCATCCTTGGTTACGTTGTGGAAAACGGAATCCTCTGGCCCGACCCCGACCGCATGCGCTCCTTCCTGGAATTCCCCCTCCCCCACTGCCCCAAGGCCCTGAAGAGATGCCTGGGGTTCTTCTCCTACTATGCCCAGTGGGTCTTATGCGGACAAGGCCCGTCCGCTTATTAAATCCACCATTTTTCCCCTGACGGCTGGGGCCCGCCTGGCCTTCAACCGCATCAAGGCAGATATTGCCAAAGCTGCGATGCACGCTGTGGACGAGTCCATTCCATTCCAGGTGGAGAGCGATACGTCGGACTTTGCCCTGGCCGCTACCCTCAACCAGACGGGCAGGCCCGTGGCTTTCTTCTCCCGTACCCTCCATGCCTCCGAGATTCGACACTCTTCCGTCGAAAAGGAAGCCCAAGCTGTTGTAGAAGCTGTGCGACATTGAAGGCATTACCTGGTTGGCAGGTGATTCACTCTCCTCACTGATCAGCGGTCGGTTGCCTTCATGTTTATCAATACACAGCGGGGCAAGATCAAGAACGACAAGATTCTGAGGTGGAGGGTTGAGCTCTCCACCTATAATTACGATATCTTGTATCGACCTGGGAAGCTCAATGAGCCCCCAGCCCTATCCCGCAGTACATGTGCCAGCACACAAGTAGACCGGCTTTGGGCACTCCACAACGACCTCTGTCACCCGGGGGTCACCCGTTTGTTTCACTTTATCAAGGATCGCAACCTGCCTTACTTCATCGAGGAGGTCAGGACCCTGACCAGGGACTGCCAGGTCTGCGCGGAGTGCAAACGGCACTTTTATCGGCCAGACAGGGCACACCTGGAAAAGGCCTCTCGCCCCTTTGAGCGCCTCAGCATCGACTTCAAAGGGCCCCTCCCCTCCACTGACCGTAATGTGTACTTCCTCAACATTGTTGACGAATACTCAAGATTCCCTTTTGCCATCCCATGCTCTGACATGACCTCCGTCACCGTCATCAAGGCCCTACACAGTCTTTTCACCCTGTTCAGGTTCCCCACCTACATCCATAGTGATCAGGGTTCCTCCTTCATGAGCGATGAGTTGCATCAGTTCCTGCTTAGCAAGGGCATCGCCTACAGCAGGACAACCTGCTACAGCCTCCGGGGCAACGGACAGATGGACAGAGAGAATGCGACGGTCTGGAAGGCCATCCTCCTGGCCCTACGGTCTAGATGTCTCCCAGTCTCCCGCTGGCAGGAGGTCCTCTCCGATGCGCTCCACTCCATCCGGTCGCTCCTGTGCACTGCCACCAACGAGACCACTCACGAACGTATGTTTGCTTTCCCCAGGAAATCTACCTCCAGGGTCTGATTCCCGTCCTGGGTGAGAGCCCCAGGGAACGTCCTCCTCCGGAAGCATACGAGGAGTCATAAATTGGATCCCATCTTCGAGAAGGTCCTGCTCCTCCTTGCCAATCCACAATATGCCTACGTGGCACATCAGGACGGGCGACAGGACACAGTCTCCCTTCGGGATTTGGCACCTGCAGGTTCCCCAGCGACCATCCCCACCACCCCCGACCCGACACCGTTCCCCCCCACCTCTACCCACCTACCTCAAGAACTGGCACCCGCAGGCCCACCGGTGACCATCACCACAACCCCTGCCCATACACCGCGCCCCCTCCACCGTCTCAACAACTGGGTGAAGAAGAGGACAACACGCTCCCGGACGCGCAGGTCTCAACACCGGTGCCCACACCACAGCCGAGACTGAGGCGATTACGGCGGAAGGTCAATGCCCCCGACAGACTTGATCTTTAAGTCCACTTCACCCCCACTGGACTCTTTTTTTTTTAACAGGGGGTGAATGTGGTCAACCACTGTAATGTAGAATACGTGTAATGTGGTAAATGGCCACTGTATTATGTGTAGTATAGTAAACCACTGCCGATGGTTCCGCCTCCCCTCGGGCAGGTATAAAGGTGGCTGGTCTCCGCCTCTGATCCAGTTCGGGATCAGGGGCCAGGAGGCTTTCTGTTTAGTGTATTAAAGCCTCAGTTACGTTCACCACTCGTCGTGTGTTCATTGATGGCATATCAATTGCTTACAGGCATATCACCACAGTTATTGAGATGGAGCATGGCACATTTCATTGTAACTTCTTTAAATAATTGTTTGTTAACAGAGGTAGATAGGCCTCGACTGACTGTGTGGAGTTTGCACTTTCTCCCTGTGTCCGCTTGGCTTCCTCCGGTGCTTCGATTTTCTCCCACAGTCCAAAGTTGGGCAGGTTAGGTAAATTGGCCATGTTAAATTGCCCCTTAGTGTCCAAAAGATTAGGGCGGGTTACTGGGTTATGGAGATAGGGTGGAGATGTGGGCCTAAGTAGGGTGTTCTTTCCAAGGGCTGGTACGACTCAATAGGCCAAATGGTCTCCTTCTCCACTGTAGGGATTCTATGATAAAGGCCAGGTTTCACCAGGCTGCAAGCCAGCGGAGGAAATCCCAGTGGCCAGCTCGAGGTCAGGCCAAAAACAGATTTCATGCTGGCCTTGACAAGTTTCCCACGTTCCCAATAAGCTTCCTGCCCAGACCAAGCGGGATGGTGCAAATAGGCCATAGGAACTGTTTTGCATGTAATTTACGCCCGATTCACCTTGCTCCAGACCCCCCCCCCCCCCCCCCCAAGCCAAGAATCCTGCTGGCGTGAATTTGTGCAAGTACTGAGAAACAAGGACCTGTCAGATTTCAGTCAAAGTACTCTCCCTACGACTTCCGGGTGCGGCGATGACCAGCTGAGTCGCACGTTTCGGCAGCTCCCTGTGAAACGGACTTTTGGGCTCTTGATAGGAGCCCCAACGGCAATTTTGACGGCTAAAAACACTGTGCGGTAAACCAGAAGGGAATCCCCCCTGGATACGGATGGAAAAAGGAGGAGAGAGTGGCCAGATTGCAGTGGATCCTTTAGAACAGCGGCAAGGAAGGCAAGCAAAAACCAAGATGGCGTCGGAAGGTGGCAGTTTAACATGGGGCCCTGAACAACAAGAGTTCTTGAAATGCTGTGTGGAAGAGATCAAAAAGGAAATGAAGAAAGAGCTGTTGGCCCCGATACTACAGGCGATCGAAGGGCTAAAGGAGGAACAAAAGACCCAGGAGCGGGAGCTTCGGGTCGTGAAGGCAAAGGCAGCCGAGAATGAGGACGATATACAGGGCCTGGTGGTGAAGACGGAGACGCAGGAGGCACATCAGAAACGATGTGTGGAAAGGTTGGAGGCACTGGAAAACAACGCAAGGAGGAACAACCTGAGGATTCTTGGTCTTCCTGAAGGTGTGGAGGGAGCGGACGTCGGGGCATATGTGAGCACGATGCTGCACTCGTTAATGGGAGCGGAGGCCCCGGCGGGTCCGTTGGAGGTGGAGGGAGCATACCGAGTGATGGCGCGAGGACCGAGAGCAGGAGAAATTCCCAGAGCCATAGTGGTGAGATTCCTCCATTTTAAGGATAGAGAAATGGTCCTTAGATGGGCGAAGAAAACTCGGAGCAGTAAATGGGAGAACGCGGTGATCCGCGTTTATCAAGACTGGAGTGCGGAGGTGGCGAGAAGGAGGGCGAGCTTTAATCGGGCCAAGGCGGTGCTTCATAAAAAGAAGATAAAATTTGGAATGCTGCAACCGGCAAGACTGTGGGTCACATATCGAGGGAGGCACCACTACTTTGAGACGGCGGATGAAGCGTGGACTTTTATTGTGGAAGAAAAACTGGAATGAGCGGGTTATTAAAAAGAACGTTCGAACAAAGTGGTGGGGCGAATGTGGGGGAAAAAGAGGGGTTTTATGTACTAATCCTGCGATGTGGTAACTTTTCTCTCTCCCACAGGTGGTGATGGGGGGAGGAGGGGAGGTGGAGAAGATGGGGCGTTGGCCATTGGGGGCGGGGCCAAGGGAGAAGCGCGGGCTTGGTTCCCGCGCTATGATAATCATGGCGGGAATAGAGAAGCAGGAAGGAGGGGGCGTCGCACGGTGCGAGCCGAGGTCACGGGGGGAAGCCGAGGTCAGCCAGAGTTTGCTGACTTCTGGGAGCAACATGGGGGGAGTAATTACGCTAGCGGGGGATCTAGCGGGGGAGGTGGGAGGGGGGAATTACTGGGTTGCTGCTGCTGGGGAGAGGGGGGAGCTGGTATGGGAGAGGATGGGCAGGGGGGCACCGCCTGGGGGAGAAACAGCTGCGTGGGAACCGGGTGAGGAGCTGGAAAAAGGTGATGGCTAATCGACAAGGGGGGGGGGGGGGGGTAGGAAGCCCCCCAACTCGGCTGATCACGTGGAACGTGAGAGGGCTGAACGGGCCGATAAAGAGGGCACGGGTACTCGCACACCTTAAGAAACTTAAGGCAGATGTGGTTATGTTACAGGAAACGCACCTGAAACTGATAGACCAGGTTAGGCTACTCAAAGTATGGGTGGGGCAGGTGTTCCATTCGGGGCTAGATGCGAAAAACAGGGGGGTGGCTATATTAGTGGGGAAGTGGGTAATGTTCGAGGCAAAGACTATAGTGGCGGATAACGGGGGCAGATACGTGATGGTGAGTGGCAAACTACAGGGGGAGACGGTGGTTTTGGTAAACGTATATGCCCCGAACTGGGATGATGTCAATTTTATGAGGCGGATGCTAGGACGCATTCCGGACCTAGAGATGGGAAAGCTGATAATGGGGGGAGATTTTAATACGGTGTTGGAACCAGGGCTGGATAGGTCGAAGTCCAGGACTGGAAGGAGGCCTGCAGCAGCCAAGGTACTTAAAGATTTTATGGAGCAGATGGGAGGTGTAGACCCGTGGAGATTTAGCAGACCTAGGAGTAAGGAGTTCTCGTTTTTCTCCTATGTCCATAAAGTCTACTCGCGAATAGACTTTTTTGTGCTGGGTAGGGCATTGATCCCGAAGGTGAGGGGAACGGAGTATACGGCTATAGCCATTTCGGATCACGCTCCACACTGGGTGGACTTGGAGATAGGGGAGGAAACAGGAGGGCGCCCACCCTGGAGAATGGACATGGGACTAATGGCAGATGAGGGGGTGTGTCTAAGGGTGAGGGGGTGCATTGAAAAGTACTTGGAACTCAATGATAATGGGGAGGTCCAGGTGGGAGTGGTCTGGGAGGCGTTGAAGGCGGTGGTTAGAGGGGAGCTGATATCAATAAGGGCACATAAATGGAAGCAGGAGAGTAAGGAACGGGAGCGGTTGCTGCAAGAACTTTTGAGGGTGGACAGACAATATGCGGAAGCACCGGAGGAGGGACTGTACAGGGAAAGGCAAAGGCTACATGTAGAATTTGATTTGCTGACTACAGGCACTGCAGAGGCACAATGGAGGAAGGCACAGGGTGTACAGTACGAATATGGGGAGAAGGCGAGCAGGTTGCTGGCACACCAATTGAGGAAAAGGGGAGCAGCGAGGGAAATAGGGGGAGTGAGGGATGAGGAAGGAGAGATGGAGCGGGGAGCGGAGAGAGTGAATGGAGTGTTCAAGACATTTTATAAAAAATTATATGAAGCTCAACCCCCGGATGGGAGGGAGAGAATGATGGGCTTCTTGGATCGGCTGGAATTTCCCAAGGTGGAAGAGCAGGAAAGGGTGGGACTGGGAGCACAGATCGAGGTAGAAGAAGTGGTGAAAGGAATTAGGAGCATGCAGGCGGGAAAGGCCCCGGGACCGGATGGATTCCCAGTCGAATTCTATAGAAAATATGTGGACTTGCTCGCCCCGGTACTGACGAGGACCTTTAATGAGGCAAACGAAAGGGGACAACTGCCCCCGACTATGTCTGAAGCAACGATATCGCTTCTCTTAAAGAAGGAAAAGGACCCGCTACAATGTGGGTCCTATAGACCTATTTCCCTCCTAAATGTAGATGCCAAGGTCCTGGCCAAGGTAATGGCAATGAGAATAGAGGAATGTGTCCCGGGGGTGGTCCACGAGGACCAAACTGGGTTTGTGAAGGGGAGACAGCTGAACACGAATATACGGAGGTTGTTAGGGGTAATGATGATGGCCCCACCAGAGGGAGAAACGGAGACAGTAGTGGCGATGGATGCTGAGAAAGCATTTGATAGAGTGGAGTGGGATTATTTGTGGGAGGTGTTGAGGAGATTTGGTTTTGGAGAGGGGTATGTTAGATGGGTGCAGCTGTTGTATAGGGCCCCAGTGGCGAGCGTGGTCACGAATGGACGGGGATCTGCATATTTTCGGCTCCATAGAGGGACAAGGCAGGGATGCCCTCTGTCCCCATTATTGTTTGCACTGGCGATTGAGCCCCTGGCGATAGCGTTGAGGGGTTCCAAGAAGTGGAGGGGAGTACTTAGGGGAGGAGAAGAGCACCGGGTATCTTTGTATGCGGACAATTTGCTACTATACGTGGCGGACCCGGCGGAGGGGATGCCAGAAATAATGCGGATACTTGGGGAGTTTGGGGATTTTTCAGGGTATAAATTGAACATGGGGAAAAGTGAGTTGTTTGTGGTGCATCCAGGGGAGCAGAGTAGAGAAATAGAGGACCTACCGTTGAGGAAGGTAACAAGGGACTTTCGTTACCTGGGGATCCAGATAGCTAAGAATTGGGGCACATTGCATAGGTTAAATTTAACGCGGTTGGTGGAACAGATGGAGGAGGATTTCAAGAGATGGGATATGGTATCCCTGTCAATGGCAGGGAGGGTGCAGGCGGTTAAGATGGTGGTCCTCCCGAGATTCCTCTTTGTGTTTCAGTGCCTCCCGGTGGTGATTACGAAGGCTTTTTTTAAAAGGATTGAAAAGAGCATCATGGGTTTTGTGTGGGCCGGGAAGACCCCGAGAGTGAGGAAGGGATTCTTACAGCGTAGCAGGGATAGGGGGGGCTGGCACTACCGAGCCTATGTGAGTATTATTGGGCCGCTAATATTTCAATGGTGAGTAAGTGGATGGGAGAGGAGGAGGGAGCGGCGTGGAAGAGATTAGAGAGGGCGTCCTGTAGGGGGACTAGCCTACAGGCTATGGTGACAGCCCCATTGCCGTTCTCACCGAGGAACTACACCACAAGCCCGGTGGTGGTGGCTACACTGAAGATTTGGGGACAGTGGAGACGGCATAGGGGAAAGACTGGAGCCTTGGGGGGGTCCCCGATAAGAAACAACCATAGGTTTGCCCCGGGGGGAATGGATGGGGGATATGGAATGTGGCAAAGAGCAGGAATAACGCAACTGAAAGATCTGTTTGTGGATGGGAAGTTCGCGAGTCTGGGAGCGCTGACCGAGAAATATGGGTTGCCCCAAGGGAATGCATTCAGGTATATGCAACTGAGGGCTTTTGCGACGCAACAGGTGAGGGAATTCCCGCAGCTCCCGACACGAGGTGCAGGACAGAGTGATCTCAAAGACATGGGTGGGGGATGGTAAGGTGTCAGATATATATAGGGAAATGAGGGACGAAGGGGAGACTATGGTAGATGAACTAAAAGGGAAATGGGAAGAAGAGCTGGGGGAGGAGATCGAGGAGGGGCTGTGGGCAGATGCCCTAAGCAGGGTAAACTTGTCGTCCTTGTGTGCCAGGCTAAGCCTGATTCAGTTTAAGGTATTACACAGGGCACATATGACTGGAGCACGGCTCAGTAAATTTTTTGGGGTGGAGGATAGGTGTGCGAGGTGCTCGAGAAGCCCAGCGAATCATACCCATATGTTTTGGTCATGCCCGGCACTACAGGGGTTTTGGATGGGGGTGACAAAGGTGCTTTCAAAAGTAGTAGGAGTCCGGGTCGAACCAAGCTGGGGGTTGGCTATATTTGGGGTTGCACAAGAGCCGGGAGTGCAGGAGGCGAGAGAGGCCGATGTTTTGGCCTTTGCGTCCCTAGTAGCCCGGCGCAGGATATTGCTAATGTGGAAAGAAGCCAAGCCCCCGGGGGTGGAGACCTGGATAAATGACATGGCGGGGTTTATAAAGCTAGAGCGGATTAAGTTCGTCCTAAGGGGGTCGGCTCAAGGGTTCACCAGGCAGTGGCAACCGTTCGTCGAATACCCCGCAGAAAGATAGACGGAATGGGAAAAAGAAGGCAGCAGCAGCAGCCCAGGATCGGGGGGGGGGGGGGGGGGGGGGCGCGGAGGGGGGCGGGGGGGGGGGGGGGGGGAGGAACCAGAAGGACTCTCAGGGTTGTTAATATATACTGTATAGTATGTATAGGTCGTTGCTACAGATAATTATATATTGGACTGTTAAATTATATTTTTGGAGAGTGTTACTTGTGACAAGGCAGTTGCCAATTAGGGCTAGTTTTCATTTTTGTTATTTATTATTTATTCATTTTTTGTTTATAAAATAGGTCATTGTTATTTGTGTTGTTATAATATTGTGTAAAGGATGCACAATGTACTGTGTTGGTTGACCAAAAATTTTCAATAAGATATTTAATTTAAAAAAAAGTACTCTCCCTACAAATGCCTTCAGGGTGCCTGCCGAGCGGGTCATTCATGGGGCTGGGGGTCAGGGCAGCTTGTGCTGGAGGGGCTCAGATCGGGGGTATTTCCTGAGATGGGGGTCTTTGGCTGCTCTTCCCATCTGCAGCCTTTAAACAGTTAGTCAGTGTCTAAAAATTAAAGTTCTCTGACAATAAAGTGAAAGTCTCCCATCTGCCGCCTTAAACCCTTCAAACAGTATCTAAAAAAATGCAGGTCTCTCATTGCCAGTGATCTGCGGGAGGGGATGGGGTGGGGGGTGGTGGGTGGTGGGGAGGAGCTCCAGCAGCATTATGAAATCGGGGCGCCCTTTAAAAAGGGCACCACAGTCTCTGAAAAGCGAGACCTGTCAGCGAGATCAGGTCCCACCCCTCTCAGTTCCAGCGACAATCCCAGTGTGTCATTGAATGGCAATGAAAACCCGATTTAGGGTAAAATTATTTCTAAGTGCCATTGAATGACATGTCAGGGTCACTCCTAGTGCCAGTGAGAATCACTGGTTTTCCCGCTGGTGGGAGCACTTAATCAGCGATAGGGAGAATTGCCCCTGATATGTTTGGTGTCCTGTTTTCTTTTCTTCAAAAGAGCAAATAAATCTGCATGTCACTAGATATGACAGGGAATTGGGAAAGTGAAGGAAATAGGGCTGCAAAGAAAATTTTGATTGCTGTCTCTCTTCTATCTGGGTATTCTTTTAGCATGAAAATCCAAAATCATCTTTGAGAATGAGACCTAAATAATATGTAAGGGGATCCAGGTGATCAAAATCATCAAAATATGCTGAATGGAGACAATATCCTAATTTATCTTCATTCCATCTGTAGTCAAATTAAGCACATTAACTCCAAGTATATAAAATCAAGTTCTAATTACAAATGAAAGGTTACTTTCAAACATTTTTAAAATTGGTGTTATGCTGCTATTTAATGGCAGTTACTTGTTTTAGGTGGTGGACGCTCGGCTTGTTTCTGTGTTTGATGCACGGGAATTAGAACTCGTGATTGCTGGCACAGCAGAGATCGATTTAAGTGATTGGAGAAACAATACAGAGTACAGAGGAGGTGGGTTGATTTGACTTATTTTAATCACAGTATTGGCACAATGCTTGGAAAACGTGGCATCTTATACATGTTCATTTATTTTTCCAAGGGTACCATGACAATCATATAGTGATCAGGTGGTTTTGGGCTGCAGTGGAAAGGTTCAATAATGAGCAGAGACTAAGATTGTTACAGGTACAGTAAAACCAATTAGCTTAGTATTTTTATGCACCAAGTATTTGTGTACTCATTATGTTACCTAAAACTGTCTTTCTTTGCTAGTTTGTCACGGGTACCTCAAGTATACCCTATGAAGGTTTTGCATCTCTACGTGGCAGCAATGGACCCCGAAGATTTTGTATTGAAAAATGGGGTAAAATTACTTCACTTCCGAGGTATGTGCAGCATTATGTAGAAAGCATTTTCTACTTCACCACTGTAATGTTTTACCTGCCCTGTGATCGTCCCACAGAATTTATTCAGATTGTCTGCTTTGCAGTGAATGTTTGCATGTTAAGGCCATGAAAATAGACTTTATAATGCCTTTTGTATCAGAGCTTTGGAGTACCTGAAGTAAGAAATAGCATGTGATACACTTCCAGCATGGCCCAAATTGTGTTCCGATTTGGGAAGGCCACGTGTGTGCCGAATGTGCCTGTTGGCCATTTGAATGATTCGGCACATATTTTCAAAACAGGCCACTCTTAGCCGAACATGTGCTCAGCTGCACGGGCTTCCCACCCCTAAATAGTGCTATGTAAAGGGATAGACATACAACTTTCTGGTGCAATGCATACTTCTACTTTTTTTGGAAATTTGTTGGTTAATTGCCGCATGGTGGGTGTCTGGACTTCACTGCCTGAGTTGGTGGTGGAGGCAGAAATCCGCCACAGTCGGGGGAGGGCCGATCCGCGGGCAGGAGGGACATTGTTCGAGGCTGGGGGCACTGTGGTGGGGGGGGGGGGGACCAGGGCGCGCGAGCAGGCGGAAGGGGAGACTATTTTCACGGTCCGGGTCCACGGGCTGCGTCCACCATGAAGCACGGCATGGCCGCTGCAGGTCACCGCCGTACACATGTGCGGCCTCGGATCCAGAAATGCTCAGGGCTGTATCGGCAGCAAGAACTGGGGGCTCTACGCTGCCTGGCTGCTAGCCCCCTGCAGGTGGCCGTTTTGCTGCAGTTTTCCTGGCGTAAAACACCATCGTTTTCATGCCAGCGTGGGGACTTAGTCTCCCAAACGGAGAATCCAGCACTAAGTGTTGATGCCAGCGGAGAATTCCATGGACTTTTACGACAGAAAAACCGGCGCCGCACCTGGACCGAAACCGCTACCGTTGAGGGGCTAGCAACGGTGCCAGGTAGAATACAATTGATTCCAATGACAAACGGTGCAAGATTGGCTGGGTCCGTGATCGACAAGCTACAGCCACACATACACATACACTCCCTACACACTTATCCCAACCAAAAAGATGGCACTGGAGCGTGCCCATAGAGCTGATGGGTTGTCTGGGACCAGAGGGCATTATTTTTTTTTTTTTTTTTTTTTTTTTTTTTTTTTTTTTTTTTATTTTTTTTTTTTTTTTTTTTTTTTTTTTTTTTTTTTTTTTGTTTTTTTGTTTTTTTTTTTTTTTTTTTTTTTTTTTTATTTTTTTTTTTTTTTATTTTTTTTTTTTTTTTTTTTTTTTTTTTTTCTTTTTTTTTTTTTTTTTTTTGTTTTTTTTTTTTTTTTTTTTTATTTTTTTTTTTTTTTTTTTTTCCTGGCACCTTCAGTATCTCTCCACAGGAGTCACGACGCTGATTTCACGACTTTTAAAAGCACAAGTGAATCAAGCAGTCGGGAACTCGGCTCATCGGAGGTGGAAATTCGCAGAGGCCCAGGAGAGTATTGGGTCGGACCCGCCAATGCTATGCAAACGCTGCCTACTGTATGTGCGGAGTGAAACACATTGATGTCATATTCGAGGTGACGGAGAATCGCGATTTGGCATCAAATCTGCGTCTGCCGCGATTTTTGGCATGGGAAGCTATTCTCTGCCCAATCGCATTTCCCGATTTCGGAGAATCCCGACCCATATCTTAATTAAACTAGCAGTGGTAATATGTCTTAATTTTTTCATTTAAACTGTTCCTACTAACATGTGTTGAATGACATCCATAAAGGACTATGCAAATTTAGTTTTTAAATTAAATTGGCAAACAGAGGTCCCCAATATCTTAACTTGTTTAATATAATTAGACCGTCAGAGAAAGCCGAGCCTGCCTTTTTTGGCCAGAGTTATTTGTCAGGTTCACATCTTTGTGACCATTACTGAGAAAAAATGTTAAATATTAACTTCAATATTTCCTGCCTTAAAGAAATATTTTGCCGAACTGTTGCAGTTATAAATGGTACACTTATCAAGTAATCCTCTCTGCACCGCAACAATAAAGTATCCTCACGAAGAAATTAAAATATTGCTGATCAATGATAGTAACATTATTTAAGTAAACACCGCAACAATAAAGTATCCTTATGAAGAAATTAAAATATTGCTGATCAATGATAGTAACATTATTTAAGTAAACAATTTGTAGAACAGATTTTTGAATTCGTAATAAGATCAACAGAAAAAAATTGATGGTGTTGGTTAATCAATGAAGTTAAAGTATTTATTGGTGAGTAGAGAAGCCTGAATGTACTATGTCCACACCAAATCAATCATGATAGAAAGATCATAAGCCGGAAGACAAAGTTATTTCCATTAGAATTATCTACTATTGGATATGCTTTGTACATAATGTTTAAAACAACTTTGAGATCACTGGAGGTTCTTGTCCGTGATATTTATAGTTCATTTACATGTTGTGGTGAGCTTGAAAGTAATGCAGTAAGGAAAATTTGTAGTTTCTTTAGAAGGCCTATGGAACTCTGTGCTTACTGATGATAACCATACCTGTGAAACTTGAAATTGAAATCTCTTGTCAGATTGGACTCCGGAACTACCCTGCGCGAATAAAGAACAGCATATTGTGGAACTGTCCAGCTATGTAGTGCCACATTTGTGCTGTAAGTGATGTGGGAGTTTGGAACTAGAGCTGTGAAGTCTCCCTTCTTTGCCGTCCCTTTTACTTTATTGGATACCTAAGCATGCTCCCCTTTATCTATGTTGCACTCTTTTGGCACATCTGACAACTGTAGACTATATGTATCCTCATTGGCTTGCTGGGGGAGTCCTGTTTCTCTTTTGGTGCAGTCATGATCCAGCTCCTCCTTGGATATTCTTGTGGCCTCCTTTTTGAAGGTGCTTGGGATTCTAATATTTTGAAGGCCGCCATTGGTCTTGGCGTGCTCTATCCTGTTGTGTGCATTCTTGTCCTGCAGGCAGACTAAGGGATTGAGTGTCATCCCAATGGGTGCATGAGCAGTTTAGGTGCATGCATGTCTATGCCTGATCCTGAGCCCTCCCAGAGATGATTAACAAGCCGGATGTCCTGCAAGTGATAAACATTGAAAACATGAAGTGGCTACCACACATTCAGTGCATATGTCTCATCTGCTGATGAGTTCTGCAACCCAAACTCGTCTGACAAGCCTCTGCACTCGCACACTTGCTCCGCCTGATGCCCTTATGAGGGTCACTTTGAAGTTAGGACATTGCCACTTAACCTGTGAAGCTTAGCACATCATTCATTCTGTTGATTGGTTCTTTTGTGGCCCCTACAAACATTAACATCTGCTGTGACCTCTGCCTGAGCCACGATGGTCGGGGGGGGGGGGGCTTCCTGCTGCCATCTCTGTGAAACTGGACTTTCTGCTTTCCTGGATGCCCTGAAGGAGAATCTGCAGGGAGGCACCTCTGAATCATGAGGCCACATATTGTCTTCTCTGCGACGTTCTGATTGATGCTGGCTTGTCATGAGTGAATGGCTGTCTGGGTGCCTTTTAAATATGGTGCCAAGACCTTCGATCCCATGAAGTAAGGCTGGGATGGCGACTTACTGTCTGCTCTCACCACAAGTTTGACTGAGCTCTTCACTTGCGGGTATGTAAAGGGTTGAACAACACAAGATCACATGGGGACAGCAATTGCCTGCTGTAGGGGCAGTTTCAAGACCTGTGTATTGAGTCAGCTTCCACAGAGAGCAAAAGACACATCAGCAATCTGGGTAAGATGGCTTATTTATTAATCCAAACTTGGTTACGTATACATGGAGATGGGATCTGGATAATGCCAAGATCTATCTATCAACACTGATAAAAACACATCAATTATACAATTTCCAAAAATCAATAGCCCACCCCAGTTGGACTCGATCCAATCCCTGAAGCTGTCCAATAAACCTTATCCAATAAAATTATGATCAGACCATGATTGAGCCTCATCCTGTTAGCTGTGTTTACAAAAAGGCTTGATGTCAATCTTAGCATCCTAAGTTGTTTTTTCCCCATCTCAGCATCCTGCATTGTTCATGAGGGCCAGGATAGCAGAACTGGCATCCTCTTTACTCATGGATTGTTTCAGAAAGCCAGGATATCAAAAGTGGCTTCCTTTTTGCTTCCAGAGGATATCGGAGGCCACTGATAAAAACTTGTGTTTACTTGTAATTTGCTGATCACACATCTCCTGAGCGGGATTCTCCCGCAATTGGCGGGATGGCCTGACGCCGGCGCCAAGAACGGCGCGAACCACTCCGGCATCAGGCCAACTGGAAGTTGCGGAATACTCCTCCCTTCCGGGGGCTAGGCCGGCGCCGGAGGGGCTGGTGCCGCGGCAACTGGCACCGAAGGGCCGGCGCGAGTTGCCGCATGCGTAGAACCGCCGGCATGGTTCCACGCATGCGCAGAGCGGTCAGTGTGTTTCCTGCGCATGCGCAGGGGGGTTCTTCTACGCACCGGCCACGGTGGAGCTCTACAGAGGCCGGTGCGGAAGGAAGGAGTTCCCCCACGCTACAGACCCGCCCGCAGATCGGTGGGCCCTGATCGTGGGCCAGGCCACCGTGGGGGCCCCCCAGGGGCCGGATCCCCCCACGACCCCCCCCCCCCCCCGTGGACTTAAGTAGCCGGCCTACAAGCCAGGTTCCGCCGTGATGGACCATGTCCATTTCACACCGGCGGGACTGGCCAGGAACCGACGGCCGCTCTGCCCATCGGGGCCTGGAGAATTGCCGGGGGGTCCGCTGCCAACGGCGCCGCAGAATACAGCTGCCGGCGTCGGAACAGCGGGGCGGGATTCACGCCTCCTCCCCGGGGATTCTCCGACCAGGCGGGGGGTTGGAGAATCCCGCCCAGGTGTTTCAAATACATGGTCAAGTTAGCTAGCCTAAATCCCATCGTGCATTGTGGCCATTGCTTGTAGCCAGAGTTTGATTACTTATTACTGCTGTGTTCTAAAAATACATGTTTAATGGTTAATAATTACGCAGTACACTTCCTATAATTAATCTCAATCCTTAATAAATTAACTTATGTAAAACTACTCTCGTGGCATCCTAGCTATTCAGTTTAAAGAGGTCTCACCGCTGGACCCCCCCTCCCCCTTCACCTGCCCCACCTCTCCAAATGGAAGTCATTCTCATTTCTGCACCCACCACCCAATTTATACTCCAAAACAGAAAATTCTGCGCAATATGTTCCAGCCTCACATCTTTTTTGAATTATCCAAGAGCTTGGGCTGCCTGTAATTCCTCATTACTTTCTTCATGCCAACATCTTGTCCAATTCAAGTTGACTGGCCAATCAACAGTCTTCCTCTTGTAGTGTAAATTGTTGTGATCATTTTAAATTTGGCAATTTTGCATTTGTTGGAAACATGCCTCTCTTTTCAGCAATTTTTAAATATTTGGTACAAGATGATATTTTAGATATGTGGTTGACAAACAACTGAATATTTTGGATTTTCACAATGCTGACAACTCTGGATGTGTATATTACAACATTATAGAACACGTCAGTTGGCTTTAAATGCACTTTAGGATGTCCTTAGGTCAGAAAAGGCAGTATATAAATGCAAGTCTTTCTTTCTTATTAACAAAATATAAAATAATCAATCTTACTTTGAATATCTAGGTATTGCTTATCTGAACTTCATGTTGCAATCCATTAACTTAAATTGGGAAGTACAAAGTTCACACCATTATGAAATCAGTGTACTCCTGCTCCTAATATAAGTTTATGTGAACCAGTACAAATAATTATTTTTAATAATAATCCTTACCTACTGAACTACTTAGTTTAGGATTGTGGGAATTAGTAACAGTAACATTTTTCTTGCTTTTGCAGGGCTCATACCTGCTTCAACAGACTAGATCTCCCTCCATACCCATCCTTTTCTATGTTGTATGAGAAGATGTTGACTGCTGTAGAAGAGACAAGCACTTTTGGATTGGAGTAACAAGTTGCAATGAAATATTAGCATATTTCTCATGCACTTTCTGGAATTGGAGGGTGTGATATGGCAGCAGCAGACTGACTTTGGTGGACTCCTTACGGGATTTGAATTAACAAATAATTGGCCTTCATAGACTAACAGGACCTACTGGTGAATTACACAGCATTCAGGAGATGAAGCAAGATTACTGGGTGCAGACAATCACTGTACACATTCTGCTGAATGATCGTGTATCTGATATGAGAAATGAAGCGAAGAAGCACAGTGGTCAGCTCATACACAATAGTTGGTTATTTGCGCCAACTATAAAAATACTAAATTTGCTTTTGTAATGAAAAGCAGTTGAGAAACGACCAAGGCTTGCACAGAGGTAGATCAATATTACTTCGGAATGACTGTGAAAATACTATGACAATGGACAATTCATTTTTTCACAGAGTTTATTTCAAAACCTGAAGAGTGAGGTATATGTCTTTTTATAAACTCAGTTGTATACCTGTATCATCTAAAGCTCCAAGCTGAATACAAATGTAATTGTTAATGAAATTATGGTCTTTATATACCTGTTATTGCATGGTATACAATCACAAATATGGAAATGTCTAGAATTACAGCTCATTCTCATTATGACACAGTAAAAATGTCAACAGTTGTGAAATTCACTTTTATTCAATCTTTGTCAAAGATTCTGTACAAGTCCTGTATAATCTTTAAACTACCGAAGCCTTGTTGGAGGGAGATGTCTGACAGTTCACTCTTTGTGCTTGTTCTAAATTTGTTTAGGTTATCTGCTCCAGATCATCCGAAAGATTGATGCCTTTTTTTAAAATACAAATCAAGTTTTCAGTAACGGAAAAAGCTTTTTTAAAAATTGCACTGAAAGTACCAAAGTAAAAAGGAAAAAAATTGCACCGTTCACATAAAGTCGGTACGATGGTAGAGTCATAGGCAGAATTATAGAAACCATTTTTCAGAACTCTTCTTATAATATGTCTTGAGTAATAGGACGGCACACAAAAATTAGTCTTAGCATGTCCTTTTAAAAATATCACTTCCCTCTTGAAAAAAGTAAGATAAAGCGATTTACAGCTGTAGATCAGAAATATCTACAGTTAAATCTTGTTAACACCATTTTCCTTGATACGCAACAGAGGTTCAATTTACTGTAAAACAGAGTATTTTCATAGTACTTGAGTGAGGGCAGTTGAAAAGATTCTTAACAAAGGAAATGTAATTTTGCATATTGAATGGTACACGAATAATAGTGATAAAGACATTTACATGAAAATACATTAACTTTGGAGCTCTCAGTGAAATTTCACTGATGTAAAAATACTCTGTTTTCTGGTATTTACTGTCCATGTGAAATTCCAGAAATTTCAGTTCTTTTATTGCTAACAGTTCAAAAGAGAACATACTCAGTTAACATGCACTACTTCAGGTCAAAGTGCTTGAATAATTTTTTTAAATGAACTGAACGCACATTCTCTGATTAATCTTATACACAGGTCAAAGTCTACCCATGAAGCATTTTAATGATTTGAAGAAAAATGGATTCTAGTCTAAAAGTTTAAAAACTTGTTTTACATTATTTTAACCACTGTGTTATTGCTAACGTGCCTAGGTCCACACCCTAGATCTTTTTAAGTACAAAGCTTGAACTCCTAGATCTCTATTATCCAATGACACCTTAGCACATATTAATGCAATGGACCATGTGGCCAATAGTGATCAAACCGGTTCAAATTTATGATTTGGGTATTGCTTCATCTTTTAAGTATTCTTGTCAATAAACAGAATTTCTGATTTCATTTTTTCTTACCAACTCATGCACGAGCTGCACATTGACTTATTTATTATGTTGATGGGGTTGGTGCTGTAGTGTCCATACACATGACTGAATGATGTAAGACATTGCATGGATGCTATATCTCTTTACATGGAAAGAGATCATTTAGCGATGATTATAACATAAACATTGACATTTCTGGTACACTTGCCCTATTTTATATGGTGTTTAAAAAATTAAATTTAATTTCACACTTAATTTTATATTATAAATCAAACATGGCTAATAGGACACAAACCATTAAAAGGTGCCATAGCCGTATTTGTAAGTTAGTGTTCTGCTTCATTTCACAGTTTGAATCAGTCTATTGGGATTATGCAGAATTTTGTACACGATTGCTGAAAATACTTCGGATTATTGTTATGTTTTTGTCAACTATGATTTAATGAAAAGAAAATGTTATTAATGTATCAAAATATAAATTACTTTAGTTTTATTTTCATAATAATGTATATATTTTATTTAAAACCGTGCTGCATCATTTAAAATCATTACTGGAGAATAAAGATTCATAGAAACAGCAGTAAATATGAAAGAAAGATTTTTTTTTATTGCAAAACTGTTTTTACATTAAATTTCAACTTCTGACAAGTACTTTGTTCAGGCTGTAGACTGGATTACTCATTGTTAAGTTTGTCTCATTGGACAACATTTATAGAATTTGATGTTATTTGCCTGTTCTGATTATTTACTATAGTAAAATTAAAAGCATATAATTCAGTGTATTAATTTACCCACTTCACATACTGTGGCCAGGATTCTCCGAAATCCCGGCCAAGTGTTGATGCCAGCCTCAAAACAAGCGCGAGTGATGTCGGCGTCAACGGGCCTCCAGGCCCAGTCATTCACTCTTCCTCGGGGGCTAGAACGGCACCGGAGTGCTGTGCGCTGCTCCGGCACCAAAAGCCGGCCCCACATGGCCGGCGCGGGTCCGCACATGGGCGCCCCACAGCGGCGCAGGTCCGCGCATGCGCGACACGGCCGTCTCCGTGCCGGACCCCGGGCAATATGGTGGAGCCCTACAGGGGCCCGGCGCGGAGGAACATAGGCCCCACCCGGAATGAGCATGCCCGCCGATCAGTAGCCCCTGATTGCAGGCCTGGCCACCATGGAGGCCCCCCTGGAGTCGGCTCCCTCCACTCCCCCACCAGGACGCCCCCGCAGCCAGAACGCCGAGGTCCCGCCGGGTAGGACCATACACGAACGACGCTGATGGGACTCGACGGGCACTCGGTCCGTCGAGCGCGGAGAATTGCCGCAGCGACCGCGCTGGCGCGTTTGCCGCCGATTCTCCGGTCGCCGGATTTGCGCGTCCTGACCCAGCGCGGGCTCGGGAGAATCCCACCCTGTATTCCTAAGAATCACTTAGAAATAATCAACAATGTCTCCATAGAAGCTACAACTAGTATACCAATCTGCGAAGGAAGACCTTCATACTTTTCTTGTGCCCAAAGCACCAATGAATTATTTGACTGATTCCTTATATGATGCAACTGTCAAATGTAAATACCTTCATTGGACCTAGAGGCCCAATTAGTGGTATTGACCAAACTGCAAGTTTCCTGCAGAGCAGCAAAGGCAGATGACAGCTATGATGGAGTCTAGCAGAAATGAGGTGGTAGTATCCCAGATACCCAGCAGCACAAATGTGGCCAAATGTAAGGTAATGCAAACTTAGCACAAGATCCTGAGAGCATTGGGACATAGCATTAGGAAGTGCTATTTTTAAAAATATATATTTATTAAAGTTTTTTAACACAATTTTTCGCTCTTACAAACAATAACCACCCCCCGCGTAACAAAATAACAAGAAATCGCACAGAGCAAGATATATACATGGTAAAACGATATGTTACATAGCTTTGTACACTGGCTCTCTCCCGCGCGTGCCAGTTTCCCAAATCCTTCATGTTTTCTCTTGCTCATCCACCCCCCCAGGCAAGCCCCCATTCCCCCCCCCCCCCTCACAGGACGTTCCCCCCCCCCCCCCCCCCCGGGTTGCTGCTGCTGACCGACCTTCCTCTAACGCTCCGCGAGATAGTCTAGGAACGGTTGCCACCGCCTGTAGAACCCCTGCGCAAGCCCTCTCAAGGCAAACTTAATCCTCTCCAGCTTTATGAACCCAGCCATGTCGTTTATCCAGGCCTCCACGCTGGGGGCTTCGCCTCCTTCCACATTAGCAAGATCCTTCGCCGTGCTACTAGGGACGCAAAGGCCAGAATGCCGGCCTCTTTCGCCGCCTGCACTCTCGGCTCGTCCACTACTCCAAATATTGCTAGCCCCCAGCTTGGCTTGACCCGGACTTTCACCACCTGAGATATTGCTCACGCCACTCTCTCCAGAAACCCTCCAGTGCCGGGCATGACCAAAACATATGGACATGGTTCGACGGACTCCCTGCGCACCTTCCACATCTGTCTTCTACCCCGAAGAACCTACTCAACCTCGCCCCCGTCAAGTGCGCTCTGTGAACCACCTTAAATTGTATCAGGCTGAGCCTGGCACACGAGGAGGAGGAGGAGTTATCCCTACCCAGGGCATCAGCCCACAGACCTTCCTCAATCTCCTCCCCCAGCTCCTCCTCCCATTTACCCTTCAGCTCCTCTACCAGCGTTTCCCCCTCTTTCATCTCCTGGTATATTGCCGACACCTTGCCCTCCCCGACCCATACACCCGAGATCACCCTGTCTTGAATTTCTTGTGCCGGGAGCAACGGAAATTCCCTCACCTGTCGCCTCACAAATGCCCTCACCTGCATATATCTAAAAGCATTTCCCGGGGGTATCTCAAACTTCTCCTCCAGTGCCCCTAGGCTCGCAAACGTCCCGTCAATGAACAGGTCCCCCATTCTTCTAATCCCCGCCCGATGCCAGCTCTGAAACCCCCCGTCCATCCTCCCTGGGACAAACCGGTGGTTACCCCTGATCGCGGACCACACCGAGGCTCCCATTGCACCCCTGTGCCGTCTCCACTGGCCCCAGATCCTTAGCATTGCCGCAACCACCGGGCTCGTGGTATACTTTGACGGCGAGAGCGGCAGCGGTGCCGTCACCAACGCCCCCAGGCTCGTTCCTTTACAGGACGCCATCTCCACCCTCTTCCATGCCGCCCCCTCTCCTTCCATCACCCACTTGCGGATCATCGCCACATTTGCTGCCCAGTAGTAGCTCACTAGGTTTGACAGCGCCAACCCTCCTCGGTCCCTACTGCGTTCCAGAAACCCTCTCCTTACCCTCGGGGTCCTATTCGCCCACACAAACCCCATAATACTCCTACCTACTCTCTTAAAAAAGGCCTTGGTGATCACGATGGGAAGGCACTGAAACACAAAGAGAAACCTCGGAAGGACCACCATTTTGACCGACTGCACTCTACCAGTTAGCGAGAGTGGTAACATGTCCCATCTTTTGAAGTCCTCCTCCATTTGCTCCACCAACCTCGTCAGATTCAGATTATGTAGGGCCTCCTGGCTCACTGGATCCCCAGGTACCGAAAGCTCCCCTCCGCCCTCCTCAGCGGTAGATCCCCTATCCCCCTTTCTTGGTCCCCTGCTTGTACTACAAAAAGCTCACTCTTCCCTACATTGAGCTTATAGCATGAAAACTCCCCAAACTCCCTTAGAGTCTGCATGACCTCCACCATCCCCTCCATTGGATCCGCCACGTACAGCAACAGGTCATCCGCATATAGCGACACTCGATGCTCTTCTCCCCCTCGGACCACCCCCCTCCATTTCCTAGACTCCCTCAATGACATGGCCAAGGGTTCGATCGCCAATGCAAACAGCAGGGGGGACAGAGGGCACTCCTGCCTCGTCCCTCGGTACAGCCGGAAGTACTCCGACCTCCGCCGGTTCGTCACTACACTCGCCACCGGGGCTCTGTAAAGGAGCCTAACCCAACTGATAAACCCTCCTCCGAACCCAAACCTACGCAGCACTTCCCAGAGGTACTCCCACTCTACTCGGTCAAAGGCCTTCTCCGCGTCCATAGCTGCCACTATCTCCGCCCCTCCCTCCTCCGATGGCATCATTATCACGTTTAAGAGCCGCCGCACATTGGTGTTTAGTTGCCTGTCTTTTACAAATCCCGTCTGGTCCTCGTGGATCACCCCCGGGACACAGTCCTCGATCCTCGTAGCCAGCACTTTTGCCAGCAACTTAGCATCCACGTTGAGGAGCAAGATCGGCCTGTACGATCCACATTGCAGTGGGTCCTTGTCCCGCTTTAGGATCAGAGAAATCGTCGCCTCCGACATTGTCGGGGGCAGGGTCCCTTCCTCTCTTGCCTCATTAAAGGTCCTCACTAGTAGCGGGGCCAACAGGTCTACGTACTTCCTGTAGAACTCCACCGGGAACCCGTCCGGTCCCGGGGCCTTCCCCGCCTGCATGCTCCCCAAACCCTTGCTCAGCTCCTGCAACCCAATTGGTGCCCCCAAACCAGCCACCTCTTGCTCCTCCACCCTCGGGAATGTCAGTTGGTCTAGGAATCCTCTCATCCCCTCTTCCCCCGCTGGGGGCTGGGATCTGTACAGCTCCTCATAGAAGGCCTTGAATACCTTGTTTATTTTCGTCGCACTCCGCACCATGGCTCCCCTTCCATCCTTGACTCCCCCTAGTTCCCTCGTTGCCATCCTCTTATGGAGCTGGTGTGCCAGCATCCGGCTCGCCTTTTCCCCATACTCGTAGGTCGCCCCCTGCGCCTTCTTCCACTGTGCCTCTGCCTTCCCTGTGGTCAACAGATCAAACTCCGTCTGGAGACGTTGTCTTTCCCCAAGTAATCTCTCCTCAGGGGCCTCTGCGTAGCTCCTGTCCACTCTTAAAATCTCCCCCACTAACCTCTCCCTTTCCATGCCCTCTGTCTTCTCCCTATGAGCCCTGATGGAGATTAGCTCTCTCCTGATCACCGCCTTCAACGCCTCCCATACCACCCCCACCCACACCTCCCTGTTGTCGTTGGCCTCCAAGTACCTTTCGATGCACCCCCTCACCTTCCCACACACCACCTCATCTGCCAGCAGTCCCACATCCAGCCGCCACAGCAGGCGTTGGTCCCTCTTCTCTCCCAGCTCCAGTTCCACCCAGTGCGGGGCGTGATCCGAAACGGCTATGGCCGAATACTCCATTCCCTCCACCCTCGGGATGAGTGCCCTGCCCAAGACAAAGAAATCTATCCGGGAGGAGGCTTTGTGCATGTGGAAGAAAAAAGAAACTCCCTGGCCTGCGGCCTAGCAAACCTCCATGGGTCCACTCCCCCCATCTGATCCATAAACCCCCTAAGCACCCTGGCCGCTGCCGGCCCCTTTCCAGTCCTTGATCTGGAGCGGTCCAGTGCTGGGTCCAACACCGTGTTGAAGTCCCCACCCATTATCAGGCCTCCTACCTCCAGGTCCGGAATGCGCCCCAACATGCGCTTCATGAATCCAGCATCATCCCAGTTCGGGGCGTATACATTTACCAACACCACCCACGTCCCCTGCAACCTACTGCTCACCATCACATATCGCCCTCCGTTATCCACTACGATAGTCTTAGCCTCAAATGACACCCGCTTCCCCACCAATATTGCCACCCCTCTATTCTTCACGTCCAGCCCCGAATGGAATACCTATCCTACCCATCCCTTTCTTAACCTGACCTGGTCCGCCACCTTCAGATGTGTCTCTTGGAGCATGACCACATCTGCCTTCAGTCCCTTTAAGTGCGCGAACACTCGGGCCCTCTTCACCGGCCCGTTCAGGCCCCTCACGTTCCACGTTATCAGCCGGATTGGAGGGGCTCTCCCCCCCCCCCCCCGCCGACTAGCCATCTCCTTTTCTAGGCCAGTCCCGTGTCCGCGCCGCCCTCACCCTCCAGTCCCCCAGCCGGGAGACCCCTGCCCCGACCACCTCTTCTGTGTCCCATTCCCTTTCGGCCAGTGCAGCAGCAACCCTTCCCCCACCCCTTCCCCTCCCCCCCGCTAGACCCCTGTCTAGCTTTTTTGCTCCCCCCATATCACTGCTGACACCTGCTGACCCCGGCTTCCCCCGCCGTCCCATTGACCTCCCCGTGTGGGAGTGTCCCAATCCGTGTGCATTCCTCCATTCCCCTTCCCGCCTTTCTTCCCTAGCGCGGGAAACCCCCTGCGCTTTCCGAAGCCTACCCCGCCCCCTCTGGCGCAGCTCCTGTCGCGGCCTTGTCTCTCTCCCCCAGCCCATATAACATTTCCTGCGCGTGGCTGACCCCCTATGTACAACAACCATCACACATCAAACATCCCCCCCACCCTCACAAACCCTCAGTTTGAGTCCAACTTTTTGGTTTGTATGAAGGTCCACGCCTCTTCAGGCATTTCAAAATAATAGTGTTGATCCTTGTGTGTGACCCACAGTCGCGCTGGCTGCAGCATTCCGAATCTCACTCCTTTCCGGTGCACCACCGCCTTGGCCCGGTTGAAACCCGCTCTCCTCTTTGCAACCTCCGTGCTCCAGTCGGGGTATATTCGGATCTCTGCATTGTCCCACTTGCTGTTCCGCTCCTTCTTGGCCCATTTCAGGACCCTCTCTCTGTCCGTGAACCGGTGAAATCTCACCACCATCGCCCTTGGCGGCTCGTTTGCCTTGGGCCTCCTCGCCAGCACCCGGTGTGCCCCATCCAGCTCCAGCGGCCTCGAAGGGGCCTCCGCGCCCATCATCGCCCCGAGCATCGTGCTCGCCTATGCCCGGCATCGGCCCCCTCCACTCCTTCAATGAGACCCAGGATCCGCAGGTTCTTTCTCCTCGACCTGTTCTTCGAGTCTTCCCGCCCACCTCTTGTGCAGCGCCTCGTGCTCCTCCACTCTCACCGCCAGGCCCAAGATCTCGTCCTCATTCTCACTGATTCTTTTCTGTACCTCCTGGATCTTTACCTCGTGGGCCTTCTGGGTCATCCCTAGTCCTTCAATTGCCGACAACATAGGCGCCAGCATCTCCTTCTGCAGTCCTCGAAGCAGCGCTTGATGAACTCCTGCAGCTCCGGCCCACACTCCGCTTTGTCCCCGGCCGCCGCCATTTTGCTTTTCTTCCCTCGCTTCTCCCGCTGCTCCAATGCCGCTTTTTTGGCCGTTTCACTTCTGGTCCGGTCCATAAAAGTTGAAGGGGGACCTCTCTCTTCCCTTCCCCACGGGTTGTCTTCAAAAACATTTCCGTTGGGGCTCCTCTAAAGAGCCCGAAGGTCCGTGATAGCGGGAGCTGCCAAATCGTGTGGCTTAGCTCCGCATAGCCGCAACCGGAAGCCAGGAAGTGCTATTTTCAATGTGCACTCATACATGTTCCAGCCCCCATGGGCAATTGAAACTCTGGGTCCTTGTTTTCACATTCCTAATAAGCTTTGCATGTATGAACATACTATTCTGCATGTTCCGCCACTTTATTCCCACAAATTACTGAATATTTTCAGACAGTTTTTCCACATTGCTCTGTAATTAAAACATAGCTTTACATAGTTGATCAATGACAATCAGTAGCTCGAATAATGTATAACACATGGGATAAAAAGCATATCCTTTGAGTCATGTTGAACAATGTCTCATGAGAACTATGGATGACTTATAATATGGTGCAGAAGGGGATCATTTGGCCCATTGTATCTGCTGGCTGTCATGGACAGAATGTATTCACTCTCACTATTGTGGTGAGAACATCACTGGACTAGTAATGGAGAGGTCAAGGCTAATATTCCGGGGACATTGGTTCAAATCCCACCATGGCAAATGGTAGAATTTAAATTCAGTTAAGAAAAATCTGGCATTGAAAGCTAGGTCAGTGATGGTGACCGTGAAGCTATCACTGATTTTACTAAAAACAATCTGGTTTACTCATGTCCTTTAAGGAAGGGAATTAACATCCTTAACTGGTCTGGGCTGCATTTAACTCCAGATTCACAACAATATTATTGACTTTTAACTGCCCTTTGAAATGGCCACTCAGACCTGGCAATTATGGTTAGGCAACAAATACTGGCTTTTCCAGCAAAGTCCACATCCCATGAAAGAATATTTTAAAATGCACATACTAGCAATTAATGTTGGTCTTGGTCTCAAGTACAGATATTGGATATAGATAAAGAGTAGTGCACTTTTACAGATTACAGTTAATTTACGATTAAATGAAACATAACTTCTGGTCTCTTACTGGGCAGGCCTGTAGTTCCTTGAGGTGAGTATAATGCTCAGGTGTTGAGGGAAACGGCCAGGCAGTGCCCTGGTACAGCGGGTTAGCACTGTGGCTACTGGACGGAGAATGACACTGAAAAATGGAATAAGTCACACATTGATGGACAGATCATTTCTACCACAAAGTTCTGGACAGGATAACACACTCTCAGGTTTATCCTCTGTTTATGTTCAGGAACCTGTGAGGGGTGATACCATGTGTTTCTTTTTGTGAAAATGAGCTGATATAGCTTTGTATTGGTACCAATATGGAATGATGACGTTTCCTTGTTGCTTAATCGTTAGTCTGATATGTGGACGTAGTTGATTTTCAAATCTTTGTTACTGTTTGTGGTGATATGTCTATGGGCTATATCATAGTTGGATGGTGTGAGACCTGGGCCACAGAGATAAGTGATGCCCCGCCAATGACGGCTCCAATGACGTACTCCCAAACAATCGGCGACACCGATGACGAATGGGAGGACATTGATGAAGATGCTGATTGCAGTGATGTGGAGGTTGAACTATTAGGCGACACTGACACTAATTCTGTAGGCGACCTAATGTCCACATCATTTTGCAGCTCCCCGGACCATGTGTTTGATCTAGAAGACCCAGGGCTTGGATCAGCTAAGCCAGAAACTATAGTCATTTCCAGTGGTGATGAGCAAGTCACTAGCAAACCGAGAGGAGGTGAGACCGCTAAACATGGTTTCATCCTCCATGCCAACACTAGAAACCGCGATGAGCCACATGATGAGGCCGCAGAAATGGGCGTGTGGTGATGTGCATCAATGTAAATGCATGTAGGCTAGCTAGACACTAGAGGGAGCACCAGAAACATCACACACGCTCAACCAATAGATCAGTTAGATAGAACACGACCAATGGACATTCACAATACACACAGAGGTGACATGACCACAAGAGGGCATTACACCAACCCATATATAAAGGACACCACACACATGGTCTGCCTCTTTCCAGTGGAGGCAGTCAGTGAGTAGAGACACAGGGTTGATTCAATATCACTCCCACCATGTGGATTGCAGCAACTGGTTAGTCAGTCTGGGTAGCTATAGTAGGATTAGCAGTAGTGTCGAACTCGAGTAATAGAAGTGTAAATAGTTTAATAAATGTGTTGAAGTCATCTCCACATCTAAAACTTCCTTTGTCAAGTGCACCACAAGGAAGCCGCTTATGTTACACCTAGAACATAACAAATCATGGTACCAGGACTGAACTGTTTCAATCCATATTGCCATACCTCAGCGTACAGTGACAACCAGCAACAATACCCAGGCAAGATGTTCGAAATCCGGATTCCGCAGCAGCTCCAGTGCCACGGTGATCTCCGCGAAAACTGGCAGGTATTCCGGCAAATGTTTGAAATCTTCCTAGCAGCCGAACTAGAAGACGGGCCGATGCCGAAAAGACAGAGTTTCTGCTCACCATCGCCGGTACCAGAGCAAAAGAAATCTTTTTAAAATCCAAAGGGCAAAACAGGAGCGACTTCCAGGCAGTCCTGGACAAATCCGGCAAATACTGTGAGGAAAACACACTCCAACCAGCAAGAAAAGGTAAGAGAAGCGCCAGTACTCACCACGAGGCCGAGATCCCGGAGCAGAGAACAGTTTTGATCGGCGGCCATCTTTCTAAAGGGACTGCACTTGCACAGTTGCGCGAGAAGCGTGCAGAACGGGAAGGGCCGTTTGCACATGCGCAAGCTGCCGCGCATGCGCAATCACGAAAATGGCCATCGGTACAGGAACAGTGATTTTGCTTCCTACGTATGATGTCACATGCGCCATGGCATCAGAGGCCCCGGACCACGCCCATTTAAAGGGGAAACATCCCAAATCAAAAAAAAAATCTTTCAAAGCCGTGAAACAATCTTCCTTCATCTAGAATGACAGTACAATGCATCAAATTGAACCAGGAAATGAAATTAATCTCCGAAGAACCCTGCAACAAGCAGTTACCTACGCGCAAACCGATGATTCCGACCTTGAATACTTCGATACCGACCTTTACATTTTCTCTGGACCTCGCGAGCCCAATGCCAGCTCCGACGCAAACAGTGATGATATGGTCCTAGAAGACAACAACTCAGATGAACCTTTCTCCTTGGGAGGCTACCCCATACCAAATCCGAACTGCAACTAGACGTGTTGCACATTGATGACCACGACGACGAATTCTTCGGATTTGAGGATCTTCAGCCCAGTAGATATGACATCCCAGCTCGTGAGTGCAGGATTATGCTGCGGCCTGAAATTAAGAAACAGAGAGCGGTACAAGCCCGCAGAGAGCAGCCTGCTGCCACACAGAGCGTGGTCCACGCACCGTTCAGGGTTCCTGATTCTATGAAACAAGACACGCAAGACTCCACACCGCAGTCCTTCCATGAACAGGAAGGGACTCCAGTGTCACAAGTCTCCACAGCGAGCTCGTGGACAGACTCTACGATTGCAGAAACACAAGACTCCAGAGCGCAGTCCTTGCACACACAAGACGTGCCTCCAGTGTCACAAGCCTCCGCAGCGAGCTCGTGAACACCCTCCACGATAGAAGCAACGCAAGACTCCGACGTGCAGTCCTTGCAGGAACAAGACCATAAGGGTCTAGCAGCCTTTTCTGACCAACTAGCGGCAGACGATGCAAGTCTGCCACGCTCAAGTAAACAGCAAGAAGACTGACAGTCTACCATGCTCCAGTGCACAGCAGGACGATCATGACGGGTCTATCATGCGACAGTGAAGAACAAAGCGACGATGACAGTCCAAGCCCAAATGAAGGACAACAGCAAGACAATGACAGTCCACCCACATTGTTTGCACCACCAGATGAAGACTCTGACAATTTACCCAACCCAAGTAAACAACAAGCAGCTACTGAGGCTCTACCCACGGTATGCGATCCGAGTGACGACAGCATCCCACTTCCCATGCAAGATGTGCCAAGTGACAGACCTCAGCTGGTGTGTACAGAGGCACTCGACGATCACTGTGAGACCACTGGTGACTACGGTGACACCAAGATACTTCCACCCTCATTCGCTCGAACCTCTCCACAAGTCGATGCATTCCTGCATGTTCCGACTGCAGACGTGCAGCTTCAAAAAATCTCAGCTGACTCCAGTGAACCTGCTAAGACTCTGGATGGGGAGCATCAACAAACCAACACTGACTCAGTTAAAACAGAGCAGACTCCAGATGGGGAGCAACCAAACACCGACTCTGATTCACGTAAGCCAGACTTTACTCCAGAAAGGGTGTGCCGCAACCTCAGTGATGGCACGCTCAGGGTGACAGCAGATGCCACAACGCCAGGAGATGAATCACTTAACAATTACACTGGGTCAGTAATAACAAGCAGCAGCTACATCCAAGAGGAATACACCAATATTCACCACAGCTATATCCACACATTTTTTCCACATCAGCATTGCAGCCAATGACAGCTCATGCTGGACAACCCCAGTATTCAGGCATGCAGCAGCCAGCAGTCTATGCAGCATATTCTCAAACAGGCCAGCACTAAGGATTGCCCACTAATGGAATCAAGACCGAAGGAGGACTACCGCAAGCGCAATCTGCACTACAGACTGGATGCCTTAGTTACAGCCCAGGATTTGCTGCACCCCAGCCTGGCCAGACGGCATATTCCTATCAGAAACAAGGTTCTACTTTCACACCATCACCAGGTATTTATGCGAGCAGCAATTCTGTTTCCAATTCGACAAGCTTCAACGGTTCTCAGCAGGATCACCCTTCCTGCACAGCATGTGGCCAGAACCAGTATGTACAGTCTTATCCAACTTCAACATCTGGCACATCCATGACCTCAAATGATACTGTTGATGGTACCTCTTCAACGTCAACACCTTATCAGCTACGAGATGCCATCCGACAGCACCATCACAAACATCAAAAAAAGAAAGGGACTCCAAATCAGACAGCAAAGTGGTTTGACCACTTCTTGGTTCCTGTGGCACAGGGACGTTGATGGCGTTCAGAACTAAGAGAGACATTTGACCATGATGATTGATGGTTTTTGGACTCACACAAATGATTTGGACTTATTGTTTAATCACTGTTCCCATGACTTGTATATACCTTTATCTACCTGTTTTTTGTTCAATTTTCTCAAAGTGTGCAGAAAATATGTAACATATAAAAAAGGGGGATGTGGTGATGTGCATCAATGTAAATGCATGTAGGCTAGCTATACACTAGAGGGAGCACCAGAAATATCACACACACACACTCAACCAATAGATCAGTTAGATAGGACACGACCAATGGACATTCACGATACACAGGTGACATGACCACAAGAGGGCATCACACCAACCCATATATAAAGGACACCACACACATGATCTGCCTCTTTCCAGTGGAGACAGTCAGTGAGTAGAGACACAGGGTTGATTCAATATTACACCCACCATGTGGATTGCAGCAACTGGTTAGTCAGTCTGGGTAGCTATAGTAGGATTAGCAGTAGTGTCAAACCCGAGTAATAGAAGTGTAAATAGAACATATAGAACATAGAACATAGAACATTACAGTGCAGTACAGGCCCTTCGGCCCTCGATGTTGCGCCGACCTGTGAAACCACTCTAAAGCCCATCTACACTATTCCCTTATCATCCATATGTCTATCCAATGACCATTTGAATGCCCTTAGTGTTGGCGAGTCCACTACTGTTGCAGGCAGGGCATTCCACGCCCTTACTACTCTCTGAGTAAAGAACCTACCTCTGACATCTGTCTTATTTCTATCTCCCCTCAATTTAAAGCTATGTCCCCTCGTGCTAGACATCACCATCCGAGGAAAAAGGCTCTCACTGTCCACCCTATCCAATCCTCTGATCATCTTGTATGCCTCAATTAAGTCACCTCTTAACCTTCTTCTCTCTAACAAAAACAGCCTCAAGTCCCTCAGCCTTTCCTCATAAGATCTTTCCTCCATACCAGGCAACATTCTGGTAAATCTCCTCTGCACCCTTTCCAATGCTTCCACATCCTTCCTATAATGCGGCGACCAGAATTGCACATAATACTCCAAATGCGGCCGCACCAGAGTTTTGTACAGCTGCAACATGACCTCATGGCTCCGAAACTCAATCCCTCTACCAATAAAAGCTAACACACTGTACGCCTTCTTAACAACCCTCTCAACCTGGGTGGCAACTTTCAGGGATCTATGTACATGGACACCGAGATCTCTCTGCTCATCCACACTGCCAAGAATCTTACCATTAGCCCAGTACTCTGTCTTCCTGTTATTCCTTCCAAAATGAATCACCTCACACTTTTCTGCATTAAACTCCATTTGCCACCTCTCAGCCCAGCGCTGCAGCTTATCTATGTCCCTCTGTAACTTGTAACATCCTTCCGCACTGTCCACAACTCCACCGACTTTAGTGGCATCTGCAAATTTACTCACCCATCCTTCTACGCCCTCCTCCAGGTCATTTATAAAAATGACAAACAGCAGTGGCCCCAAAACAGATCCTTGTGGTACACCACTAGTAACTGGACTCCAGTCTGAACATTTCCCATCAACCATCACCCTTTGTCTTCTTCCAGCTAGCCAATTTCTGATCCAAACTGCTAAATCACCCTGAATCCCATGCCTCCGTATTTTCTGCAATAGCCTACCGTGGGGAACCTTATCAAACGCTTTATTGAAATCCATATGAAATAGTTTAATAAACGTGTTGAAGTCATCTCCACGTCTGAACCTTCCTTTGTCAAATGCATCACAAGGAAGCCGCTTATGTTACACCTAGAACATAACAAATCAGGACGTGCTCACACCGACCAGAGATGCGGAGACGCCTAAACCTCATTGGACACCTCACCACATAATGACAGCCAGCACCACGCCACAGGCTGCTACAAAGAAGACAACCAAGAGACACACTAGAATACTTCACTGTGTCCAGAAAATGAAAAAGAAAAGTAAGAAAAGGCTGGGAGAACTACCGCATCCCGCCGGCCAACCAGTATCGAAAGCACTTAGATTGGATTGGATTGGTGTATTGTCACGTGTACCCCTTGCAGCTTGGTCGAGATCATTGGTCTTCTTCCTACATTGCATGGCAGTCCTCCTGGTCATGCTGCCTGCACTAACAGCTGCTGCCTCCTAGGTGGTATTGGTGGCCCTTCTGCTGACCCTCCGACCCCCTTGGGCAATCAGGATGTCCCGTCTCACCTCCAGAGAATCCAGAAGCCTGGCTAGGTCGGCTTCGCTAAAGCAAGGAGCAGGTCTGCGTGCTGCCATGCTTGTGTGTTGACTGGGAGTGTGTTCTGAAGGAGCGTTTTAAAGCAGCTCACCCTTGTTAGCGGCGAGCTGCAAAGGTGCGAGTCTGGCGAATCAAATGGCGAGAAAACCAGTAATGGTGATGTCATGATATCCACATCATCATATCATGGTGCAATCACACACACACTGATGGACAGGTAGTTGGACCAACCAGCACACACATGACTGGCAGCATGGGTTGGTACCTGGGACTTCGATGTTGTGGCCATTTCGGAGACATGGATAGAGCAAGGACAGGAATGGATGTTGCAGGTTCCGGGGTTTAGGTGTTTTAGTAAGCTCAGAGAAGGAGGCAAAAGAGGGGGAGGTGTGGCGCTGCTAGTCAAGAGCAGTATTACGGTGGCTGAGAGGATGCTAGATGGGGACTCATCTTCCGAGGTAGTATGGGCTGAGGTTAGAAACATGAAAGGAGAGGTCACACTGTTGGGAGTCTTCTATAGGCCTCCAAATAGTTCTAGGGATGTAGAGGGAAGGATGGCGAGGATGATCCTGGAGAAGAGCGAAAGTAACAGGGTAGTTATTATGGGAGACTTTAACTTTCCAAATATTGACTGGAAAAGATATAGTTCGAGTACATTAGATGGGTCGTTTTTTGTACAGTGTGTGCAGGAGGGTTTCCTGACACAGTTTGTTGACAGGCCAACAAGAGGCGAGGCCACGTTGGATTTGGTTTTGGGTAATGAACCAGGCCAGGTGTTGGATTTGGAGGTAGGAGAGCACTTTGGGGACAGTGACCACAATTCGGTGACGTTTACGTTAATGATGGAAAGGGATAAGTATACACCGCAGGGCAAGAGTTATAGCTGGGGGAAGGGCAATTATGATGCCATTAGACGTGACTTGGGGGGGATAAGGTGGAGAAGTAGGCTGCAAGTGTTGGGCACACTGGATAAGTGGAGCTTGTTCAAGGATCAGCTACTGCGTGTTCTTGATAAGTATGTACCGGTCAGGCAGGGAGGAAGGCGCCGAGCGAGGGAACCGTGGTTTACCAAAGAAGTGGAATCTCATGTTAAGAGGAAGAAGGAGGCCTATGTGAAGATGAGGTGTGAAGTTTCAGTTGGGGCGATGGATAGTTACAAGGTAGCGAGGAAGGATCTAAAGAGAGAGCTAAGACGAGCAAGGAGGGGACATGAGAAGTATTTGGCAGGAAGGATCAAGGAAAACCCAAAAGCTTTCTATAGGTATGTCAGGAATAAGCGAATGACTAGGGAAAGAGTAGGACCAGTCAAGGACAGGGATGGGAAGTTGTGTGTGGAGTCTGAAGAGATAGGCGAGATACTAAATGAATATTTTTCGTCAGTATTCACTCAGGAAAAAGATAATGTTGTGGAGGATAATGCTGAGCCCCAGGCTAATAGATTAGATGGCATTGAGGTACGTAGGGAAGAGGTGTTGGCAATTCTGGACAGGCTGAAAATAGATAAGTCCCCGGGACCTGATGGGATTTATCCTAGGATTCTCTGGGAGGCCAGGGAAGAGATTGCTGGACCTTTGGCTTTGATTTTTATGTCATCATTGGCTACAGGAATAGTGCCAGAGGACTGGAGGATAGCAAATGTGGTCCCTTTGTTCAAAAAGGGGAGCAGAGACAACCCCGGCAACTATAGACCGGTGAGCCTCACGTCTGTAGTGGGTAAAGTCTTGGAGGGCATTATAAGAGACAAGATTTATAATCATCTAGATAGGAATAATATGATCAGGGATAGTCAGCATGGCTTTGTGAAGGGTAGGTCATGCCTCACAAACCTTATCGAGTTCTTTGAGAAGGTGACTGAACAGGTAGACGAGGGTAGAGCAGTTGATGTGGTGTATATGGATTTCAGCAAAGCGTTTGATAAGGTTCCCCACGGTAGGCTATTGCAGAAAATACGGAGGCTGGGGATTGAGGGTGATTTAGAGATGTGGATCAGAAATTGGCTAGCTGAAAGAAGACAGAGGGTGGTGGTTGATGGGAAATGTTCAGAATGGAGTTCAGTCACAAGTGGAGTACCACAAGGATCTGTTCTGGGGCCGTTGCTGTTTGTCATTTTTATCAATAACCTAGAGGAAGGCGCAGAAGGGTGGGTGAGTAAATTTGCAGACGATACTAAATTCGGTGGTGTTGTCGATAGTGTGGAAGGATGTAGCAGGTTACAGAGGGATATAGATAAGCTGCAGAGCTGGGCTGAGAGGTGGCAAATGGAGTTTAATGTAGAGAAGTGTGAGGTGATTCACTTTGGAAGGAATAACAGGAATGCGGAATATTTGGCTAATGGTAAAGTTCTTGGAAGTGTGGATGAACAGAGGGATCTAGGTGTCCATGTACATAGATCCCTGAAAGTTGCCACCCAGGTTGATAGGGTTGTGAAGAAGGCCTATGGAGTGTTGGCCTTTATTGGTCGAGGGATTGAGTTCCGGAGTCAGGAGGTCATGTTGCAGCTGTACAGAACTCTGGTATGGCCGCATTTGGAGTATTGCGTACAGTTCTGGTCACCGCATTATAGGAAGGACGTGGAGGCTTTGGAGCGGGTGCAGAGGAGATTTACCAGGATGTTGCCTGGTATGGAGGGAAAATCTTATGAGGAAAGGCTGATGGACTTGAGGTTGTTTTCGTTGGAGAGAAGAAGGTTAAGAGGAGACTTAATAGAGGCATACAAAATGATCAGGGGGTTGGATAGGGTGGACAGTGAGAGCCTTCTCCCACGGATGGAAATGGCTGGCACGAGGGGACATAGCTTTAAACTGAGGGGTAATAGATATAGGACAGAGGTCAGAGGTAGGTTCTTTACGCAAAGAGTAGTGAGGCCGTGGAATGCCCTATCTGCTACAGTAGTGAACTCGCCAACATTGAGGGCATTTAAAAGTTTATTGGATAAGCATATGGATGATAATGGCATAGTGTAGGTTAGATGGCTTTTGTTTCGGTGCAACATCGTGGGCCGAAGGGCCTGTACTGCGCTGTATTGTTCTATGTTCTATGTTCTATCGCAGCCAATCACCAGTGAGAGCACACACACTATAAAACAGGGAACACCACAGTTCCCGCTCATTCTACCAGGAGATAGCTCAGAGCACAGAGCTCACAGCGTGCCACTCAGACATAGACCATGTGCTGAGTGCCTCACTAAGATAGTGATAGGGCTGGGTCCACAGGTTAGCTGGTGAAGCACGAACCCAAGCCAGCAGTTAGTAGTTGTCGTTGTTTAAGACAATAAAACAGAGTTGTACCATCTACAGCCGTGTTGGATCATTTGTGCAACGGAACACCCAACACGACATGATACCAGTAGTGGAAGCTAACCAGCGACTGTGAGAAGGTAGCTGTCGTGTACACTCCCCGGAAGGTGTGCACACACGTGCATTACCTTCACCTGCTGGTCGCACACGAACTGTATTTTGAGGGAGTGGATCCTTTTTCTGTTAATGTATGTAAAAAGCAAGAGAAATGATTGGATCACTTAAGGACAGTGGGGGGAATCTATATGCTGAGCCAGAGGAAATGGCACGTGCTGCCAGGGGAGGTTGTGAAAGCAGATACATTAATGGCATTCCAAAGGCATCTCAACGAATACATGGATAGGATGGGTTTAGAGGGATGCGGCACTAGGAAATGCTGAGGGTTTTGGCCAAGTGTGATATCATGACCGGTGCAGGCTTGGAGGGCTGAAGGGCCTTTCCTGTGCTGTACTGTTCTTTGTTCAATAGCTTTCAACCACACGGCCAGAGGCCTCAGCAGTCAGTGGGGGTTATAAATGGTCGGTGGGGCAGACAGACAGAGACAAGGGTTGCCCCCGGAACGGTACACATGATCAAGGGTTGGCATGGTGGTGCCGTGTGCGGTTGCCCCCCGAATGCTCTCCTAGCGCCTCCCCCCTCCTTACCCTCCCATGGTGGCCCATCCCAGCCAGAGCTGTCTCACCCCCCCCCCGAGGGGCCCCATCCTCCGCCGGGCACTGAGGTGGCCGTGCTCTTAGCCTGTGAGCAATGATGGCTACTCACCTCCTTGGCTCCCCACAGAAGCATTTCCGCCAAGTTCACATTTTTAAAAAGAAATACTAATCGGCGCCAGCATGCCCATTTGCTGGGAGGCCAATGAATGACGGGAGGCCGTTGGATATGGGATGGTTCCCATTAATTGCATGGAAATAGGGCTTAAGTGATGATAATTGGTTTCTCACCACGCTACGGCGAGATCCCGATTTCACCTACTGGAGCGGGCCAGTTGCATCGCAAAATGTTTGGTGCCTGACACGATTATCGTTTTTGACCACTCCCGCTATTCACCAGCCTTGTTCACTTGAGCATGAGCGCAATGAGGCCGGAGAATCGCACCCTAAGTGTCGTTTGATAGCGGTGGGGAACTCGCTAGCATAGCCGGCGGGAAACTCCCTGAAAAACCCGCCACAAATGAACTTAGAAATGTTTCCGGCCAATATATCTAGTTTCTGAATTGACTGGCGTATGCATTCGCTTAGTGATATTTTGTGGGCATGGAGGAATTATATCTAAATTTAAGTCACAGAATTGGGTTTTATATGGTATACAAATATATTTATTTTTAAATGCTACCATTTGGGGTTTGCATGTCTCCACATCATTTGAGACTTGGGCACTAAATGATAATTGGTTTCTTTGCTAAGATTTGGCAAATTGTTTATCTGACCCTCCACTGATTTCTTTGAAATTGTAAACAAATACTTAATTTGGTTAAGACTATTGTAAGATCTTATGCAAAAATGCACTGCCTGTGTGTTGGAGACAGATTCAATTGTCGCTCTCTAAAGGAAATTGAACCTGCAAAACAGGGGAGTGGGAATAGCTTTGTTGCTCCCACATAGAGCCAGCAAGAACATGATGAGCCAAATGGCCTCTTTCTGTGTTGCCACTATTCTTTAATTCTTTGATTCCATAAATACGTCACTTCAGTAATGAGTCATGACACTAACATTAATTTTTGTTCTTTGGAAATCACCCTCTGTTATTGCTTCAGACCAATACAGCAAACCGGGAAATTTTGAGTTTTGTTTCTACATAGCTGCTGCCAGTAAATTAGTTGAGGAGCGAGCAGTGGTGAAAATAAAAATGCTAACTTTTTGACTAAACTCTCAAGTTTCGTTTCATAAAGGGACAAGATGCCCAGAATGAAGATATTTTGGGTGCAAGTATTCAATCTATCTCTTGGAAAATTTTACTCCACTGATTTTTTTTTATATAAATATTTTTCTTCTCCTTCTTTTTCACATTTTATCCCAAATTTACACCCACCAACAACAAACAATAATCAGTAACAAATATGTCAATCCCCATATCAATAACAACGATCCCAACCTCCCACCAAACCCCAACATTAACCCTTATGTTCACATAAACAAATGACAAAAAGGAATCAGGAATCACCTATAGTCACCATTAACACACACAATCCCCCCTGCCCCCAACCCACCCAACCACCCCCCAACTAATGTTCGATGTTATCCAGTTCTTGAAAGTGCAAAATGAATAATGCCCATGAATTGTAGAAGCCTTCCATCCTTCCCCTCAGTTCAAACTTAACCTTCTCAAGAGTCAAGAATTCCAACATGCCCCCCGCCGCCAGGGCACAGCGTGGAGAGGTTGCTGTTCATCCCATCAGGATCTGCCTTCGGCCGATCAACGAGGAGAAGGCTACAGCATCTGCCTCCACACCCGTTTCCAACCCCGGCTGGTCCGACACTCCGAATATGGCCTCCCGAGGGCCCAGGTCCAGTTTCACATGCACCACTTTAGAGATTACCCTAAAAACCTCCTTCTAGTAATCCTCCAGCTTTGGACAGGACCAAAACATATGAACGTGATTTGCGCTCACCCCCCCCCCCCCCCCCCCCCCCCCCCCCCGCCCCCCCCACAACATTCACACACATCTTCTACCCCTTCAAAGAGCCGGCTCATCCTCGCCCTCATGAGGTGTGCTCTGTATACCACCTTCAGCTGTATTAGCCCCAACCTCGCGCACGACGTGGAGGCGTTCACTCTCCGGAGCACCTCACACCAGAACCCCTCCTCCATACCCTCTCCCAACTCTTCCTCCCACTTTGCTTTGGACCCTTCCAGTGGTGTCTTCTCCTCTTCCAAAATAGCTCCGTAAACCGCCAACACTACCCCCTTCTCCAGTCCCCCTGTCATCAGCACCTCCTCCAGCAATGTGGAGGCCGGCTCCACCAGAAAGCTCTGTATCTCCTTTCTGGCAAAATCTCGAACCTGCATGTATCTAAACAATTCCTCCTGCTCCAGCAATCCTACTAACCGACCCCCAAGAAACAAATCTTTTTGTGTCTTAATCCCCTTCTCCTCCCATTTCCGAAAATTTCCATCCCACTTCCCTGGCTCAAATCTGTGGTTCCCCCGAATTGGCATTTCCCTTGACCCTGCCCCCAACCTGAAGTGTTGGTGAAACTGCCTCCAAATTCTCAATGAAATTATTATTACCGGACTCCCTGAGTATTTCCACGGGGCCATCGGGAGCGGCGTTGTTGCTAGTGCCTTTAATCCCGACCCCCTGCACAAACTCTCCTCCATTCTGACCTACTGGGAATCATTTTTTCATTTCATCAACCCCTCAGACCCAGCTCCGCACCTTCTCCACATTCGCCGCCCAGTAATAATACATCAGGTTCGGAAGACCCAAACCCCCTGCCTGCCTTCCCCTCTGTAGCAGCACCTTTCTAACTCTGGCCACCTTCGCTCCTTTCAATCTCTCTGAAAAATGCCTTTGGCAGGAAAATCGGCAGGCATTAGAAAATTAACAGAAATCGCGGCAACACATTCATTTCAACCGCCTGTACCCGACCCGCCAGTGACAGAGGGAGACCATCCCACCTTGCCAGATCAGCTTTCACTCTCACTACCAAACTAGAAATGTTGTACCTGCGGAGTCCCCCCACTCCCGGGCAACCTGCACCCCCAGGTATCTAAAGTGAGTCCCTGGCCTACGGAATGGCAGCCCCCCCACCCCTGCACCCACCTCCGAGACACCACAAAATACTCACTCTTGTCTAGATTTAGTTTGTACCCCGAGAAAGACCCAAACACCCGAAGCAGCTACTCCACTGATTTATTATTGTATTTCATGAAACCTTTTGCTCATAAGTAGTTACTGTAAATTATATCTGCATATCATAATGCTGGGCAGAATTGGAATAACAATGCATTATGCTACACAGTGCTGGGATTCAGAATTTTATTTTGCTGTGTAGAAGGAAATGGTGAGCAAAGGATGGTTACTTTCTCCCCAGGATCAGAGAAAAAGACTGGATACAAATCAGTAAGTTTCACCACATAAGGGGCACCACATAGTGTGGTTAAAATGATCATGGTCTGGGAAATGGTTGTCTTTCCAGCCAATCAATCGATCAGAAAGAAATAAAGACTCACAATTATATAGCTCTTCTCGCATCCACAAATGAAATTGAAGACCCAAGAGAAAAGAGGAATAGAAAAAATGTTAAATATAAATTTGAAAATTTCCGATTTTTGCCTTTTTTGGTTTATTTTTGCTATAACCCAGAAATGTAAAATACAGATGTAAAGCTATTTCAATAAGTTGAATGCTTGCTGAACAGTAATCAGTTCCAGTCACAACTTTTCAGATAATGAAGCAACCAGTCCCCAAATACAGCATTTGGGAATGATAAGTGGCAAGTAACATATAATAATAATAACGATAATCTTTATTAGTGTCACAAGTAGGCTGACATTAACACCATAATGAAGTTAGTGTGAAAAGCCCCTAGTCGCCACATTCCAGCGCCTGTTCGAGTACACAGAGGGAGAATTCAGAATATCCAATTCACCTGGCACCAAGTGTCCTCTTTAGGGACTTGTTGGAGGAAACCCGAGCACCCGGAGGAAACCCACTCAGATACAGGGAGAACGTGCAGACTCCACACAGACAGTGATCCAATCGGGAATCGAATCTGGGACCCTAGAGCTGTGAAGCAACAGTGCTAACCACTATGCTGTGCGGTGCATAGGTCCTGGACACTGACTATCTCCAACATCACAGAATCTAACCACCTCTCCTTGACATTATGTGGCATTAGCATCGCTGAAACCTCTACTGTCAACATCCTGCTGATCACCACTGACCAAAATTTTAACTGCATCAGCCACATAAATACCATGGCTACTATAGCCGGTCAAAAAGCTGGGCATTCATTTGTGACTAACTCACCAATTGACTTCATCATTTACAAGGTACAAATCAGCCGTGCGATTAGATTCACTTGCCTCGATGAGTGCAGCTCCAACAACACTCAAGAAACTCAACTTCACCCAGGACAAAGCTGTCAACTGCCACCCCATCCACAAATTTAAACATTCATTTCCTCCGCCACCAACACACAGTGTTATACATACAAGATGCACTGCAGCAACTCACAAAGATTCCATCAACAGCAGCTTCCAAATCCACAACCTCTACCACCACCTAGATAGAGCAGTGGAAGCATTGTGTACCATCTTATCCTACCATGGGATCTTTGGCTTATGTCCCCACATGCCCACTCTGAGCCCATCTTGTCCGTGAGACCCACATTCTGCTCCCTCAACTTTATTCTGTTTCCCCTCCTTGCCTTTGTGGTGATGTGCATCAATGTGAATGCATGTAGGTTAGCTAGACACTAGAGGGAGCACTAGAAACATCACACACACACACTCAACCAATAGATAAGTTAGATAGGACGCGACCAATGGACATTCCCGATACACAAGGAGGTGACACAACCACAGGGGGGGCATTACACCAACCCATATATAAAGGACACCACATACATGATCTGCCTCTTTCCAGTGGAGACAGTCAGCGAGTAGAGACACAGGGTTGATTCAATATTACACCCACCAATTGGATTGCAGCAGCTGGTTAGTCAGTCTGGGTAGCTATAGTAGGATTAGCAGTAGTGTCGAACCCGAGTAATAGAAGTGTAAATAGTTTAATAAACGTGTTGAAGTTATCTCCACGTCTGAACCTTCCTTTGTCAAGTGCACCACAAGGAAGCCGCTTATGTTACTTACAACATAACAAATCATGGTAGCAGAAGTAAACTGTTTCAATCCACATAACCATACCTCAGCGTACAGAGACAACCAGCAATACCCAGGCAAGATGTTTGAGATCCGGGTTCCGTAGCAGCTCCAGTGCCACGGCGATCTCCGCGAAAACTGGCGGGCATTCCGGCAAAAGTTTGAAATCGTCCTGGTGGCAGCCGAACTAGAAGAAGCAGCCGATCCTGAAAAAACAGAGCTTCTCCTCACCATCGCCGGTGCCAGAGCAGAAGAAATCTTTTTAAAATTCAAGTTCTCCAAGGGGCAAAACAGGGGCGACTTCCAGGCAGTCCTGGACAAATTCGGCAAATACTGTGAGGAAAACACACTCCAACCAGCAAGAAAAGGTAAGAGAAGCACCAGTACACACCCCGAGGCCGAAATCCCGGAGCAGAGAACAATTTTGGTCGGCGGCCATCTTTCTACAGGGACTGCACTTGTGCAGTTGCGCGAGAAGCGCACCGAACGTGAATGTCCATTTGCGTATGCGTGAGAAGCCGCGCATGCGCAAACACAAAAATGGCCCCCGGTAAAGGAATCGCGATCTGCGCATGCGCAATCGCTTCCTACGCGCTACGTCACATGCGTCATGATGTCAGAGGCCCCGGACCACGCCCATTTAAAGGGGAAATGTTCCAAATCAAAGAAATTTTTTTTTAAAGCTGCAAAACAACCTTCCTTCACCTGGAATGACAGCACAATGCCTCAAATTGAACCAGGGAATGAAATTAACCTCTGAAGAACCCTGCAACAAGCATTTACCTACACCCAAACCGATGATTCCGACCTTGAATACTTCGATATCGACCTTTACATTTTCTCTGGACCTCGCGAGCCCAATACCAGCTCCGACGCAAACAGTGATGATATGGTCATAGAAGACTACGACTCGGACGAACCTTTCACCTTGGGAGGCTACCCCAGTACCAAATCCGAACCGCAACTAGACGTGTTGCACATTGGCGACCCCCGTATTGAATCCGACACAGACGTGGATTCGTTCTTCGGATTTGAGGATCTTCAGCCCAGCAGATATGACATCCCGACTCGTGAGCGCAGGATGATGCTGCAGCCTGAAACCAAGAGACAGAGAGTGGTACAAACCCACAGAGAGTGGCCTGGCTGCCACACAGAGCGTGGTCCACGCACCGCTCAGGGTTCCTGACTCTATGAAAGAAGACACGCAAGACTCCACACCCCAGTCCTTACACACACAAGACGTGACCCCAGTGTCACAAGCCTCCGCAGCGAGTTCATGGACAGCCTCCACAACAGAAGCACCGCAAGACTCCGACGCGCAGTCCTTGCAGGAGCAAGACCACGAGGGTCTAGCAACCTCCTCTGACCAACTAGCGGCAGATGATGCAAGTCTGCCATGCTCAAGTAAACAGCAAGAAGACTACGACAGTCTACCACGCTCCAGTGCACAGCAGGACGAGCATGACGGTCTATCATGCAACAATGAAGGACAACAGGAAGACAATGACAGTCCACCCACATTGTTTGCACCACCAGATGAAGACTTTGAAAATTTACCCAACCCAAGTGAACAACAAGCAGCTACTGAGGATCTACCCACGGTATGTGAGACGAGTGACGACAGCATCCCACTTCCCATGCAAGATGTGCCAAGTGACAGACCTCAGCTGGTGTGTACAGAGGCACTCGACGATCACTGTGAGACCACTGGTGACTCCGGTGACACCATGATACTTCCACCCTCATTTACTCAAATCTCTCCACAAGTCAGTGCATTCCTGCATGTTCCGACTCCAGACGTGCAGCTTCAAGAAATATCAGCTGACTCCAGTGAACCTGCTAAGACTCCGGATGGGGAGCATCAACACTGACTCAGTTAAAACAGACCAGACTCCAGATGGGGAGCAACCAAACGCCGACTCTGATTCACGTAAGCCGGACTTTACTCCAGACAGGGAGTGCCGCAATCTCAGTGATGACACGCTCAAGGTGAAAGCAGATGCCACAATGACATGGGATCGATCACTTAACAATTACACTGGGTCAGTAATAACAAGCAGCGGCTACAGTCCAATAGAAATACACCAATATTCATCACAGCTATATCCACACATTTTTTCCACACTAGCAGTGCAACCAATGACAGCTCATGCTGGACAAACCCAATATTCACGCTTGCAGCAGCCAGCAGTCTATGCAGCATATTCTCAGACAGGCCAACACTACAGATTGCCCACTAATGGAATCAAGACCGAAGGAGGACTACCGCAAGCGCAATCTGCATTACAGACTGGATGCCTTAGTTACAGCCCAGGATTTGCTGCACCCCAGCCAGGCCAGGCGGCATATTCCCATCAGATGCAAGGTTCTACTTTCACACCATTACCATGTATTTATGTGAGCAGCAATTCTGTTTCCAATTTGACAAGCTTCAACGGTTCTCAGCAGGATCACCCTTCCAGCACAGCATGTGGCCAGAACCAGTATGTACAGTCTTATCCAACTTCAACATATGGCACATCCATGACCTTGAATGATACTGTTGATGGTACCTCTTCAACGTCAACACCTTATCAGCTACAAGATGCCATCCGACAGCACCATCACAAACATCGAAAAAAGAAAGGGACTCCAAGTCAGACAGCAAAGTGATTTGACCACTTCTTGGTTTCTGTGGCACAGGGACGTTGATGGCGTTCATAACCAAGAGAGACATTTGACCATGATGATTGATGGTTTTTGGACTCACACAAATGATTTGGACTTATTGTTTAATCACTGTTCCCATGACTTGTATATCCCTTACCTTATCTACCTGTTCTTTGTTCAATTTTCTTAAAGTGTACAGAAAATATGAACAAATAAAAAAAGGGGGGATGTGGTGATGTGCATCAATGTGAATGCATGTAGGCTAGCTAGACACTAGTGGGAGCACTAGAAATATCACACACACACTCAACCAATAGATAAGTTAGATAGGACACGACCAATGGACATTCATGATACACAAAGAGGTGACATGACCACAGGGGGACATTACACCAACCCATATATAAAGGACACCACACACATGATCTGCCTCTTTCCAGTGGAGACAGTCAGTGAGTAGAGACACAGGGTTGATTCAATATTACACCCACCACGTGGATTGCAGCAGCTGGTTAGTCAGTCTGGGTAGCTATAGTAGGATTAGCAGTAGCGTCGAACCCGAGTAATAGAAGTGTAAATAGTTTAATAAACGTGTTGAAGTTATCTCCATGTCTGAACCTTCCTTTGTCAAGTGCGCCACAAGGAAGCTGCTTATGTTACACTTACAATATAATAAATCAGCCTTCATATTAGCCAACATTGTTAAGGTTCCATATTTTCAGGTGTTTCCCACTCTCCTTAAAATGGACAAAAAGCAGAGAGTAGCTTTAAATGGCTGCATTTCAGACTACAATTCTATAACGGTGTTCAGCAGGGGTCAGTATTAGGTCACTATTCTTTTTGAGATGTATTAGTAATTAATTAGTAACTTGGACTTGAGTTTGGAGGGCATTGTTCCAAGATTTGCTGATGATTTGAAATGTGGAAAATGTAGTAAACTAAACGAGGAGAATAGCAACAGACTTCAGGAGGAGTTGGACAGCCTGGTAACATGGCATAAACATAGAAATTTAATGCAGAGAAGTCTGAAGTGACACATTTAGCAGGAAGAATATGGAGAGGCAATATGATCTGTATGGCAATATTTTTAAAGGTTCAGGAATGGAGATACTGAGGATGTAAGTGCACAAATCCTTCACAATGCCAGACCAAATGGAGAAGGCTGTGAGAAAAGCAGATGGGATCCGTGGCTTTCTTATTAGAGTACAAAAGCAAGGAAGCTATGCCAACTTTTATAAAGTTAAGTCTTCGCTGAAGTGTGTTCAATTCTGGATCATTTTCTAATGCTTCTATAATATTTTCCACTTCTGGCAAGATAAATATATTCAGCCAAAGTCATTGTTTGTCTTAATCCTCGACATGGAGTGATGTAAAATTATAATAAAAGCTTGGTCAGCAATAAAAGCTTCATACTTGATTCTAAAATAAAGTGCCCCCCCCCCTCCCAAGAGTATTTAGGCGAAAAAAGATATCTCAAAATAAAATATACTTAGTAGTATCATGATAGGGAGATATTAGAAAGTTGGGTTCAGAAATGGGGTCCAGAAATGAAGCAGACAATTTAAAGGTTTAAACAGATTGAAGGAAAATGCTGGTAGCCCAAACTCAAAGGGATATGCCCATGCCTGGCTAAGTCACATGTTCTCATTCAGACCTTTGTGATTCACCAAAGGTCCATTGTCTTTTGGGACACTCCTGCATGACCAGCCATTATCCCATTAACAGAGTCTGATAATCTAATGGTCTATCAATAGACGGTAGATGCATATGGATAGCATAGCTCTGTACTTTTGTGTGAACGGGAATGGGCTATCAGACAAATAATGGGTATAGATTCAAGTTTGACCACCTCAGGGGAGAAACTTTGTTTTAAGGGCTGGGCAGAACTTAGTGAGAGAGAAATCATTTTGGAAACAAAGGGAGAGCAGATGGGCAGCCAAGAAGGCGGCTGTGGAGAGCAGCCAGTCAGGTTATGAAGCCTGATAGTTTAAAGATGTAAGCAGCCATGCAACAGGTCATGTAAACATCTTTTTATTCGTTCATAGGATGTGGGTGTCGCAGGCAGAGCCAGTATTTATTGCCGTGAAAGGAGCAGTTAAGAGTCAACCACATTGCTGTGGTTCTGGAATTACATGTCGGCCAAACCAGGTAAGGATAACAGATTTCCTTCCTTAAAGGACATTAGTGAACCAGATGGGTTTTTATGACAATCAACAATGGTTTCATGGTATCATTTAGACTTTTAATTCCAGATGAGGGCTGACCAGGCATCCATAACAGTGGGCATGTTATAGGAGAATTAACTCCTGAGTTAATCACTCTCAGTACATAGAATTCCCCAATTAAGAATGCTAGAGAAGTTCAGGTCCTGAAGCATAAAGAGTGTGTCTGCAATGTTTTAATAACTAGTTATTGATACTTTATTATAAGAACAAATCCTACATTATATTATGGTAATAGTTGCAAAATTGGAATGTGTAAAATAATTACAATGATCAAATTTTCCTACAGTATAAAAATAATCAAATTCCCCTGCAGAATAAATGGAGGGTTGCTTCCTTACATTGCTCCATGCTTAATGTGGAATGGTGCCCTCGACTATAAAACTACATGTTTCTCTCCAATAGAAATAAATGCCTTTGGTTCCTCATGCACTATTGCTATCTACCTTATCAAAGCTCAAAAGTTAGGAATGGTTTTGGTACAGTAAATAAGGAGATGCTGTTTCCAGTGACATGCTCCCCTGCATGCATGTGCGGGGGGCAGCTCTGCTGTATGCATGGGAAGGGAGCACTGCTGAATGCATGGGGGCTATAATGCATGCACGGGGATGCTGCATGCAGGGAGGAGGGGAAGACTCCAGGGGAGGCCTCTGCTGCATACATGGGTGGGAAGAGGGAGAGAGGCCTCTGCTGCATGCATGAGCAGGGGGGGAATCAGATGAATACAGATACTTGATTGAGGGAGGGACAGGATTGGAAGCTAAACGTTCCAGGATTTAGATGTTTCAGGTGGGATAGAGGGCATTGTAAAAGGGGTGGGGGAGCTTCACTACTGTTTAAGGAGAATATCATGGCTGTAGTGCAGGAGGACACCTGAGAGTTCATGCAGCGATTTGATTTGATTTATTGTCTCATGTACTGAAGTAGTGAAAAGTATTTTTCTGCGGCCGAGGAACGTACACAGTACGTACATAGTAGACACAAGAATACTCAACAGAGGACATTGACAAATGGTACATCGACAAAACAGTGATTGGTTACAGTGCTGAACATGGGGCCAAACAAAGCAAATACATGAGCAAGAGCAGCATAGGGTGTCGTGAATAGTGTTCTTACAGGGAACTGATCAGTCCGAGGGGAAGTCGTTGTGGAGTCTTGTAGCTGTGCGGAAGAAGCTGTTCCTATGTCTGGATGTGCGAGTTTTCAGATTTCTGTACTTTCTGCCTGATGGAAGGGTCTGGAAGAAGGCAATGCCCGGGTGGGAGGGGTCTTTAATAATGCTGTCTGCCTTCCTCAGGCAGCGAGAGGCGTATACAGAATCAATGTGGGGGTGGCAAGTTTGTGTGATGCGTTGGGCTGAGTTCACCACAGTCTGCAGTTTCTTGCGATCTTGGACCGAGCAGTTGCCATACCAGGCTGTGATACAGCCGGATAGGATGCTCTCTATCGCACATCTGTAAAAGTTTGTGAGAGTCGATGCAGACATGCCAAATTTCTTTAGCTTCCATAGGGCTTTCTTGACTGTTGCATTAACATGAGTGGACCAGGACAGACTGTTGGTGATGGTGACCCCCAGGAACTTAATGCTATCGACCATCTCCACTTCGGAGCAATTGATGCAGATGGGAGTGTGTTGTGCTGCGCTTCCTGAAGTCGACGATCAGTTCCTTGATCTTTTCGAGAGAGGCTGTTTTCGGTACACCATGCAACCAAGTGATATTGCCAAGAGGCAATATGGGTAGAGCTCAGGAATAGGAAGGGTGCAGTCACAATGTTGGAGGTTTACTACAGGCCTCCCAACAGCCAGTGGGAGATAGAGGAGCAGATATGTAGGCAGATTTTGGAAAGGTTTAAAGCAACAGAGTTGTTGTGGTGGGTGGTTTTAACTTCCCCTATATTGACTGGGACTCACTTAGTGCTAGGAGCTAGGATGGGCAGTTTGTGAGGAGCATCCAGGAGGGCTTCTTGAAACAAGATATAAATAGTCCAACTAGGGAAAGGGCCGTACTGGACCGTGGGGAATGAACCTGGCCAGGTGGTTGAAGTTTCAGTAGGGGAACATTTTGGGAACAGTGGCCATAATTCAGTACGTTTTAAGGTACTGTTGGATAAAGATAAGGGTCGTCCTCGGGTGAAGGTGCTAAATTTGAAGAAGGCTAATTATAACAATATTAGGCAGGAACTGAAGAATCTAGATTGGCGGTGGATGTTTGAGGATAAATCAACATCTGGCATATGGGAAGCTTTCAAATGTCAGTTGATAGGAATTCAGGACTGGCATATTCCTGTGAGGAAAAAGGATAAATATGGCAAGTTTCAGGTACCTTGGATAACGAGGGATATTGTGAACCTAGTCAAAAAGAAAATGGAAGCATTTGTAAGGGCTAGAAGGCTGGGAACAGATGAAGCCTGTGAGGAATATAAGGAAAGTAGGAAGGAACTTAAACAAGGAGTCAGGAGGGCTAAAAGGGGTCACAAAAGATCATTGGAAAACAGGATTAAGAAAATCCCAAGGCTTTTTATACCTGTACAAAGAGGATAGCCAGGGAAAGGGTTGACCCACTCAAGGACAGGAGAGGTAATCTATGCATGGAGCCAGAGAAAATGGGCGAGGTAATAAATGAGTACTTTGCATCAGTAATCACCAAAGAGAACGACCTGGTGGATGATGAGTCTGGGGAAGGATGTGTAGATAGTCTGGGTCACATTGAGATCAAAAAGGTGTTGGGTGTCTTGAAAAACATTAAGGTAGATAAGAATACTGAGGGAGGCAAGGGAAGAAATTACTGGGGTCTTGACAGGAATCTTTGTATCCTCACTAGCTACAGGTGAGGTCCCGGAGGACTGGAGAATAGAAAATGTTGTTCCTTTGTTTAAGAAGGGTAGGAAGGATAATCCAGGAAATTACAGGCCGGTGAGCCTTACATCAGTGGTTGGGAAATTAATGGAAAGGATTCTTCAAGACAGGATTTACTCCCATTTGGAAGCAAGTGGACGTATTAGCAAGAAGCAGCATGGTTTTAAAGGGGAGGTCGTGTCTCACTAACTTGATCGTGTTTTTCGAGGAAGTGACGAAGATGATTGATGAAGGTAAGGCAGTGTATGTTGTCGACATGGACTTCATTAATGCCTTTGACAAGGTACCACATGGCAGACTGGTACAGAAGGCGAAATCACATGAGATCAGAGGTGAGCTGACAAGGTGGATTCAGAACTGGCTGTCATAGAAGACAGAGGGCAGCAGTGAAAGGGTGCTTTTCTGAATGGAGGGCTATGACTAGTGGTGTTCCACAAGTATTAGTGCTGGGACCTTTGTTGTTTGTAGTATAAATAAATGATTTGGAGGAAAATATAACTGGTTTGATTCGTAAGTTTGCAGATGGCACAAAGGTTAGTGGAATTGCAGACAGCGAAAAGAACTGTCAGATGATATAGCAGGATATAGATTGGTTAGAGACTTAGGCTGAGAGATGGCAGGTGGAGTTTAATTTGGACAAATGTGAGGTAATGCATTTTGGAAGGTCTAATACAGGTGGGAAATATACAGTAAATGACAGAATCCTTAAACAGGATTGACAGGCAGAGAGATCTAGGTGTACAGGCCCACAGATCACTGAAAGTGGCAGATAGGTGGAGAAGGTAGTCAAGAAGGCATACGGCATGCTTGCCTTCATCGGACGGGGCATTGAGTAAAAGAATTGGCAAGTCATGCTGCAGCTGTATAGAACCTTAGTTAGGCCACACTTGGAGTATAGTGTTCAATTCTGGTTGCCACACTACCAGAAGGATGTGGAGGCATTGGAGAGTACAGAAGAGGTTTACCAGGATGTTGCCTGGTATGAAGGACATTAGCTATGAAGAGAGGTTGGCTAAACTCAGTTTGTTCTCACTGGAACAACAGAGGTTGAGGGGTGACTTTATAGTAGTTTATAACATTACGAGGGGCATGGACAGTGGATAATCGGAAGCTTTTTCCCAGGGTGTGAGAGTCAATTACTAGAGTTTAAGGTGCAAGGGGAAAAGTTTAGAGAAGATGTCCACCAAAGGGCTGGCATGAGCCCAACTGTCGCCTTTTGTACCGTGTTATATGATCTCAAGCAATTCTCGGCTGGATTCAATAATTTTGTAAAGCTTGACTATTAAGTGTAATAAACCTTCGCATCTAAGTTAAGGGAGATAGAAGTGTATAATCTTTAGATTGCTACCCGAATGACCACCCCCCTTCCTCTCCCCATACTAACTTTGAACTCAGCAACGAACAAGGCGGAAGTTTAAACGAGTCTGTTTTTAAATCTAAGCGACGCTCTTTCTGTCCATTGGCTGCCTGGTGCCTTGAGGAAGTTTAAAAAGATCGGCCGACAGCGCGCGCGCGGCGGCCGTTGATGGCCTTGCCCCCCAGACGGGAGCACGCACGCGCTCGCGTTTCCCGGACGCGAGAGCACGCGCACAGCCCCCCACCTCGCTGAAAGGAAGGAAGGAAGGAAGGAGGGAGCGCGCACGCACGCACGCCGCGTCCACGCTCCAATCAGTGGGCACCTGCCAGCACTGCACGAATCTGCTGGAGTAAGTGCCGGTTGGGCGAGAGAAGGAAGTTGTCCGTCTGGAAAAGGTGACGGTTGTGTTGTCCCTCTCGAGCAGAAGCGCGATCATTTCCAAATCTGCGCGCGTCTGTGAAGCGGGAGGGTCGGAGGCAGTGGCAGGTGCCACGTTCTCCTTTCCAGTCGAAGCAGCCGGTTGTCCGGTGAGTGGAGATTTCGAGCGGACAAGGTGTGGGAGGAGAATGTGCGAGAGCCGTTGTCGGAGGATGGCGGACAGGGACAAGCGGCCCGTCTTACTTGCTCACACCCAGACCGCTTTCATGACGGACTCCTTCTACAGTAACTACACTGTCACCACGAAGGAACTAGGCAGGTGAGTACAACTTTTACGCACAAACTCGGTCACTTGTGCCATTAATGAGGAACTTCAGGTTGATGTTTGGAGGGAAGGGGCTGTATGTGATCCGACTTTCCTACCATTTTGTGAGTTTCTTTAGTCTGCATTAGTTGCCTTGGATATCTGCACTTATATTCACCGAATGGTGTACTTATACAGCGTCTTTAACTTATTAAAACGTCCCATGCCGATTCACAGGAACACGTTAAACAAAACATGACGCTGATCCACATAAAGCATTAGGTGAGAAGGTATGGGCTTGGTCAAAGAGGTAGATTTTAAGGTGTGTCTTCAAGAAATAATGTAGTAAGAAGTCTTACACCAGGTTTGTTTCAAATCACTAGCTTTCGGAGCACTGCTCCTTGTGGAGAGTTTTAAGAATGGTATTCCAGAGCATAGATCCTAGGCAACTGAAGGAACTAATATCGAAGCGATTAAAAGCGGGGATGCTCAAGAAGCTGGAATTTGATGATTGCAGATATGTTGGAGAGTTGTGGGATTACTTAGTGTAAATTAAGACCAGGGCAGCTAGAGTTTTGGATAAGTTTACAGAGAATGCGGGAGACTAACCAGGAGTGTAATGAAATAGACAAGATTAGAGGCAATGAAGGTATGAATGAGGGTTTTAGCAGCAGCTGAGGTAGGACAAAATCAGACAATATTACAGAGGTGGAAATTGGTGGTGTTTGTGATGACTGGTAAATATGTAGTCAGAAACTCATCTCTGGGTCCAGTATGACACCAATATTTGAACACTGGTTTAGTATAAAATTGATGCCAGAGCGGGGGATGGAGTGAAGCTATGGAACCGAGTTTGGAGCAGGGTCCAAAGATAATGGCTTCAATCTTCTCAATATTAAATTGGAAGAAATCTCTGCTGACCAAGTACAGGTGTCAGACAAGCAATCTGATCATTTAGCAACAGTAGTGAGGTAGAGGGTGGTGGTGGGGCAGAGCTGGTTCTCATCAGCATACATGTAAAAACTAATGCTCGACTTTTGCGTAATGCCACCAAGGAGTGGCATATGGATGAGAGATAGAAAGAGACTTGGGGGACACCACAGGCAAGTGTAGCAGCTTAAATGTTGATAGTTTATTTATCTTGCAGAATAAAGGTTCTCTGGTCAGATATCCTCAGTTTTACATGTGGGTCAGTTTGCAGCTGAGATTTTCATTTGAGTAATGGGTTCAAGTACCTCTTGAAAGTCTTGGAGTTGAGGATGACACCCTGTGTAGTACTGAGGGAATACTTTGCAGACTTTCAGATGAGACATGAGGGTGGCATAGTGGTTAGCACTGCTGCTTCACAGCACCTGGGACCCGAGTTCAATTCTGGCCATGGGTAACTGCATGAAGTACTTTCTTCCCAGGTCTGCATGGGTTTCCTCCGGGTGCTTCGGTTTCCTCCCACAGTCCAAAGAAATGCAGGATCGGTGGATTGGCCATGATAAAAAAAATTATCCCTTTGTGTCCAGTGATGTACAGGTAGATTAGGTGGGGTTCTGGGGATAGGGTGGGGGAGTGGGTAGTTGGCCTGGGTAAGATTAATTTTCAGAGGGTCAGTGCCAACTCGATTGGCCGACTGGCTGCCTCCTGCACTGTAAGAGGTTCTATTGTATAAAAACAGACACACCAGATTCTGTGGCACTCTTTAAAAGAAGACAAAAGCGTCCTGGTCAATGTTTATCCTTCAAACAACATCACTGAAGCAGATTATCTGGTCGTTATTACTTTACTGTTGGTGGTGGTTTGCTGTATGCAAATTGGCTACAGTGTTTCCTACATTAGGGGTTCTCAACTTTTTTACTTTTAGAAACCCCTTTCATGTGTTATAATCATTCCATGGATCCAACATATAGATACATAGAAGTTACAGTGCAGAAGGAGGCCATTCAGCCCATCGAGTCTGCACCGGCTCTTGGAAAGAGCACCCCACCCTAGTCCACACCTCTACCCTATCCCCACAACCCAGTAACCCCACCCAGCACTAAGGGCAATTTTGGACACGAAGGGTATTTATCATGGCCAATCCACCTAACCAGCACATCTTTGGACTGTGGGAGGAAACCGGAGCACCCGGAGGAAACCCACGCAGACATGGGGAGAACGTGCAAACTCCGCACAGACAGTGACCCAGCAGGGAATCGAACCTGGGACCCTGGAGCTGTGAAGCAATTGTGCTAACCACCATTCTACCGTGCTGCCCTCCGCATAACGCAGTTCAAGTATTTTTCTGTATTTAAAAAAATGGTTAATTAAAAATGTTTGAAATTTTTGTTTGTCTTAGTGTATAACTAAATGGGATCACCCCTTTCAGTCTTTCGAAGATAGAGCCCCAGGGTCCATAAGCAGCCCAAAATAAACCTGCTGGTTTGGAGAGTACACTGGAAAATGGGTGTCTTTGCATGCATGATCGAGTGCAAAGCCTTAGTGTGGCTTTCATCCTTCATCGTAGTTTCTCAAGTTTAAATAATGTACCTATTTTAACTTGGTCCATTGAGCAGAAGTAGGTTGATAGGAGCCCCAAAAGAGCTGTGCTGTATATATATCACCGCTTTTCCACTCGGATCCCCCCCTGTTACCATATTTCCTGGTGTCTTCTGCTGGTGGACTAGAGTCTAACTGAATCAGGTGAGAACCTCATTATTGCATGCAAATCAAGACCTAAATAAGTAGAATATAGATATGCTTTAGAGGGACAAGAAAGTTGTGAATGTCATCAGTCTTGAGTGTATTCAAAAGAGAGATCAATAGATTTTTGGCTACAAAGGGAAATAACGAACATGGGGATAATGTGGGAAGGTGGCAGTGAGGTAGAATATCATCCATGGTCTTGTTAAATGACAAAGCAGGCTTGAAGCCTACTCCAGCTCCCGTTTCTTATGTTCTTAAGTAGAGATACTGATTATCTTGCTATTGAGGCAATTCCAGCAATAATTTAACATTTTTAACTAATGTACGGCAAGTGGAAAAAAAATAAATTGGCATTATGTAAGCTTGAAATAGTGAACTGACATGTGGGAACTGAGCCATTCAGTTTTCAACACTGTGGACAAGGACATATGTGGTTACCAGGCTTTGTATTTCGGGTTGAATCAGAGGAGCTACAGTGACTTCATTTCCTTTTCGTGATCTCTTTGCTACAAAAGTTTTTTAAATAACTGTTGCTGCTGTAATGCAGAGCTTGGAAGTATTGCTGCAGAATCCATGGTGAGGGGAAGTAATAATAATCGCTTATTGTCACAAAAGGGTTCAATGAAGTTACTGTGAAAAGCCCCTAGTCGCCACATTCCGGTGCCTGTTCGGGGAGGCCGGTACGGGAATTGAACCCGTGCTGCTCGCATTATTCTGCATTACAAGCCAGCTGTTTAGCCCACTGTGCTAAACCAGCCCCTATTTGCATATACTTGCATTTTTGTACTGTTCCACAAGTCATACCTGAGAGTGCCTTGCAAAGGGAAGAAATTGACATGATGAAGGTATTTGACAAGAGAATGTTGAATGTATGGTCAGAGGCAGATTTTTAACAGCACTTCCTGCTCTGCCATTCATTTTGAAGATGGGTAGTAAGATGAAATGGTTCTGGAAAGTTCTGCAGGGTCTGGGTGTAATGTATGGAAGAGTGGGTTCTTGGGTAATTTGAAAATCAGGATGAAGATCTTTTTATTGGCTCGTAACTTCCAGTGGAGTGGCAGCTGAGTGAGATCCCCCCCCTCCCCTCCCGGTTACATACACTGCCCTGAGAGATTAATGATGTGGCGATGCTGGCGTTGGACTGGGGTGAGCACAGTACGAAGTCTTACAACACCAGGTTAAAGTCCAACAGGTTTGTTTCGATGTCACTAGCTTTCGGAGCGCTGCTCCTTCCTCAGGTGAATGAAGATTAAGGCTGCTGCAGTGGTGGAGGGTTCGGGGGAAGGGGTGATAGATGTGTAGCACTATGCGTGGCATATGTGAGGGATGGGGGATTTAAATAAGTACTTTTGTAACAAAGATACCAATTTTACCTCATGGTTTTTTGGGTCTCTGCCAATTTACCCAAATCCTCAACACCCTTTGCCTTGTTTCTCCATTTCTTTGATAATTTTTTGAAAAGCATATTTTTGGCAAGCTTTTCATTTTTAATATTGTTGGTGCATCTTATTTTGGAATAATCATTTTGGCTGAGTTTCCTTCAACTCGAGTGACCCAACAGTATTTGGCTTTAAGATTTAGAACTTAAGAACTAGGAGCAGGAATAGGCCATCTGGCCCTTGAGCCTGCTCCGCCAGTCAATGAGATCATGGCTGATCCTTTGTGGACTCAGCTCCACTTTCCGGCCCAAACACCATAACCCTTAATCCCATTATTCTTCAAAAAACTATCTATCTTTATTTTAGAAACATTTAATGAAGGAGCTTCAACTGCTTCACTGGGCAAGGAATTCCATAGATTCACAACCCTTTGGGTGAATAAGTTCCTCCTAAACTCAGTCCTAAATCTACTTCCCCTTATTTTGAGGCTATGCCCCCTAGTTCTGTGTTCACCCGCCAGTAGAAACAACCTGCCCGCATCTATCCTATCTATTCCCTTCATAATTTTATATGTTTCTATAAGATCCCCCCTCATCCTTCTAAATTCCAACAAGTACAGTCCCAGTCTACTCAACCTCCCCTTGTAATCCACCCCCTCCAGCTCTGGGATTAACCTAGTGAATCTCCTCTGCACACCCTCCAGCGCCAGTACGTCTTGTCTCAGGTAAGGAGATCAAAACTGAACAGACAACTCCAGGTGTGGCCTTATACAATTGCAGCATAAAACTCCCTAGTCTTATACTCCATCCCTCTAGCAATGAAGGACAAAATTCCATTTGCCGCCTTAATCACCTGTTGCACCTGTAAACCAACTGTTTGCGACTCATGCACTAGCACACCCAGGTCTCTCTGCACAGCAGCATGTTTTAATATTTTATCATTAAATAATCTCTCTTCTATTTTTCCTACCAAAATGGATAACCTCTCATTTGTCAACATTGTATTCCATCTGCCAGACCCTAGCCCATTCACTTAGCCTATCCAAATCCCTCTGCAGACTTCCAGTATCCTCTGCACTTTTTGCTTTACCACTCATCTGCAAACTTGGACACATTGCCCTTGATCCCCAACTCCAAATCATCTATGTAAATTGTGAACAATTGAGGGCCCAACACTGATCCCTGAGGGACACCACTAACTACTGATTGCCAACCACAGAAACACCCGTTAATCCCCACTCTTTGCTTTCTATTAATTAACCAATCCTCTATCCATGCTACTACTTTACCCTTAATGCCATGCATCTTTATCTTATGCAGCAACCTTTTGTGTGGCACCTTGTCAAAGCCTTTCTGGAAATCCAGATGTACCACATCCATTGGCTCCCCGTTATCTACCGCACTGGTAACGTCCTCAAAAAAATCCACTAAATTAGTTAGGCACGACCTGCCCTTTATGAACCCATGCTGCTTCTGCCCAATGGGACAATTTCCATCCAGATGCCTCGCTATTTCTTCCTTGATGATAGATTCCAGCATCTTCCCTACTACCGAAGTTAAGCTCACTGGCCTATAATTACCCGCTTTCTGCCTACCTCCTTTTTTAAAAAGTGGAAAAAGCTGGCTAATTTCCAGTCTGCCGGGACCACCCCAGAGTAGTGAATTTTGATAAATTATCACTAGTGCATTTGCAATTTCCCCAGCCATCTCTTCTAGCACTCTGGGATGCATTCCATCAGGGCCAGGAGAAGTGTCTACCATTAGCCCCATTAGCTTGCCCATCACTACCTCCTTAGTGATAACAATCATCTCATGGTCCTCACCTGTCATAGCCTCATTTCTATCAGTTACTGGCATGTTATTTGTGTTCTCCACTGTGACGACCGGACCCCAAAAACCTGTTCAGTTCCTCAGCCATTTCCTCATCTCCCATTATTAAATCTCCCTTCTCACCCTCTAAAGGACCAATATTTACCTTAGCCACTCTTTTTTGTTTTATATATTTGTAGAAACTTTTACTATCTGTTTTTATATTCTGAGCAAGTTTACTCTCATAATCTATCTTACTCTTCTTTATAGCTTTTTTTAGTAGCTTTCTGTTGCCCCCTAAAGATTTCCCAGTCCTCTAGTCTCCCTCTAATCTTTGCCACTTTGTATGCTTTTTCCTTCAATATGATACTATCCCTTATTTCCTTAGATATCCACGGTCGATTTTCCCTCTTTCTACCGTTGTTGCTAACTTTTGGTTGGTTCAATTTGCTCTGTTTTATAACCTTTGCTCTAGAGTCGCCAGGTATCTTTATGATACCACCACGAGGTTCAAGTTCCAGTACTGATCAATAAATCAATACACCAGTTAGTAAGTTTCAAATCAAAACACATTTATTATACACAGTCAATCACTACTCATGCATAAAACTCTACTTCCTAGACTATCTCTATACTATAGGCCTATACTTAGCTTTGGAAATGGCCCACCAGGTCAGGGGAACAAATGGCCTTTCGTTCGGGTTCTGAATCTGCAAGCTTCAAAGCTGGTACGGACTAGTAGCTAGGAGCGCCTATCACGTAGCGTGCGTTGACTGGAGACTTACTTGGTTGATGTAGCCGCGAGGCAGGTCACTGTCAAGGGTTGGTTCGAGCTGCTGAGTGACCCTGCCAAGGACGAATTGAACTTGGGGACTCTATTTTATAGACCCCAGAGGCTTCCCGACCCTTTGGGCGGACCCCGTACCTGGTTCCAAGTGATTGGACTGCGTTCCGATCACTTGGATCGATTTCTCCAATACTGGAGCTGTTCCCTGATCGCTGGGCGGTCCCTAGGTGTCCGTTGGCCTACCTTTGTCTTGGCTCCTGCTGGCGCCGAGGAGTCTGGCTTGACCTTGTTTTACTAAATGTTTCCAATTGTTCACGGGGATCGCTCATTAGTATGCAGATGGTCGGTATTTTCAGTGCTGTCTGGGTTTCTGCAAAGTCTAATACACAGGAAACTTTGCACCTGCTAGTTTTTCCTGGCTTGACTGAATTTCCCTGCAGCCTTTGCGGATCTCCATTTTAAAGTCGGGAAGTGGCCAACCCAGGTGGCTACACTGTCCTTCCTTTTTGTTGGTATAAACCTTTGCTGAGCACTGAAAAATCGCTTGGAAGGTTCTCCACAGTTCCTCAACTGTTTCCCCATAAAGTCTTTGCTCCCAGTCTACCTTAGCTAGTTCTTCTCTCATCCCATTGTAATCTCCTTTGTTTAAGCACAAAACACTAGTGTTTGATTTTACCTTCTCACCCTCCATCTGTATTTTAAATTCCACCATATTGTGATCACTCCTTCCGAGAGGATCCCTAACTATGAGATCATTAATCATTCCTGTCTCATTACACAGGACCAGATCTAGGACCACTTGTTGCCTCGTAGGTTCCATTACATACTGTTCTAGGAAACTATCGCGGATACATTCTATAAACTCCTCCGCAATGCTGCCTTGACCGACCTGGTTAAAACCAATCGACATGTAGATTAAAATCCCCCATGATAACTACTGTACCATTTCTACATGCATCTGTTATTTCTTTGTTTATTGCCTGCCCCACCATAATGTTACTATTTGGTGGCCTATAGACTACTCCTATCAGTGACTTTTTCGCCTTACTATTCCTGATTTCCACCCAAATGGATTCAACCTTATCCTCCATAGCACCGATGTCATTCCTTACTATTGCCCGGATGTCATCCTTAAATAACAGAGCTACACCACCTCCCTTACCATCCACTCTGTCCTTCCGAATAGTTTGATACCCTCGGATATTTAACTCCCAGTCGTGGCCATCCTTTAACCATGTTTGGAGGTTAAAGAACCAAGATACCAATACTGTTTCAGTTATGCACTCCCTACACTTCTGCAATACAGTATTGAGCAAAAGTATTGTTCAGCTTTTGACTCACTTCACCATAACATCCAGCACTCTCACCTCCATCTTGACTGTGGTCCCCATTCGGAGTATTACACTCTTAACTTGGTCCAACCCTTCTCTCTGATCCCTCTGGTCCAAAGATGCAGATTTGAACATACGTGATGAATACCTAGTTTAACCATATAAAACCAAATGTGGCTTGACCACTTAAAGCATAATCGGGTCCTTTTCTCAGCTGACAAAACTGCTTACTAGTCAACGATTATCTTAGAATGCTAAGATAACACTTGGCTTTTTCTGCTTTAAACTCCTCCCCACCATCTCCAACAGGAACTGTGAGGCATGTGTAGAATTTTTTGTGACTAATATTGCAATCACCTGTTTCTGCCACTCTGCCCAGCCATCCCTGATCCAAATGGGCCACACTTCCTCTAAGGTTCCCCATCCTCCCCTCGTACTGAACTCTCAACTTTCTCTAGTTTCTCTTTTATGTCACTTAATGCTCTTTATAAGCTGATCTTGTCTGAGACCCACCAACTTTTGCTCCCCCCTCCACTCTATTTCCATTAAACTGTCCATGATCCAAAATCCCCTTTGTACCCCATGTTTGCTAATTTGTCAACTGCTCTCTTTTAACAGCTCGTGATCCTTTCTGTCCTTCCAAACTACTGTACCATTCCCAGCCTTCATTTCCTCTCATCCTTGAACATGGTATTGCCTTCCAATTCCATACCGATCTTTTCTGGAACTCTCTTTGAATCCCTCCAATCAGGTTTATGTTCCTGCCACAGGATTGAAACAGGTCTTAGAGTGTCATTTATGACTTTAATATCTAAATAAAAATTGTAAACTATCCCTTTTGTCCTTGTGATTTTCTGAAGCCTATGATACTGTTGAACCATCTTCCCCAACACCTCCATTGTTGACCAGCGAGGAGGAACAACACTTGCCTGGTTCCTTCAGTTCTAATCGTAGCCAGAGAATTGTCATTTGCAAAACTTCTCTTCTCTACCTGCTGCAGCATTGCCACTATCTCCCAAGGATCTAACCTTGGTTCTCTCCTATTTTCCATCTATATACTGCGTCTCATCATCACTGCTTTTAGCCCTCCACTGTCATTTAATTATGTGACATTGAATATTGGAAGAGCAGGAATTTTGGGAAGGCTGTAGTTGTCTTCAGTTCCTGTCAAAAACTCCTTTATTTAACCACTGACTCCGTCTTCCTCCCCGGCAACTGTCTGTTACGGAACCAGACCGTTTACAATCTTGGTGCCATATTGACCCTGCAATGGGTTTACAACCACATATGCATGCTATCGCTAAGACTGCCTATTTTTACTTCCTAAGCATCACTGACTTTACCCCTGCCTCGGCTCATCCACTCCTGAAAACCTAATGTCTTTGTTACTTCTGGGCTTTGTTATTCTCTTGGCCGGCATCCCATTTTCCACTGTGTAGCCATGAGATAAAACTTTGCATATGTTCTAATCCGCATCAAGTACTGTTCAGGTCTAACTTGCATTGGCTCCAGTTGAGTAGTCCCTTAAATTTTAAAATTTTCAACCTTGTTTTCAAGTCCCTCCCTGGCCTTGCTGCTTCCATCTCCATTCCTACAAAACTCTTGAGATATCTGCACTTCTCTAATTTAGGCCTCTTAGGCACCCCTGATTTTAATTGCTGCACCATTGATGAGTGTTCTTTCAGCTACCAAGGCCGTATGCTCTGAGATTCCTTCCCTAAATCTGTCTCTCTTTTTTCTCCTTTTTTTAAGGTGCTGCTTAAAATCTCTTTGACATCACTTTTGGTATTCTGTCCTAATATCTCTTGAGGCTCTGTCACATTTTGTTCTGCTCTTGTGAATTGCCTTTAAACATGCTACAATATTAAAAGCACCAAATAATTGTAGAGTTGTCTTTGCTGAAAGGCCTTGAATAAGAATCGCTAAACTTGTATTTTTACAATAAAAAGAAAATAAAGTGCTGGTTTAAGAACCAATCCTTCATCTCCGTATCGAGAACAGAATCCAATTTAAAACCTGATTTGTGGGAACCATCAAGAGTATTAACCTAAAAGTAAGAGAAACAGCAACAGGCCTCAGAAATTTAATGATCGTAGTGTTCACAAGATCGGATCTTTTACTGAGTAAGAAAATTCTTTTTGGGGCACTTGATTATTACTTTTTAAATATTAAATAATTTTTGAATATTGGGGCAGGGGAGTGGCACACTGGTTAGTACTGCTGCCTCACAGCGCCAAGGACCTGGGTTCAATTCTGGCCTCAGGTGACTGTGTAGAGTCTGCACTTTCTCCCTTTGTCTGCATGGGTTTCCTTCGGATGCAGGGTGCTCTGGTTTCCTCCCACAATCCAAAAATGTGCAGGCTAGGTGGATTAGCTATGCTAAATTGCCCCATGGTGTCCAAAAATGTTAGGTGGGGTTATGGGGATAGGGTCGGAACATGGGTCTAGGGAGGATACTCTTTCCAAAGGTCGGTGCAGACCCGATGGGCTGAATGGCCTCCTTCTGAGATTCTACGACCATATAAACTGTTGTTTCAAAATAGCTTTATTGAGTACAAGGTTACCTTCTTAAGCATGGATCATGGATGACTTTCTTGCACTCCGGCTCGTTGGGTTCTGAGGTGGCTGATGAGTACAATGTGTGATCTGCAGATTCTGCCACATGCTAGGCAGGTGTTGTTTGAAGAGTTGGATAGATTGGTTGTTTGTGCGCTCTCTCTACTTCGCTTCTGCACAGTCTCTGTGTTCGGAGCCCTCTCAGATGAACCTTCTCCATTTTGATCAATTGAAAACTAAAAGAGTTGGCAGGGAAAGTGAATTTCTTCAAGGATGCTTTGAGGACATCCTTAAACTGTTTACATTGTTCTTCTGGGAGAGTCCTGCTGCGACCGAGTTCTGAGTAGAGCAGTTGTTTTGGTAGTTTGGAGTCTTGTGTACTAACTACATGTCGTCCCAGTGGTTTTGAGTGATTAGCGCCTCAATGCTGCACAAATATGGCTTGGGAAAAGGTGCTGCTATTGACAGCCTTGCAAAACCCCAAACAAAATGTCTGCTGTTAAATGTGATTCCTCAATTGGGTACCATGTGCTGAACTATCCTGGGTGTACTAATAGCTACATAACAATCAATTTAAGATAATCAGTCAAACTCATAATTGGCTCATTTGCGCTTGTGAAAAATGACATACATTAATACCCAGGGACCTGTTCTCTCCAAACAAAGGAAATATGTTCAAGCCTTGTGCTTTTTTTTAACTACTTGGAAACATGGAGTCTATAGTTCTCCACCACCTTTTCCATGGCAATGCCTCAGCCAGCACCCTTTTCTTCTGTAGTATAAATTGTTGTGATTGTTTAAAATTTGACATTCTTGCTTTTATCCTGATGAGTACAAAGTGAAAAGCTTTGGCAACACCTCTTTTCAACAATATTACATACCAATGCAATTGTTTCAAATATTCAACTCTGTTGACTTTTAGCTTGGATTATCTTGTAACAAGATTTAAAAAAAACTATTCATTCATAACAAATATAGCGCAGTATTAACATTTAAAAGTGTGTAAAACTTAGAATATTTTGCAATGGCATGAGACGTAAGGAGAAGGCTTTAATAATGTTTAATTTTGGTTCCCCCTTTTAGTGCAATACCATAAAATGAGGCAAGAATAAAGGGAGTGAAAGATTAAAATCTTAATCTCCCTCACTCCCAAGGAGAATTTTGAAATGGATAAATAGCTTCATTTGACAGCCTGGCTGAGATCAAGAAGCCAATTTTCTACTTTTCTTTCTACCACTTAATGCTGTAGCTTGTTGATGCACCATAGAAAATAGGAGCAGGAGTAGACCATTCAGCTCTTCGAGCCTGCTCCGACATTCAATATTTTCAACATGGCTGACCATCCAATTCAGTAACCTGTTCCTGCTTTCCCCTACATATGCATTGACCTATTTAGCCCCGAGGGCTATATCCAACTCCTACTTGAAAGCATACAATGTTTTGGCCTCAACTGCTTCCTATAGTAGCAAATTCTACAGGCTTACCACTCTGGATGAAGACATTTATCCTCTTCTCAGTCCTAAAAGGTTTTCTCTGTATCCTTACTGTGAACCCTGGTTCTGGACACCCCCACCATTGGGACATCCTTCCTCCATCTATCCTGTCTAGTCCTGTTAGAATTTTACAGGTTTCTTTGAAATCCCCCTTCCATTCTTCTGAACTCCAACGAATACAATCCTAACCGTCTCGATCTTTCCTCATATGTCAGTCCTGCCATCCCAGGAAGCAGTCTGGTAAACCTCTCAACTGGTCGATAGCAAGAACATCTTTCCTCAGATAAGGAGACTAAAACTGCACACAATATTCCAAGTGTGGCCTCACCAAGACCCTGTATAATTGCAGCAAGAGATCTGTGCACCTGTACTCTAAACCTCTCGCTACAAAGGCTAACATACCATTTCCCTTCTTTACCGCCTGCTGCACCTGCAGGCTTGCCTTCAGCGACTGGTGTATGAGGACACCCAGGTCTCGTTGTGTATTCCCCTCTCTCAATTTATAGTCATTCAGATAATCCCCCTTCTGATTTTGCTACCAAAGTGGATGACCTCACATTGATCCATATTATACTGTATCTACCATGCATTTTCCCACTCACTCCCCTTGTCCAAATCACACTAAAACATCATGCCATCCTCCTCATAGCTCACCCTCTCACCCAGCTTTGTGTCATCTGCAAATTTGGAAATATTACATTTAGTTTCCTCATCTAAATCATTAATATATATTGTGAATAGCTGGGTTCCTAGCGCCGATCCCTGCGGTAGCCCTCTAGTCACTACCTGCCATTCGGGGAAAAAAGCCATTTATTCCTATTCTTTTTATTGCTGACTTCCAACCAATTTTCTATCTATTTCAATACACTACCCCCCTCCCCCCAATCCCATGTGCTTTAATTTTACACACTGATCTCTTTTATGTTGGACTTTGTCAAAAGCTTTCTGATAGTCCAAATAAAACATATCCACTGGCTCCCCCTCATCAACTCTACTAGTTATATCCTCGAAGAATTCCAATAGATTTGTCAAGCATGATTTCTCTTTTGTAAATCCATGCTGACTCTGCCCAATCCTGCCACTGTTTTCCAAGTGTTCTGCTATGAAATCTTTGATAATGGACTCGAGAAGCCTCCTCACTACTAATGTACGGTTGACTGGTCTCTCATTCTCTGTTTTCACTCTACCTCCCTTTTTAAATAGTGGAGTTAGATTAGCTACCCTTCAATCCGTAGGAACTGTTCCAGAGTCTATAGAATCTTGGAAGATGACCACCAATGTATCCACTATTTCTAGGGCCACTTCTTTTAAGTACTTTGGAATGTAGATTATCAGGCCCTGGGGATTTACCGGTGTTCAATTTCCCCAACATCCATTTCTCTACTAATACTGATTTCCTTCAGTTCCTCCCTCTCACTAAACCCTGTGTAACTTAACATTTCTGGTATGTTATTTGTGTCCACCTTTGTGAAGACAGAACCAAAGTATGTATTTAGTTAGTCAGCTATTTCTTTGTTCCCCATTTAGAAATTCCCCTGTTTCTAACTTCTCTCTACATACCTATAAACCTTTACAGTCAAGTTTTATGTTCACCGCAAGCTTACACTCTTACTCTATTTTCCTTTTAGTCGTCCTCTGCTTTATTCTAAACTGCTCCCAATTCTCAAGTCTGTTGTTTTCCCAGACCAGTTTGTATGTCTCTTCTTTGGATCAGATATTTTATCTAATTTCCCTTGTAAGCCATGGTTTGGACACTTTTCCCGTTTTCCTATTGTGCCAGGCAGGAATAAACAATTGTTACAGTTCACCCAAGCGCCTGTTGAATGTTTGCCATTGCCTATCCAATTTCATCCTTTTAAGTAATGTTTCCCAATCCATCATAGCTAACTTCATACCATTGTAGTTCCCTTTATTAAGAATCAAGACCCTCGTCTCAGAATCAACTGCGTCACTCTCCACCTTGATGAAAAATTCTATGATGTAATGGGCGCTCATCCCCAAGAGGTCTTGCACAACTAGATTGTCAATTATTCCTTTCTCATTATATAATGCCCACTCTAGGATAGCCTGTTCTCTAGTTGGTTCCTCAATGTACTGTTTCAGAACGCCATCCTGTATACACTCCAGGAGTTCCTCCTCAATGGTATTGTTATCAATTTGATTTGCCTCATCAATATGCAGACTAAAGTAATCCATAATTACAGATGTTCCATTATTGCATGCATCTTTAATTTCCTGTTTAATGCCATTCTCAACATCAACACTACATTTAGGGGTCTATATACAACCCCCATTCATGTTTTTTGCCTCAAGTGTTTCTCAGCTCTACACATGCAGATTCCACATTGTTGAGCTAATATCGTTCTTCACTTACAGCGTTAATTTCCTCTTTAACCTGCAATGCAATTCCACCAGCTTTTCCTTTTTGTCTGTCCTTCCTAAATGCTGAATCCCCCTGAATGTTCAATTCCCAACCCTGGTCACCCTGCAGCCATGTCTCCATAATCCCGACTATATCATAGCAGTTTGCATCTATTTGTGTGATTAATTGATTCACTTTATTGTGAATGCTCTACGCGTTAAGACACAAAGCCTTAAGGCGTGTCTTTTTAACATTGCTTGGCCTGTTCCCATTATTTCTCACTGTGGCCCCATTTGATTTTGGCCCTTAATTTCTCTGCCTATCACTTTTCTTAATCCCCTTACTGTCTTTTATCTTTGTTCTTGATTCTCCCACCTCTGATTCCTTGCATAGGTTCCTATACTCCTCCTAGGACATCAGTCCTGGTCCTGCCCAGGTGTAACCTGTCCAGTTTGTATTGGTCCTATCATCTCCAGAACTGGTCCAAATGTTCTAGGAATCTGAAAACTTCCCCCTCACACTATCTCTTCAGCCATGTATTCATCTGATATATCCTATTATTTCTGCTCTGATTAGCACATCCTGGTAGTAATCCTGAGATCGCTACTTTTGAGGTCCTACTTTTCAACTTAATCCCCAACTGCCTATATTCTGCTTTTAGGACCTCATCCTTTTTTTAAATCCAGTGCAGGTTTGTATATACAACCTTTTCATGCTTTTGTATATGCATAGAATCTCTCCTGTGGTTCATATTTTAATAGTTTAGCTTTTGTTCCAAAGTTTGCCCACATGTCTTTAACATGTTTGATATTTACTGGGGTTATCTGTTGCAGATAAAGTTTTAAATTATAACAGGAAATTGAAAGCTCAATATCGAAGATAAATCTAATTTTTCAGTTCATTTTATTGTGTTAATCTTTTTATCCTGTTGCAGAGGCAAATTTGCTGTTGTTAAAAAATGTATAGAAAAAGCTACCGGGAAAGAATATGCAGCTAAGTTTCTGAAGAAAAGGCGTCGAGGTCTGGATTGTAAAGCTGATATTCTACATGAAATTGCTGTTCTTGACGAGACAAAGTCAAATCCACGTGTGGTAGACTTGTATGAGGTGTATGAAACAACAAATGAAATTATCCTCATATTAGAATAGTAAGTATTCTCTTCCTTTTTTGCTTAACCACAATATGTTAACGCCAACCCAGTTGTACAGTTAAGATTAGTTTTACCACTGGAATATTGATGGCACGCACATCAAATAAACCATTACATCTATGCCTAAAATTAATTATATTTAAACTTTTTTTGTTCTATGTTCCGTTATTACTTTCTATCCTCTTTATCATTTTAAAATGACTACTTTTTTTCTAATTCATTCAATTCCCAGCACAGTAAATTTTTTTGCAAATTTTCTTGCCTCATTTCAAAAATGTTGACTACTTTTTGGGATACTCTTTCACTGAGGCTGGTCATGTATGTTTGAAAAGATGTTTGATTAAGTGCCATATATGAGATATGGTAGCAAAATTGAAACCTGTAGGAATAAAGTAGCAGTGGAAAATTGACTGTGAAGAAAATGGAGATGATTGTTTTTAAGACTGGATGGAGATATGCTGTAGTGTCCTGCTGTGGTTAGTATTAGGACCACTGCTCCTTTTGATTTGTAGAGTAGATGTACCGGAGAATGTTAAGGAGGAATTTAATTTAAAAAGTCAAAATTGAGGGGTTTTGATGGAATAAATAAGGATAAACTGTTTCTATTAATAGAAGGAATAGCCAGTCGTGGCACAGGCCAGAGATGAGAATTAGAATTAATTTAGTTTTCATACTTGAAACTTTCTTTTCTAGTGCTGCTGGGGGAGAAGTCTTTAATCTTTGTGTAGCTGACCGAGATGAAGCTCCCTCAGAAAAGGATGTGATTAGACTTCTTCAACAGACTCTTGAAGGAATAGTTTTCCTACACCAAAACAATATTGTACATCTAGATTTAAAGGTATGTTTTCCAATTTTTTTGGTGCACGATATTGTTTTAAGTGGTATATGATTGAGGTATGTTTTTAGATTTTTGAAGGCCAGTAACTTTTTTGTTTACTGTTTGTCTATTAAAAGCAGTATGTTACTTTTGTGAAAATGGCTCCATATTTTATTATCTTGAATTAGAGTCCACGCTTTGTATATTTTAATGGTCTGTACTTATTGGTGTTTAGAAGGATGAGGGGGGAAACTTGCAGGATACTGAGAGGCCTAGATAGAGTGGACATGGAGATGTTTCCACTAGTAGGAAACCGAGGGTGCAGCCTCAAACTGAAGGGACGATCCTTTAAAACTGAAATGAGGAATTTCTTCAGCCAGTAGGTGATGAATCTGTGGAACTCATTGCCGCAGAAGGCTGTGGAGACCAAGTCACTGAGTGTCTTTAAGACTGGGATAGATAGGATCTTGATTAATAAGGGGATCAGGGGTTATGGGGAGAAGGCAGGAAAATGGCGAGGAGAAACATATATCAGCCATGATTGAATGGTGGAGCAAACTCGGCAGGTCAAATGGCCTAATTCTGCTCTTAGGTCTTATGGTCTTAATATGAAAAAATTGGATTGTAATATGGTGCTCCTTTACTCCCCCTTTTTAGCTTAACAATTATACACATGTTTTAGGATTAACACGATTACAAAGTACATCTTAAGCTACAATGGTCTCATTGACACACAAAGTCCTTTTCAAGCGCACAAGATGACTGTGGTAAAACACACTCCTCTCTGAATCCAAGTAAATGTCTATGGATTTCTCCTCAAAATCCTGCCAGGTGATTCATATACCGTGAGCCACTTGGTCTTAACTGAACTCTGGCTTCCATGAGTGATTTCAAGTTACACTTTCAAACCTCCTTTACTTTCCCGTAGCAGTTTACATTCCGAAATCCATACCAAGTTTTTCAAATGATGCTTGTAAACAAAGCTTCCGCTCCCTATTTCCCTCATTTATCCAACCCCTCCCCTTTTTTGCTGACGACTGCCAGATCCTTAAAGAAGGAAATGAACAGCATGCACCTTGAATAGAACCCCACCTCTGTCCTTCTGATGGCGTATTTGATTTTCTCCAAGTTTTTCTGCTAAGACTCTGGCAGGTAGCCCAGCCATGCTGTTGCACCTAGGCAGCTTCGATGCCCTCCACCCAAGCAAGACCTGCCTCCGGGGTATCCGAGACGAAGACCAATAATCAACCGCCTTCCCCTCCTGCAGACATGGTCGTCCGATACCCCAGAGATCGTCACCCCCAAAACTTCCGACATACTGTCAAAGGAGGAAGCCCAGAATTCACCCAACTTGGGGAAGGACCAAAGCATATGTGAGTGGTTCGCCAACCCGCCCGGAAGAATCCACACATCCGAGCCCTATGCACCATTTTAAACTGAATCTTGTGCACGAGGAGGTAGTATTAACCCTATGTAAAACCTCATTCCACATTTCTCCTCCCCCCCCCCCCCCCGCCCCCTTAAAAGCACAACCCCACTCTTCCTCCCATTTGCTCTTTACTTCCATCAACTGCCCATAAATATCAGAAATCCTCCCTTCCCATATCTTATCCAAAGACACTAACGTATCCATCAGAGAAGGGATCAGCAACCGAGGTAACAAAGGGAGTTCCTTCCCGCCAAATCTATCCTCCACGAACAAATCCCAAAACCTCTCTGCCTTCTCCCTCTCCCGGGTCCTATTTGACGAGTCCGTTCCCACCGGAATAAATCTATGGTTCCTACAGATCGATGCCATTAATGACAGATTTCAGCTTAAAATGCTGTAGGAATGCCCGACGAACCCATGGGGGGGCGGGGTCTTACCTGCTCACACAGGTCGAGATCAGCTTGCTAATCCTATCAAAAAACGCATTAGGCAGAAAAATTGGAAGGTTCTGAAATACAAACCAGAATGGGTGGCATGGTAGCCGTGGTTAGCACTGTTGCTTCACAGCGCCAGGGACCTGGGTTCGATTCCTGGCTTGGGTCACTGATGTGGAGTTTACATGTTCTCCCCGTGTCTGCGTGGGTTTCCTCTGGACTCTCCGGTTTTGTGTCTCAAGTCCCCAAAAACGTGCTTGTTAGGTGAATTGGATGTTCTGAATTCTCTCTCCGTGCACCCGAACAAGCGCAGTAGTGTGACGACTAGGGTATTTTCACATAACTTCATTGCAGTGTTGATGTAAGTCTACTTGTGACACTAATAAAGATTACCTTGAATGAATGTTTATTTTGACCACTTGGACCCTTATTGCCAATTATAATGTGAGGGAATCCCATCTTTTTAAATCCGCCTTCACCCCCTCTACCAGACTGGCCAGGTTCAACTTGTGCAACAAGGCCCAATCATGAACCACCCGTATTACCAACTACCTAAAACTTGACCTGGCTCGTCGAAGCAGCAATCTCCCCAGATCGGCTCCCCTCCCTGGAGGGTTCACCGGAAAAACCTCACTCTTACCCATCTTCAATCCTGAGAAGGAACCAAACTTTCTTAGTATCTTCATTATCTTTCCACATAAGAGAAAGGGTCCATAATATACAACAGTAAAGTGACATCCGATGCTCCCTACCATGCCCCTCTATATAAGTGTGATAGCCAAATGCTCAATCGCCACGGGGAAAGTGCCCTGTGCCCCTACGATCGAAAGTATTCCGAACGTAATGTATTGGTGCTCACAGTGGGGTCCCTGTACAAGAATCTAATCCATGAAATGAACCTAGGCCCAATTGCCAGAGTACCTCAAGAAGGTACCCCACACTCCAGTGGCAGCTATTAAGGAATAAGTCACACGTTTGGTGGCTCCCGCTCGGGTCGGACTTTCGGACCTTTTCCGCCGAATTTCTGCCGGACTTGAATTGTAAAACTGATGACAGAGGCAATTGTGTACTGAATTCCCACATTGGTGCATGAAGAGAAGGACGAGAAGTGCTCGTAAAGGCAGAAACAGAAAGACCGAAAAGGCTTGGGCTGAAGTTGTAGCAGGAGACAGCATGGCGGAGGACCGGACCTCTGGTTTGTCAACCCAGAGGTCAACTGAGCAGCTGATGCAAGTTATTCAGGAAGGCTTTGCTAAGCAGAAACGGGACTGCTTGGACCCGATTTATTAAAAAAATGTATTTTAAAAAAGTAAATTGAGCGGCTGCAGCTTAGATTGGACGCCCAAGATCGGGCGATCCAGAAGGTAGAGAAGGCGTTGGCTGAGTAGGAGGAACATCAAACTGTGGTGGAGTTGGAGGTGGGGATGCTGAAAGACCAGCAGAAGAAGCTCCTGGAGAAGGTGGAGGACCTAGACAATAGGTCCCGCTGGCAGAACTTGAGAATCGTTGGGCTCCCGGAGGGGTCCGAAGGAGCGGCCGCTGGGGCATACATCGCAGACATGTTTGAGAAGCTGCTGTGGGATGGGGCATTCTCCTGGCCCTTGGAGGTGGACAGGGCTCACAGAGCACTCGCGAGGAATCCGCGAATGAGAGACCCCCCGAGGGCAATGATGGTGAGCTTCCACAGGTACTTGGATAAGGAGCGCATTCTACAGTGGGCCAAGCAGACATGGAGCTGGAAGTGGGACAATAGTATCCTGCGGGTTTACCAAGACCCGAGTGTGGCAGTGGCCAAGAGAAGAGAAGGCTTCAACCAGATTAGGTTGATCCTTTTTAAGAAAAAGGTAAAGTTTGGAATGTTGTATCCGGCCCGTGTCTTGGTCACGCACGAGGAACAGCACTTTTATTTTGAGTCGCCTGAGGACGCGCTGGACTTCGCGAAAAGGAAATGACTGGTGGTGGACTGAGAACTTTTGAACTTTGCTGCGACGTTCATGCTTTTTTTTCTGTTCGTTTTTTTAAAAAAAAGTTTCTTGTTTTTCGTTTTGTGGAAGCTGTTTGCCTTTTGCATTGATTTGGGACCAGTGGTAGAGCTGAGTGAGTTAAGGTTTTCATTTGCACTGTGGGGGATGGAGATGTACTTATTTAGATCTTGGTGTTTTTCTGTCGAGCAATTGTGTGGGGATTGTTTGATGTTGCAGCATGTTTGTATGGGGGTTGGGGAGGGAACAATAGGCGGGAGACTATCTGGCGCCAGAGATGGGGGCCATCAAGATAGCTGGGCGGGCTAGCTCCCAGAAGCGCAGTGAGGTGTGTGCATATGTTCGGTTCAGTAAAGAGGTTGGACAACAGAGTATTGTTACTGGGGGAGGGAGGGGGGTAAATGTTCTGCCGAAGAGGGAGGGACTTGGGCTAAGGGACAGAGAGGAGTTTGGGGGCGGAGGCTGCTTCGGGGCGGGCTGATGGAGGCGAGGAGCATGGGCTGGAGGCGGTCCCAATAAAGGGGATGGCTGATCAGCGGAGGGGGCGGGCAATGAGCCCCCCAACTAGGCTGATCACCTGGAATGTTCGAGGGTTAAATGGGCCAGTCAAGAGGGCACGTGTGTTCGCACATCTTGGGGGACTTAAGGCGGACGTGGTAATGTTGCAGGAGACGCACCTTAGAGTAACTCACCAGATTAGATTGAGGAAAGGCTGGGTCAGTCAGGTCTTTCACTCTGGACTGGATTCAAAGACTGGATTGGATTCAATAAACGGATAGTGTTTGAAGCGGGTAGAATAGTCTCGGATCTGAGAGGTCGGTACGTTATGGTCAGTGGGAAACTGGAGGGGGTGCAGTTGATATTAGTAAATGTGTATGTGCCAAATTGGGATGATGTGGAGTTTATAAAGAGGATGCTGGGGAAGATGCCGGACCTGGATTCGCACAGGTTGGTCATGGGAGGGGACTTCAACACAGTTATTGACCCTGGCTTGGACCGGTCAAGCTTGAAAACGGGCATGGTGCTAGCAATGGCAAAGGAACTAAAAGGGTTCATGGAGCAAATGGGGGGGTGGATCCATGGAGATTGGGCAGCAGAGGGTGAAGGAGTTCTCCTACTCGCGCCTGCATAAAATGTATTCCCGGATTGATTTCTTTATTTTGAGCAGGGCCTTACTGGCAGGGGTGGTGGACACTGGGTACTCTGCGATCACAATCTCAGACCATGCTCTGCACTGGGTTGACCTGCAGGTTAGTAAAGACTGTAACCAGCGCCCGCACTGGATGTTAGATGTGGGACTTTTGGCTGACGAAGGGGTGTGCGAGCTGCTGAGGAAATGTATTCAGAGCTACCTGCAGGTCAACAACACGGGGGAAATTTAAGCAGCGGTGGTCTGGGAAGCACTGAAGGCGGTGATCAGAGGGGAGCTGATCTCGATACGGGCCCATTGGGAGAAGGTGGACAGGGCAGAGATGGACCGACTGGTAAAGGAGATACTACAGATCGATAGGAGGTATGCGGAGACCCCAGAGGCAGGGCTTTTAAGGGAACGGCGGAGACTACAGGCGGAGTTCGGCTTGTTAACCACAGGGAGGGCGGTGGAGCAGCTGAGAAAGGCGAGGGGGGTGATCTATGAGTATGGAGAGAAGGCCAGCAGAATGCTTGCACAGCGGCTTAGAAAGAGGGAGGCAGCCAAGGAGATAGGGGAAGTAAATGACAGAGATGGGAACTTGGTTGCAGATTCAGCAGGGGTGAATAAGGCGTTTAGGGATTTCTACAGTAGGCTGTATAGGTTGGAACCCCCTAGGGGCCGGAGGGGATGCGGCACTTTTGGAGGGGCTGAATTTCCCAAAGGTGGACGGGGAGCTGGTAGAAGGGCTAGGGGCCCCGATCGGGTTGGAAGAGATAGTGGAGGATCTGAAGGTCATGCAGTCGGGTAAAGCCTCGGGGCCGGACGGGTACCCAGTGGAGTTTTATAAAAAGTTCTCTGGGATATTGGGGCTGGTGTTGATGAGGATGTTCAATGAGGCAAGGGAAAGAGGGGTGCTGCCCCCGACGATGTCACAGGCCACAATTTCGCTGAAACTGAAGCGGGACAAGAACCCGGAGCTGTGTGGGTCCTACAGGCCGATATCCCTGTTAATGGGGATGACCAGGCAGGGTTTGTTAAGGGTAGGCAGTTGGTGGCCAATGTAAGAAGGTTGTTAAACGTGATCATGATGCCCCAGGAAGGTAGGGATGTGGAGGTAGTGATCGCAATGGATGCAGAAAAGGCTTTTGTTCGGGTAGAATGGGATTATCTGTGGGAGGTGCTGGGACGGTTCGGATTTGGGAGGGCTTTATTGACTGGGTCAGGCTGCTGTATCAGGCTCCTGTGGCAAGCGTACAAACGAATAGGACAACATCGGACTAATTTAGACTGCACCAGGGGACGAGACAGGGATGCCCCCTCTCCCCACTTTTGTCCGCGCTAGCTATAGGTACCTAGGCATTCAAGTGGCGCGGGAATGGGACCGGCTGCATAAATTAAATCTGGCCCGACTCGTGGACCAAATGAAGGACGATTTTCGGAGGTGGGACGCACCTCCGTTGTCATTGGCTGGGAGGGTGCAGACGGCGAAGATGACGGTTCGTGTTTCAATTTCTCCCCATCTTTATTCCGCGGTCCTTTTTTTAATGGGTCAACAAATTGATCACTGGCTTCATTTGGGCGGGCAAGACCCCACGAGTAAGGAAGGTAATGCTTGGGCGGAGTCGGGGAGAGGGCGGGCTGGCTGGCGCTGCCAAATTTTAATAACTATTGCTTGGCAGCAAATATAGCTATAATCACGAAGTGGGTGGTGGGGGAGGGGTCGGCATGGGAGCATATGGAGGCGGCTTCATGCAAGGGCACCAGACGGGGCGTTGGTAACTGCACCTCTGCCGTTCCCGCCGGCACAGTACTCCACCAGCCCCGTGGTGGTGGCGGCCTTGAGAGTCTGGGGGCAATCGAGGAGACATGTGGCAGCAGACGGAGCATCGGTCTGGTCCCCAATCTGTAATAATCACCGGTTTGCACTGGGAAGTATGGATGGGGGGGGGGTTCCTGGATATGGTGGAGAGCAGTGATTGAGAGGATGGTGGATATGTTTATAGAGGGGAGCTTTTGGAGTATGAGGGCGCTGGAGGAGAAGTTTGGGTTGGCGAGGGGAAACAAATTCAGGTACCTGCAGGTGCGGGACTTCCTACGTAAACAGGTGTCAACCTTCCCGCTCCTACCGCTAAGGGGGATTCAGGACAGGGTAGTTTCCAGGGTTGGGTAGGAGAAGGGAGCGTCTCTTGACATTTACAAGGAACTTATGGGTCAGAGGAGAAGCGCAAGTAGGAGGAGGTGTTGGCAGGAGAAATAGAGGATGGTCTATGGGCGGACGCGTTGAGTAGAGTCAACGCGTCCGCCACATGTGCCAGGCTCAGCCTGATACATTTCAAAGTCATTCACCGGGCCCACATGACAGTGGCCCGGATGAGCAGATTCTTTGGGGTGGAAGACAGGTGTGCAAAATGTGCGGGAGGACCAGCGAACCATGTCCACATGTTCTGGGCTTGTCCGAAGCTTAGGGGATTCTGGCAGGGGTTTGCACTTGTCATGTCCACGGTGTTTAAAAACAAGGGTGGCGCTGAGTCCAGAGGTGGCGATTTACAGGGTGTCGGAAGACCCGGGAATCCAGGAGGAGAAAGAGGCAGACGTTCCGGCCTTTGCTTTCCTGGTAGCCCGGAGACGGATACAATTAGCTTGGAGGGACTCAAAGCCCCCGATGTCGGAGACCTGGCTATCGGACATGGCTAGCTTTCTCTGTTTGGAGAAAATCAAGTTCGCCTTGAGAGGGTCACTGTTGGGGTTCGCCTGGAGGTGGTCACTGTTAGGGTTCGCCTGGAGGTGGCAACCGTTCGTTGACTTATTCGCAGAAAATTAATCGTCAGCAGAAGGGGGGGGGGGAAGGTTCAGTTTAGCTTCGAGTAGGGGGTTAATAAAGGTGGGACCTGTAAGGGAGGGAGACGGCTTTTGCACTGTGTTTATAATTTCATGTACATTGTTTGTTTATTTTGTTGTTGCTATAATACCAAAAATACCTCCATAAAATGTTTATTTAAAAAAAAAAATAAGGTACCCCACTTCACCCAGTCGAACGCTTTCTCTGCATCCATGGAAATCGTTATCTCTATCATGGCCACTGACTAGGGCGACAACACCACATTCAGGAGTCTCCTAATGTTGGCTGACAATTGTTGGCCCTTGACAAATCCCGTCTGATCCTCTGAAATTACCCTCGGCAGGCACCCTTCCAAACGAGTTGCAAACACCTCGCCAGTGGCTTTGCATCTCCATTCAACAGATACATAGTGCAGAGCATGGTCAGATATGATAACCGCCGAATACTCCGCCCCTACAACACTGGGGCTTACCCACCACAAAGAAGTCAATACGGGAATAGACCTGAAGTACTTGTGAAAAGAAGAACTCCTTCTCCCTCTGGTATCTGAATTTCTACGGATCCATTCTTTCCCCGCCACCCCAAGATTATTTAACTGGCCCATTTAACCCTTTGTGTTCCATGTAACCAGCGTACCATGTGACCAGCCTATTTGGGGGCCTCCGTCCCCCACCACACCCTGATCAGCCATAGTCCAACCGCAGGGCTGTCAGGCAGGGCCCCACCTCCCCCAGGCTCCAGGCCCACCCAAGATGGCCACAGCCATCCCCTCAAACCAGCATCTCAGCAAAGAATCTTTCCTCATCAGCCTTTGTCTCCCCAATCTCACCCCACCCATTCCCCTTGCCCCAAGCACCAAACAAACAACCCTCCCCTCTCCCATCAGCCCCCCTCTCCCTTCCCCATCCTGAAGAAAGGAAATCCAACCATCCCAGGCTCGGGGGCGGGGCTGGAATACAGGTTATGCACTAAATAATTCCACAAACAGGCCCCCCCCCCCCCCCCACGCGAACCCAAGTTTACTATTGAACATGATACAAACCCACTTCTTCGCCCTGCTACATTTCCAACTATTTCTAGCTATGCTTTAAGACATCAAAATGCCCATCCCCAAATACAGGATTACAGACATAAACATGAAAATTAATAAAATCCCACTACACTGGTATAGGCAACCACTGCATTCAAATTTCCCCCAGTCCATGCTTCTTAACAAAGTTATTCGCCTCCTCCGGCATATCGAAATAATGGTCCTTGTCTCCAAATGTGATCCGCAGGCGAGCCGGGTACATCGCTCTGAACCTTACTTTGTTCTTACAAAGAGCTGCCTTGGTCGTATTGAACCCCGCTCACCTTTTTGTCAGTTCTGCCCCAACATTCTGGTCAATTCTGATGGTGTGGCCCTCCCATCTGCATTCAGTGTTTCCTTCGCCCAGCTCTGGATCTTTTCCTTGTCCAAGCACCTGTGGAGTTGGGACTATGATCGGCCGTGATGGCTTCTAGATCTGAGCTTCTGTCACAATGACCTGTGGGCCCGATCCACTGCAGGAGGGTTTGTGAAACCCCCTCCCTCACCAGCTTCCTGAACATCTTTGCCATGTAGTCCATGGCTTTTGCACCTTCTATGCCCTCCAGCAGCCCATTCATCCTCAATTTTGGTGTCTGAAGCGATTCTCCAGGTCGTCGACCTTGTCCTTCCATGCTTTCTGCCCCTCCACCACACAGTCACCTGCTTCCAAGGAAGTGATCCAGTCATCATGATCCAAGACAGCCTCCTCTTGCTTCTGGGTGGTCGAACCCTGTGTCTCCAACCATTGTTCCACCCTGTCCAGAGCTGCCTGAATTGGCTCAGTCACCTTTGCCAGATCAGCTGTGATCGCCTGCCTCTGCTTTCAAAACTCCTCTGCCAAAAATTCCACCAGCCTCTCAGTTGTCCACTGAGAGGGCAATAACAACGCAGAGACCTCCACCATTTTCTTCCCTCCTGCAACATGCGGGCCTAAAGAGTCCAAAGAGGTACCCTTATTCTGCTCATTCCTTGTGCTGTAGCCTGCCGACATCCCATGCCAGAAGAAGATCCCAAACTCTTCAACTACTCCACCAGTTAAATGGCAAAAAAGGACCAACAACCAAATCCCCAAGCTGGAGCCATGCAACCGCTCACTTCATGGCCTCCACTGGAAGTCCTTCATAATTATATCAAGTCGCTGTAGTAAAATCTCTCAAACCTGAAAATCACTTCCGATTTCTTTCTGGTGTCTCTGCCGCCTTCTCAGCTCTGTCTTTACTGAACAGTGCTCTATTCTAGTACCTTTCACCTCAGACTTCTTAAGACTTCTCTTCATTTATCCAGTTTACTTAACCAGGTGCTCTTCAGATCCCTGCACTTGTTTTCTTAACCATTACTTCATGGTATGCTTTTTCTTCTAGAAAAGTAGAGAAGTGCTCCCTCTCTCTCTAAAGCAACTACTTCTATTTGAGCTCTGAGAACTGCTTTCTTTCTTCAACTGCAATCAAGTTATCTAAACTAAAACGCAAAAGGTTCTCTACCTTAAGGCCCCAGTTGCTAAGCAATCACTGCTGGTTTATTTATTCTTCACACCTTTGTCCAGCAGGACTATAGGTTTTACCCTTCTAGGGACAGAAACATTAAACGTACTTCAAACTGTACTTTATATTGTTTGTTTACCAATATAAATCCCTTCAAACTACCCTTGTTTTCCTAACCATGGTATACAATCTTTGCACAATAATAGTCCAAATGAATAATTGGTGAGACATTTTGGAATAACTCAGAATTTAGAGCGTGGTTGTTTATTAAGCTGGACGAGTTGGAAAGTTTTCTCGTACGAATCACTGCTACAAGTTAAAATGAATTATTTTTAGGTAAAGCACATCTTGAAGAGAATGGCTATGACTTGCATTGTAGAAATTTTTAATGTACTTCTCATCTATACTGGATTGTTTGATGTTGAGTAGCAAGCCAATTTTGCAAGTTTTGCTGCCATTCTTTAGGATTTATGCAACATAAGTTCATATTGCTCTATATCTTTAAAAGCAATTAAGAAAACTTGCCAGTATTTGTCTGTTGAATGTATTTTCAGTCAGCAGCCAGCCAGTCGATCTAATGGGCGTACAAAGGCAGTAGCCCTCTAAACTTAGTTGTATGTTTTGTCCCTCCTTGTGTGGGATGATGATTGGTCTCTAGTTGCCCTTCTTGTGAGTGTTGAAATCCAAATGCTCGTGGTTGGACAATTTTGGAAGTTTATATCTTGGTTTGATTTTTTTTTTTAAATAGTTTCGAATGGAAGGAGAAAAGAGGTCGGTATTTACTAATATCATTCTTCAAGTGGCCAGAACTTGCCTTGATAGTTTGAACTAGTAACAGAGCATTGTGAAAGTTATTATGTAGTAGATTAATGCTAAGATTGTTCAAGTCTGGAAGTTTAGCACAAGAGCAGCATTGAATTATATAGGTTCAAGCCAAATTTTCTGAAAACTAACCTAAAATACTGCACTGTGGAAAGAGGAGCAAATTAAAAGACAAATATTTTGCAGACAATTTATTTTCAAGTGCTTTGTGCAAATCTACAGTAAGCCAACCTTCAGTTCCTCATTTTTAAAATGGAGAACACATGGTTGAGAATGGCACTATTGGTTCACTCTTCATTTCTGTTTGTTGGTCTCGGGCGCAGGTTCTTTATTTTGCGATTTCTTTAGTGTTTCTCTTTTGGGCTTAACCAGCTCAGTGCAAATGAAGATTGGCAGATAACTTTTGAGCTATATAGCTCATTAATTATCAAGATGCTTTGAATATGGCCTAGTGATACTAAGGCTGTTTCTGGCAGCTTAAAACTTCGCTCATATAAATGATGTTACCGTATATATACTTGAGTAATGGTTGATCTTGTGTAACAATTGACCTCTGACTTTTCGCCAAAAATTGCACTTGCTACTAAAGTCAAACTCCCCCTGGTGCAAAACTACTCATTGATAGAATCGTGAAATAGCACACCATTGAAAATGGTTGTTAAGCTCCTTGTGTCTGCACATGTCAACACATGCTGAAAATACTTTTTGGCTCCTTGTGCGCTTTTGTGATAGAGTTGGCAGGCACAGTCCCCGACCTGATAACTCTACCATAAAGAGAGGATAGAATTAAATCCCTCAAAACTATTGGTCAATTGCTGATGTAAAAGTTTACCCATCCCCCACCCCTACATTTTGGCTAAAGGTTTAGTCCGTCACAGAAACTTTACGAGTATAAATGGGATAGGAAATTCCACATACCAACTTTGTACAATGTATCTAAACCTTTTTATAACTTCGGTTGGTGATATTGTCTGACACAGATCCATAATAAATGGAATTATCAAAAGCTACTTTTGCTAACATTTTATATATTTGCTAACTACTTTTATTTTTATATGGTTTTCTTATTAGCCACAGAATATTTTATTAACCAGCTCATTACCATTGGGCGATATAAAGATAGTTGATTTTGGCTTGTCCAGGCGAGTTGACAATGTTGGCGAATTAAGAGAAATTACTGGAACGCCAGAGTATGTTGGTAAGATTAATTTTACACCAGTTCCATAAACGTCTTTTTTAAAATTAAATGTTTTTGTTGAGGTACCACTTGTACTAGGGGCTGGTTTAGCACACTGGGCTAAATAGCTAGCTTGTGATGCAGAACAAGGCAGCAGCGTGGGTTCAATTCCCGTACTGGCCTCCCCGAACAGGCGCCGGAATGTGGTGACTAGGGGCTTTTCACAGTAACTTCATTGAAGCCTACTTGTGACAATAAGCAATTATTATAATCTTTATTATTGTCACAAGTGACAATTGTGACAATGTGATTTTCATTTCAAGTGGGCTTACATTAACACTGCAATGAAGTTACTGTGAAAAGCCCATAGTCGCCACACTCTGGCACCTGTTCAGGTCCACAGGTAGAATTCAGAATGTCCAGTTCACCGAACAAGCACATCTTTCGGGGGGCAGCACGGTGCTGCAGTAATTAGCACTGGGACTATGGCGCTGAGGACCCGGGTTCGAATCCCGGCCCTGGATCACTGTCCGTGTGAACTTTGCACGTTCTCCCCGTGCCTGCGTGTGTTTAACCCCCACAACCCAAAAAGATGTGCTGGTTAGGTGGATTGGCCAAGCTAAATTGCCCCTTAATTGGAAAAAAAAAAGAATTGGGTACTCTAAATTCTTTTTTAAAGGCACGTCTTTCAGTACTTGTGTGAGGAAACCGGAGCACCCGGAAGAAACCCACGCAGACACTGGGAGAAAGTGCAGACTCCGCACAGATAGTAACCCAAGCGGGAATTGAACCTGAGATTCTGGTGCTGTGAAGCAACAGTGCTAACCACTGTGCTACCGTGCCTTATGCTCCTGGTGGAGAACCACATCTTAAATCCGTGTAAATTGCCCGTTGCGATTTTATGGTCCTATCCAATTCACACTCTAGGACAGTATCATTTTGGATTATTCTATAAACAAGCCATCCTGGACGTAACATGTTGAATGATCTTCTTTTGTAAACTGTTTTTTCTGAAAGAGGTGACTCCTTGCTGGTACCCAAGAATTCTCTTGTGAATATTTGAAGTGAAAGGTGTTTTGGTGGTTTGGCTTGTTGTTAGCAAGAGTGAGCCTTTTTTTCTTTCCTTAAACCTCTGTACCCCACCACACTCCCCGCACGCCTGCCTTATGGCAAAGCCATTTAAAAACTTCAGTATCCTTTTTTGTTTTCCTTTTGCCAAGTGCAACTTGTTTTCCTTACCTGACATTAACAAGTGCAATTTCCAGCAGCGGGTATTCTTCTGGATCAAAAAGGACAGAACAGAATCAAAATATTCATGAATACAAGGTGTTCGAGAAACATGGGGATGGAAAGAAAGTAGTATAGATTGAGGAAAATATGACAGTGCTGGAACAAGAGAGGATGAGCTAGAAGAAATGACAGAATCTATTTGGTTAGAGTAATAGGGGTGCCTTTACACTACTGCTTGTAATCTATAGGCTACCAATTAATTGGCATGATCTAGAGAAACAAATTTGCATGAGAATTAAAGATGCAGGGGCTGGTTTAGCACAGGGCTAAATAGCTGGCTTTTAAAGCAGACCAAGGCAGGCCAGCAGCACGGTTCAATTCCTGTACCAGCCTCCCCGAACAGGCGCCGGAATGTGGCGACTAGGGGCTTTTCACAGTAATTTCATTTGAAGCCTGCTTGTGACAATAAGCGATTTTCATTTCATTTTCATTTCCGGAACAATAGTGATTACCCTGTAATTTCAGTCCACATTGGGCTGAGAGGGAGAATAGATTCTAAAGTGTATTTGGGAGACGTTTTTTTCTGATGAGGTTCTGGTCCAATGAGGAAGAAGGCATTGCAGTGTCTAGTTCTGCGGAATGAGGTGGGTCAAGTGGATCAACCGTTATTTGGGGAACATTTGGGAGACTGTGATCATAGCTAATCAAAATCAAGGTACATTTCCATGATGTGGAACGGTGGGATAAACAAAGCCAGAGTTTCCTGGATGATGAAAGAGAGCGGAGGATGAAGGAGCATATGGCTAGATGTCAGGTTGTGAAAGCAAGAACAGGGCTGAATATGAAAATTGAAGAGGTTGAAGTGAAAAAGGAAATGAGAGGCTGGGAGTCAGAATGAGAAGTGAATGCAACTAAAGGGAACGCAAGGCTTCTATTGGCATATAAATAGCAAAAGGGTGATTTGGGAATCTGTACAAGGAGGGAGAAGCTTGTGAGTAATTGATAGAGGTGTTCAAAATCATGAAGGGTCTACATAGATTAGGTCGAGAGAGATTGTTCCCTTTGGTAGAATGTTCATGAACCAGACATCTGTTGTTATACTCCAGTCACCTTGCAATAACGACCAACATGCCATTTGCCTTCCTAATTGCTTGTTGCAGCTACCACTTTGTTTTTCTTGTAAACAAAAAATTAGAATATCTCTGAACATCGTATAAAGTTTGTCACCATTTCATAAATATTCTGTGTTTCTATTTTTGCCAAAGTGAATAACCTCACATTTTGCCACATGATGCTCCTTCTGCCACTTAATTTCCACTCATTAACCTCCATGCTCCTTTGTAACTTTTATGTTGTCCTCACATCTTGCTGTGCAATCTAGCTTTGCATTATCACCAGACCTAGATAAATTACCCATGAACCCTTCATAGAAGTTAGTGATCTAGATTTCAAATTGCCGAAGCCCCATCACTGATCCTTGATGCACCAACTTGAAAATTCCCATTTACCTCTACTCTTTTGCTTTCTCTCTGTTAACTGACCCTTTATTTATGCTAATGTATAACCCCAACCCCTGATCCCTGGTGAGATCTTTTTCTGCGGCACTTAACTGCCTTTTAGAAATCCAAATACACCACTTCCACAGGTCCCCCTTTTATCTAGCTTTCTAGTTATACTCCTCAAAGCTCTAATAAATTTACAAAATATGATTTCCATTTCATAAAAGGTATAGGAATGTTTTAACTTAATGTAGTATTTCTTTCTCTTGCAGCGCCTGAAATCTTGAACTATGATCCGATTTCCACAGAAACAGACATGTGGTATGTTAAAATTGTGCAGTAATAGTAGTGCCCCTTGTACCCGAGTATGATAGTTCCAGCAAAGAAGTGAACAAGATTTCATGATAGAGGGTGCATTGATAACTCTGCGAGCTAGTGCATGGCAGGTCACAACCACCAGAAGTTTTCTATAACCACATTCCTGTGCAAGTTCACCTGACAATTCTGATCGATCTTAGACATTAAACAAGGCTTTTAATAGAATCCCTACAGTGCAGAGGGAGGCCATTCAGCCCATCGAGTCTGCACCGGTCCTTGGGAAGAGCACCCCACTTAAGTCCACGCCTCCACCCTATCTCTGTAACCATACCTAACCTTTGGACACCTAAGGGGCAATTTAGCATGGCCAGTTCACCTCACCTGCACATCTTTAGACTGGGGGAGGAAACTAGGGCACCCAGAGGAAACCCTTGCAGACACTGAGAGAAAGTGCAAACCCCACTCAGACCGAGTCTGGAATTGAATCCGGGTCACTGGAGCTGTGAGGCAGCAATGCTAACTAACCACTATGCCGCCGTGCTGCCCTTTGTCATTTTGTATTTTGCGTCTATCATGGTATTGTATTGTACCTCAAGATCTTGATCTCAGTTGTTACAATCTCCATTGAGACCACCATCTTTTAAAAGGAAATTGGAACTTCCAGTGACGATGCAACAACATTTCACGTTTTACGGCTTTTGCTATAATAAATAGATAAAAATGCAGTGTCCACTAAACACTATTTTTGTAGGCAGCTTGCACTTTAAACTACAGAACAGAATGCCCACTTCACAGATATACTTTATGCTATTCCTCAAGTGGACGTTCAATTCTGGAAAAAGGGCTTCCGGTGGCGGCCAATGGAGTGAGTGGTCGCACACAGGGCAGCTCCTGCTCAAAAGTGTCGCACTGAGCTCTTTTCACCAGAAAACGGGAGAAATTCCAATGGGAAAGTGCAGTTGAAGGTATGGAGAAGTCTTCTCTCTCCTCCCCCCCCCCCCCCCCCAACAACCCTTCCTGGGGAGTGGCATGTCTGTTGGTTACCAGACCCGGCAGAAGGAGGTGAAAGACCAGGCCAAGGAGTTGAAAGAGACCTGTGGCACAGCAGCAATAGAAAGATGGCAGAGGGGGAAGGGTTGGCATAGGTTGGAAAGCCCCAGATGAAGCAATTGATGGCTTTTATGAGAGAGGAGTTTCGTCAACAAAGAATAGAATTGCAGGAGGACCCATCAGGGGCAGTTGCATCCGGGAAAGGGCTGATGGGTTTGGAGGCATGGGGGTTGCAGATCCGGGAGGTGGAAAAAGTGATGTCGGACCACAGTGATCGGTCGGGTGGTGGCGTTGGAGGCGGAGGTGGAGGCTCCTGGGAGATTGTTGCAAGACGTGAAGAGCAGGAAAACCGGTCTAGATGGTAGAGCCTGCCGTTGGCCTGCCTGAAGGAGTGGAAGGCCCGAGTGCCACGAGATGCACCTCTAGGATGCTGACAGGCCTGGTGACGGAGAGGGTGCTGGACAAGGCCCCCACAGGTGGATAGAATGCACAGGCCTCTAAGGCAGAAGCCAAGCGGTGATCGTAAGACGCCACAAGTTTGTGGAGAAGGAAAAGATCTGCAGTTGGCCAGGAAGAAACCGAACTGTGAATTGGAGGGGAAAAAGGTCCGGATATGCCAGGACATTGGAGCAGAACTGCCAAAAAGGCATTTTGGGTTCGACAGGTCCAAGGCAGTGCTTTATCAGTGGCAGATTAGGTTTGGGGTGCTTTACCCGGCAAAACTGTGGGTGACTTTCAAAGGCCGGGAGTATTATTTTGAAACTCCAGAGGCGACCAATGGCTTTATTAAAGAACATAAACTGGGGAAGAACTTTTTTTAAAATTTTTTTTTAGAACATTACAGCGCAGTACAGGCCCTTCGGTCCTCGATGTTGCGCCGAACTGTGAAACCACTCTAAAGTCCATCTACACTATTCCCTTATTGTCCATATGTCTATCCAATGACCATTTGAATGCCCTTGGTGATTTTTGGGCGATGGAGAAGTTGACACAGTGGAGTTTGGTGAATACGAGTAGTGTAGGGGTGGAGAGGGGTAGGGGGTGTTTCTTTTCTTCCTAGGTGGGAGAACGTTTGGGTCGACTACTTGTTACAGGGGTAATAAGTTTGTACAGGGGCAGCACGGTAGCACAGTGGATAGCATTGTGGCTTCACAGCGCCAGGGTCCCAGGTTCAATTCCTCGCTGGGTCACTGTCTGTGTGGAGTCTGCACGTTCTCCCCGTGTCTGCGTGGGTTTCCTCCGGGTGCTCCGGTTTCCTCCCACAGTCCAAAGACGTGCAGGTTAGGTGGATTGGCCATGCTAAATTGCCCTTAATGCCCAAAAAGGTTAGGAGGGATTATTGGGTTATGGGGATAAGGTGGAAGTGAGGGCTTAAGTGGGTCGGTGCAGACTCGATGGGCCGAATGGCCTCCTTCTGCACTGTATGTTCTATGTTCTAACTGTAGATGAAAAGGGGCAACTGCCAGATATTTGATGGTGAGCGGGATGTTGGAGGGAATGCCGGTTGTGCTAGTGAATGTATACCCACCAAATTTGGACGATGTGAGGTTTGTTGGAAGCGGTTCGGGACTTGGCCGCACATCACTTGGTTATGGGAGGGGGCTTTAACTGTGGGTTGGAGCTGAGGGTGTGCAGGTTGAGCTCCAGGTCAATGGGCAGGCTGTGGATGGCAAAGGAGCTGGGAGGGTTTATGGAAAGGATGAGTAAGGTTGACCCGTGGAGATTTAAGAACCCCGGGATTCTTACTATATCAAAGAAAGGGAAGGACCCATTGGGATGTGGGTCATACCGCCTCTTAAACACTGACGTAAAAGTGCTGGCTAAGTTGGTGGATGGAAGGATGCATTCTGGGGGTGGCTGCAGAGGACAATCGGGCTTCGTAAAGGGCAGGCAACTCGAGCCATTCAAGGCGATTACTGAATGTGATCATGACCCCGAGGTGTTGATGCCTATGGACGTGGAGAAGGCATTTGATCGGGTGGAGTGGCGGTACCTGTTCAAGATCCTGGAAAGGTTTGCATTTGGGCTAAAATTTGTGGCATGGGTGCTACTATATGTAGCCCCGGTGGCGAGCGTATGGACCACTGAGATAACTCATAAGGGATTCAGCGGAGTGCTTTGAGGCATGGTGGGAACTGTGTGTGTGGCCACGTTTGAGGAGTTGTTCTTCATGGGGGGTGGGGGGTTGGAAAAGGGGGAAAATTTGTACAGACTGTAAAACTGAGTTGGGGAGTGTGTTCCCTGGATTATTTATGTTTGAATCAGTTTGGAATAAAATACATTTAAAATTCTGGAAAAAGCCCAAAGTGATACTCGGGTCAAGAAAGTTTGTTTCCAATATTTTCCTTTCCCAGCTTGGTAACTTGTCCTTCACCGTTGGGGTTCTTCCTGGAAATTCTCCCTCTAGTGCAAGCTAGGCAAATCTTCCAGTCTCGTTTCAAATCATTATGCAAGAGCTGTCATTTCAATCTGAGCATGAGTTCTCAACTGCATTGCAAACCAGAGAAACTTGACCGCTAGCTGCTCCCTCTCTCCAATCCTAGCGGTGAGGTTTGATAAGTTTTTTTTTTTTTGGAAAATTACAACCTGATCTCATAATGGCTTCTTATAAACACCTTCTGAAATCCCACCTCCGTGGCAATGTGAATCACATGAGCCTTGGAACTAGGTAGAAATGCAATTTAGTCCGTCTTCGACCCAACTCTATTTTTCTCTTGGAAGAAAATTGATAATTTAAAGCTTCACTGTTTACAAATGAACATTTTCAACAACTTTGTGGGACTTTGGAGACCGGCAGTCAAACCACTAAACACAGTTGCTGCTGTCTCCAAGTGTGAGCACCTTGTACCTTCTTTCCAGCAAAACAACCCATATCTCCCTTTAATCATTAACAGCCACGTCACTTAGGCCTGTTAGGCAGGTCACATGACCCCTTTCATTTTATCTTGGATTAAACACTGGGCCTAAGTGACGGCTATAGGCCCGTCCGTGGATTTGTGCAATATTATCCTGTAGGATGCCTTTTATTTTTTAATATAAATTTAGAATACCCAATTAATTTTTTCCAATTAAGGGGCAATTTAGTGTGGCCAATCCACCTACACTGCACATCTTTGGGCTGTGGGGCCGAAACCCACGCAAACACGGGGAGAATGTGCAAAATCCACACGGACAGCGAATCAGAACCAGGATCGAATCTGGGACCTCGGCGCAATGAGGCAGCAGGGCTAACCCACTGCACCACCGTTCTGCCCTGTAGGATGTCTTTTATGCATCCTATTTCAACATCAACCTATCGAGGAAAGGGAGTTTGTTTGACTGCTCTATTTCGAAGTAAATTTAAGTACAGATGGAGCCCATTGAAACATGTAAGGAAGTTATTACATGGAGCTGTAGCTTTAAATCTAGCAAACATCATCCATGTGTCAAGTCTCATGATATACCCATGAACAGGCCAAAGGCCGTCACTTTCGGCCCTGCAAAGTGTCCAGTTTATCTCCCGATTCTCCCCTGGAAGGACAAGGTATTTCAAAAATTTGAGCAGTCGGCAACACGAGTGGTATTTGCCGCTAACAGGATCGCACAAATGAGTAATGTGGTATATGCATTTCAGTGCCATTGTAATGTTAGGTATGTAGGCCATACATCAAAAGACTGGTGCATTGTGTCAAACGGCATTTCCCTTTTGCTGCGGGTAAGATTTAGAACGTACCTAATCAGCCTGTTTACAAAACCCAAAACAATGTCCAATATTTGATGTGATTCCGCGATTGAACAACGTGCTAAGAATTATGCTGACAACCAATTTAACATTGTCAGTCGGGCTTGCAGTGTGGTGCATTGGAAGCTACATTTATTAATACACGGGGGCCCTGTTCTTTGCAGACAGAGGACATGTGCACACATTGCACCTGTTACAGCTAAACAAAATAAGTGACTACCATTTGCTGGTTCATTTCTCAGGGCAATGCCTTGACCAAAGTCAAACAATGCTGGGCAGTTAACTGTCAGTCACCATCAACTGGAAGTTATTTGGATAAACTTGTCACCTCGATGTTATATGTGCACAGGTGTGATATTTTAAAGAGAGCTGTGCCAAGCATATCCACCATGTTCTCAAGAAATTACACCAAAGTTGTGTAATGATGCACACAGCTGTGATTCTTTGCACTGAAATTGGACAAACAATTAGAGATTCTGATTTGCAGCTTTGTTTTGTCTGTTATCTACAGGAGCATTGGAGTGTTGGTTTATATGCTGCTGACAGGAAAGTCACCATTTCAGGGTGAAGATAAACAAGAGACTTTTCTCAATATCTCTCAAGTTAATGTTGATTATTCAGAAGAAACATTTGAAGGAATCTCTGAAACTGCCATTGGATTTATTCAGCAGCTTCTCGTCAAAAAACCTGAGTAAGTATACATTTGATGGGGAAAATAAAATCATGTACTTAAAAGCATCTTAAAATAGTTCACAAATTCTGCAATACGTTTTTTCAAACTGCACAAATTTGTAAAGTCACATGGTGTTTTTGATAGCTTTAATGTTCTCCGTGATTGGCACCAAACTACAATTGTCATTTTGACTTTTCTCAAGTTAAAACATGGTATTGGTAAAATAAATCTTGAAGAAAAATAGAGAATTGGATTTTTATTGAATTTAAGTGTTAGATCAGGTTAAATGGCAATGTCTCAATCATGTTGGGAAGTGTGCCTCTGCGTTAACTATGTTCGAAGTTCTACCATGCAAGAGATTGTTGTTTTTTTTGGAAAGGCAGTGAAAATCACATTGGGCATACTTTTGTAAAGTTAAATAGGCACAGGCTGAGAATGAATTGCCTTTATCTGCTCTCGAGCAGAATATTTTGTCCCGGGATTGAATGGCATTTCAATAAGTGGATGCTTTTCGTATGACTGAAGTTTTCCAGAATTACAAAACTTGGTAGACAGCTATGTGCTGTATATAGAAGCAGCATCAACACTACTGCCAACTAAACAGCAGTGATATTCTACCTTCTGCTCTCCTCGATAATTTACCATTTTGTTATCAGCCTTATTTTAAATCAGTATGGTCTTTTTCTGCATTGCAACTCCATGAACTGCTTTTCAATCAGCTGTAATGTTGAATATAACTTTGTTTAAAATGGCTGGGGCAGTAGAATAAATGGGGCAGAATAGCAAAGCCACTGGAAAAAATGAAAGTGGACTACCCTATATACCAAAGCAGATGACCTATTCCACTTTAAAACGGGCTCACTATGCTTGAGATACAATGGCATGTTATATCCATCAGTCCTACCAATGCTGACCACTCAAAGCCACTAATCAAGGTGCTTGAACTTCCAACTCCAACCAGAAATCAAATAAGTTGGCATGGCACTGTCAGTGGATCCGAAACCATTCAAGTGCTTTAACTGTATTTTCACTTGTCCATTCAGGGTTTCTTGGTGCTTTACAATCAAGTGAAGTTGGCAGATAACTACAATAAAATTAATATCTGATTTACTCCATGGTTGTGGCTGACAATCAACAATTAGTTTTTAAATTGTACAGTTGTTGAAGGATGATGTGCATGAATCGGAGCTTGAAAATGATGTAGAAGGGCATAGGAATCCTGAAATAAAAACAAAACCCTTGCGACACAACAGCACAGTGGTTACTACAGTTGATTCAAAGCTCCAGGGTCCCAGGTTCCATTCCCAGCTTAGGTCACTGTGTGACGTCTGCACATTCTCCACGTGTCTGCGTGGGTTTCCTCCGGGTGCTCCGGTTTCCTCCCATAGTCCAAAGATGTGCAGGATAGGTGGATTGGCCATGCTAAATTGCCCTTGGTGTCCAAAAAAAAGGTTAGGTGGGGTTAATGGTTATGGGGATAGGGTGGAGGTGTGGGCTTAGGTAGGATGCTCTTTCCAAGGGCTGGTGCAAACTCTGAGCCGAATCGTCACCTTCTGCACTAAATTCGATGATTCTCAAAAAAGGTGCTGGAATCATTCATCAGGTCTGGCAGCATTTCTGGAGAGAAACAGTTTCAGAAGGTCACCGACCCGAAATGTTAAATCTGTTTCTCTCAACAAATGCTGCCCAACTTGCTGAATATTTCCTGCATTTTCTGTTTTTTATTTCCGATTTCCAGCATCCACGATATTGGAATCCTGACTGGCAATCTCGACTTGTGGATGAATGGAAGTTTTACTTAGTCCCATTTGTAGATACATATGAATGTTCTCAAACACAGTTGACTGTGTTATCCAGCCCACAACAACTGGAATTCTCTACTAACTGGAATTTCTGATCTAATACGAACCGTCACTATATCAGCACCATCCGTTAACTGTGCATACTGGATAATAAGGATTTTACTGTACTTATTGGATTATTGCCCTTCAACAAAATTAAAAATGGTCAGAGTAGGTTTGTAATTCTTGACCAGATCACTGAATCAGGGGCTTGGTTTTAAATTGAAGAGGTTTCTGGAATCAAATCCAGTCCCATTTGCAATCATAGGGATGTAATTTATGCAATGCAACTGATTAGGATTGAATAGCATAAATTGTTATCTTTGAGCTTGAGTGTACTTTAGGTAAGTCAGTTGTTAAGGTTTCATGGGATATTAACCATGATTTGTGGATGTTTGTTGAAAGTTCTGGGTTAATGAGGTGAATAGTCCTTTATTTCATAAATATCTTATCAGTGTCATGAGGAAAATGTTAATTGAGAAATAACACATGAGATGAACGTGCAAATTCCAGAGCATGTAATATATACTCTAAAGCTAATAAAACACTGACACTGATTCAAATTTCGATAATAATCTTGCATTTGATGCTCCTGTTATGGAATAAAAATTACCAATCCATAACTTTGACCAAGTAACTTTTTTGGCAGAAGGGAAGGTGGAAAGATTGGCTAGCAAATATTCAGTTGTGCTTTGTTCAGTGATGAGCAAGGCAGACAAACTATTTGTAAATGGATAGATGATTGGTTAGCACTGCAGAAGCACTTAATTACTGTTGCAACTGACTCTTCAATGTCATATAGCAGCATTCTTGTTTGTGTTTTATGTTGGAGTAATGCATAACAGTTGTGTTTTATGTCAGTTGTAAGTATGACCAGGGAAAAATATTTAATTTTGTATCCTGAGTATTGCTGAAAAAAGCCAAAGTCCGCAACAACCAGCTTAACATTCAGTCTAGCTCACAGTGTGGTGCATTTACATGTACTGGAAGCTACACTTATTAATACGCAGGACTCTGTTATTTGTAGTCAGAAAGAATGTGCGCACACTGTCCGTTTCAGCTAAACAAAATAAGTGATGACCATTTGCTGGTTCATTCCTCAGGGCACTGCCTTGACCAATCTGAGTCAAGCTGCCTGGTTTAAATTTCAAAAAATGCTTGGCAGTTAAGTTTCGATTACAATCAACTGGTGCATTCTCCATGGCAATGTCTTCGTCAGAGTCCAGTTACCAACCGATCAACACCCTCTCTTCATACATTATACAGTTGTTGTTTCCTTGGATATTGATATTTTTGCGATATATTGATGAGTGCAAAACAAAAAGCTTTGACAAAATGTTGTCTTCTAGTTCTGTACTACAAAATGACTAATTTTGTGTTTGCTACTTGCGAATAGAATCTAAAAAATAAAATAAGCTGATGCAAGCATTTTTGAATACATAAACAATGCCTTGAATGTAGTAACCAAGGAAAAACAAAATGCAAGCTTTACATTATTTTAGTGTTTGTATGAAAAATACTTTCACTATTCCAAGAAAAGGTTCCATGTTTTTTAAAAAATCATATCTCCTTTGCACTGTAATGAGAGAGGCACAGGGCTAAAATACAAGGATACTGGAAAATACTGTGAAAATCTAGAAGTAGAACGTTCTCAGGTATCGCAAGGGAGGTTTTCCAGACACTTGTGATTACACCATGGAAGACGCTGTGCCCTTTAACATGAGTAGAATTGGGATGATCATTAGAATATATCAGGAATTGGTGGGAATAGTGAAGTATGGTATTACTGAAAGTCAGCAAGGATCTGCCAGTAATGGGGAACTGTTCGAATCTGGGAGCACTTACAAATTAACTCTGCTGTCTTGGAGTGACACTAAGGTCTGGAGTCTGACAAAAGAGCCCAGGATTGTAAGCTTTGGAGAGAGGTTCCAGGGTCCATCAGTTGTGGAAATGTGTTGTGTTATGACACCACCATGCATGTATTGTGGAAGTGGTGGGGTTGAAGAGGCAAGTTATTGAAGTGGGTATTGAAGAATTGGAATGAGGAGTTCTGGGATGTCAGAGGGGCTGTTGTATTCTTCAATTCCTTAAGATTTCACAATTCTCTTCACAGCAATTGCTATTTCTTCATTCTGTCTACCTCCTACATGAATTGGAGTTGCAGTATAAATTGTACTTTGTAGATGCTTGATCAGCCTTTTTTCTTTCTACAGACAACATTAGTGTGGATCAAAAACTAGGTTGTTATGTATCTCCTGCTTATCCAGTGAGAACATTTCAAAACAGATGAATTCTATTGTCATCTAGCAGTTTTTAAACTTTGTAGTCGAAAGATATTTAAATAGGTCAACTTTGCCAACTTTCCATTTAGTTTCCATACCATTTGGAGTTGCACTGTAAGATTTTAGGACTTAAGTATAAATTAATTTTAAAACCCTCACTTGTACTTTACCTACAAGGTATGAATAACTAGTATTTATGAATAGAGTACCATTTATTAAGCCAGATTTGCTTATACTTAAAGCAGTTAAGACAACATAGAACGTTTCTTGTCCCTCAAGATCCAAGGAGTACTTGAATGTTGCCAGCACGGGTGGCTCTCTCGTCTGTCTTTGAAGTGATGTTGAACTATGTCCAGAAGAGTCATACCCCATAAACCATGGTAACATAGCCAACAAAGATCATGATTTTCCACCTTTTATCCCCACTTCTCATTACTCCCCTTACTTGGAAATAATCCAAATTGACCTCTTCCATTTGGCTTATGATTTGTGACTTGTGGCTTATGGCTTGTGACAATAAGCAATTATTATTAGGATGCAAGTCACCTTGTGTCGCCCCACCTTTGCTATTCCTGCCTCTTGGGTTGTAACCTGAGACACCGCTCTATATCTTAAAGTTTTAATTTTGTTGCAAACAAATGATACATTTCCTTTAGACACTGAACAGTCACAAAGCCACATCCTCTTGTCAACATAATTTAACTAAAACCGTTAAAAACACTTCCTATCAAATCAGAAAATAAAGGTATTCCCCTGATGCAAATTAATTAAAGCAATACATGGTTTCTTTAAATACACTGTCATTCTAAGAACACACCCGTTTTAGCTATTTCTTCAAATAGCTGCGGAATACCAGATTTCTAGGCACTTAAGTTATAAAAAAATTAAAATGTCTTTCTCACAGACAACAGCCTTCCTGTAAAGATTGTTAACTGTCTTGACTGTCCATCATCTCACTAACAGAAATTGAACCATTTAACAGTTGTTAAATATAATTAATAGATGTTACAGACCAATAACAAACCCTAAAAATTAGTGGATTGTCAAGATCTTGCACAACCAAAAGTGCATCAAGATCCAACTTGCCAGATCTGTCATTTTTTTGTTCATGGGATGTGGGTGTACCTGGCAAGGTTTATTACATTTTGAGAAAATTAAGAGTCAACCTCCATTGTTTTAGATCTGGAATCACAAGTACACCAGATTAGATGAGGCTACAGGTTTTCTTCTGTAAAGACCATTAATAAACCAGATGGTTTTTTGTGATAATTGATAGTTTCATGGTCACCATTATGGAGGATACAAAAGGAAACTATGGGTGTGGCTCTCCCAAAGGGGAACAACGTCCCCTAGCGAGCGCGATTACGCATGTGTTTCCCGGCGCTCGCTGTGCCAAGAAACACATAGAATCATAGAGAGCAGACGGAGGTCATTTAACCCATCAGGTCTGCACTGGCTCTCCAAAAGAACGGCCCACACTCTGTCCTATCCCCATAACCTCATCTAACCGTTGGACATTAAGGGGCAATTTAGCATAGCCAATCCACCCAACCTGCATATCTTTGGTCTGTAGGAGGAAACCAGAGCTCCTGGAGGAAACCCACGCAAGACACAGGTACAAAGTGCAAACTCCACACCAGTCACCCAAGGCCGGAATTCATCCCAGGTCTCTGGCACTGAGGCAGCACTGCTAACCACTGCCATAGTGCCTCACAGAACTAAACAATCTCTGTCAAACCTTTCATACAATTCAAAGCACCCTGAGAAAGAAACCGTCTTGGAGAAATTGGAGTTTGTCAGTGTCCCAAAAACTGACACAAGCTTGGTTGTGCCAGACGGAATTAAAAGAATCTCACTGGTTGGAGGCAAGTACCATGTTGCGTGAGTACATGCACAGTTACCCCTGTGCAGTATACATACCACTCTAATACCGAAAAAGATGGCAGAGTTTGGTCAAATGAAGACTCTGACACAGCCCAGTGCCGTTCTTTGTATAATGCCACCAATCTGTTTTCTCAATTGGCAGACAATGTAATTCAGTAGGGTATACTCAGCCAAGCAGAGTGGAACTACCAATAAATGTAGTGTACGTGCAGTTCAAACTAATAAACGGCATTAAGGCTTTTCAGTGGGATTATGTGGAAGTGATGCAAGGGATGGCTATTCAACGCGACTCGCATTGTATGAGGAGCCTGAATGGGATTATGCTAAGACTGCACATAGCCCTGTTTTGTACAGTCGGGAGCTCCGCTCATTGGAGCTTCCCAGTGTAGTGAGAAGGCAGAACACCATTTTCAAATGCCGTCCCGTTCTCCGAGGCCTCCAAAGTGAACCCTGACCAGCTTCAACCACACCCATGCAGGGCACCCAGGCCCAATTGCACATGCGCAAAAAATGGCATCTTGGCAGTGCCTATGCCAATGCCATATGGGGGCTTGGCAGTTCCAGGCTGGCACCCAGGTAGCACTGCCAGGGTACCCATGTGACACCAGCAGTGCCAGAACAGCATCCAGCCCAAAAGGCATGAAGCTGGGTGCCTCCAAACCCCTGGGAGATCCCCATGAGTGCCATCCTGCCTGGTTCCCATTTGTGGGGACCAATGCTGAAAGGCGGTTGCTCGAGGTCTCTTGAGGCAAAGGGGCTGAATCCCAAAGCCTCAGGTACCTCCGGTATCTACACATTGGAGTCAGACTAGCTGTCTCGCTCTAATATGCAGATTTGCCAATCCTGCCCACAATCCATCCATTTAGTTTTCAAATATTTCCTTTTGGCTGACCTGTATTTCACGACTTATCCATGGTTCTTGTCTCATTTGTATGACAGGAAGCGAAAATCACAGGACTGTGCCCTATTTTCACTTAATGTAAAACTTGTTAAAGAAACACCTTCTTTAAGTTGGTCTCAATTCTGTAATGTTTAGCAATTGCTTCAATTTGGAGGAGGAAATGTATCCTACTACATTGGTTAACCTTTCTGCCCATCAGTCTTGAGCCTATCAGTCTTGACTCATTTATTTATGAAGTCATTTAAAGACTTTACTGGTTGCTATGTCTTGTTTTGTTGATGATGCTTTTTGTTTATCTTGTTTAACAAATAAATTGATGGTGTATTGGACTGTCATGAAATTGATCTTTAGCTGTTTAAGTCACTGGCAGATGCACAAATTTGGTTTGATGTGATTGAACAACTATTTTCACTGTTCTAATTAATCTCCATCCTTTCGTCTTTCTTAAAAAAATAATTAGACAAATTATAACTTCTCTTTTTATCTTGAAGGGACCGATTAAATGCTGAAGCATGTCTTTTTCATCCATGGCTGCAAGCAGAAGAATTGATGATTAATCCTGCACCTGAAATTATGCCGTGTGCTTCACAGTCCGAAGAGTGCACTAAGCCTTTAGAAGAAAACCCTGTACGATCCCTGACATTTGGCGTGTGCAGACATTTGGATAAAGAAAATATTTCTGATGAATCGACCATCGTTCCCAAACGATTCCGATTTGATGATTCGTACAAAAGTTGTCATGAGGTCACTGGGGAATTGGTATTCTGAAACTGTACAGTTCGTTGCAAATTGAATGCACTTTGGGAAATCTTCCCCTTTTTATGTTGAGATTGATCACTTTATAAAAGTGATCCAGATGTATGTGACTTGTAAGTGCATAAATGTTTTCTTGGTAAATTTAAGCAGTGACTCTCTGTGGAGCACTGATAAATTAGCACTTTCAAACTTTTTAAAAAAAAAGTTACATGGAAGCACACCAACCTTTTGCACTTATCTCGATAGGAAATACTCATGTGGAATTATTTAGAATTATGGCTATTAAGCTTAGGATAATGAGCAAATTGAAAGCGATGTCTTAATGTCTACTTGATTCATTCCATGTTGAATGGTTCTATTAGTACACAGATATGAACCTTTTTTTAAGGCAGCTAGGTTTTACTGGACAGCTGTAATTGAGGTCAGTGATTATAGCTCACAAATTTAATATAATATAATTATTCAAGATTTTTCACAGTTGCAACAACTCCACGATAAAGATAATTTGTTTGAATAAATTCTGATTATCTGAGAAACCCTGAGGTGGTTCAGTTTGTACGCAGGTTGTTCAAACTTGCTCAAATGGCGTGTTGCAATTGTAGTTGTAGTTTGAAAATTTTGTTCTTCTAAACAATAGACTTCAGTGTAAAATAAAATTATTCCCTGCAGAGTGAATTTCTTCTGTTGCATTATGTTAAAAAAGTTGCATTCCTTTTAGTTGTACCAAGGTTTAATGCTGATTAGTAGCCTGACAGATTTGATTCTTTCAGTTTTTAGTATAAATGTACATAAATCTCAAAAGTAAATTCTGAACAAACTATTAGAAGTTATGCTTCCATGTAACAATATTGTTAGGTTTTGGCTTACTTCTGTGCTCACCTATTCATGATTGTTTCATTATGATGAATAGGAGAAGATATATGGACTGTCAAATGCAGGGGTGAAAAACCCTGATTTGCATCCATTCATGGTCTTAATTTGGTGCAAACACATTTGGATTGTTCTCAGCTATTTCAGAAGAAAATCTTGATTCAGCAAGGCTTATAACTATTTTCCAGTTGTTTTGGATGTGTTGATTATGCATATTAAATTGAAGCAATAGATGGATAGTTGAAAATATTTTGAGTAAATATTTTCCGGCACTTTTTCCACTTTACATGTGACAGTTGCCTTATTTTGGAATCCTAAGGCAACCAATTTAAATTTTTTAAGAGGGTAATGTACATGTGGAAGTGGTCTGTCACAAATGAAAATTGGGATTATATTACCTGCCAATAATTAGAGATATTTTAATGGCTTCATGAATAATCATGCTTTTAGATGTCCAGTCAAAACTTAAGGGCAGCAGGTTGCACAAGTGGATAGCACTGTGGCTTCATAGCACCAAGGTCCCAGGTTTGATTCCCCGCTGGGTCACTGTCTGTGCGGAGTCTACACGTTCTCCCAGTATCTGCGTGGGTTTCCTCCAGGTGCTCCGGTTTCCTCCCACAATCCAAAGACGTGCAGGTTAGGTGGATTGGCTATGCTAAATTGCCCTTAGTGGCCAAAAAGGTTAGATGGGGTTATTGGGTTAAGGGGATGGGGTGGAAGTGAGGGCTTAAGTGGGTCGGTGCAGACTCGATGGGCCGAATGACCTCCTTCTGCACTGTATGTTCTATGTTAACATAACAATGCAGGAAGCCTGAATCATGGCTTTAAACATAGAATGCATGGGTCATGGCTACAATGGAAGTCATGGAATCTTTAACCCAATGAAGATGTCACTTTCCCTTTTGAAAATTTAAAACTGAGGTTACATATCTAATTTTGATTCATTCATGTTAATATTTTATAATTTGAAAATTAAATCTGATGAAATATGGCTTACATGCTTGGAAAACTTCATTTTTTATGACATTTTGCAAATTATAATTTAATTTCTCAGAAAATATTTTGTCAATTTATTTAATTCAAACTTAAACAAAGGTCTTTGTAATTAACAAAATGAATATATTTATTATATATGTGAAGTTCTGCTCCGCAGTTTCCAGAAACCAGAATTAAGTCCCGTCTGCCTTCTTATTTTGTAATGGGATACTTGCCTCTGTCAGCTGAGGCATAGAATATAAGAGCAGGCAGGTTATGATGGAGCTGTATAAAATGCTTGTTAGGCCACAGCTGGAGTATTGTGTGCAGTTCTGGTTGCCACACTATAGGAAGGGCAGAGAGGGAGATTCCCCATGATGGCCTGGAACGTTTCGGCTATGAAGAGAGGCTGACTAGGTGGGGATTGTTTTCTCTGGAGCACAGAATGCTTGGGGAGGGGGGGGGCGGGGGGCGCTCAGGAGAGAGACCTGATTGAGGTGAATAAAATTGAGGGAAATGGGGTAGATGGAAGAAACCTTTCCACTTGGAGGGGTCAATATCCAAGGGGACATTTCTATGGGGCATAGATTTAAGGGCAGTGGATTTGAGGGGAAACCTTTTCACCCAGAGTGGTGGGTATCTGAAACTCACTGCCTGAAGGGATGGAAGAGACGGGAATCCTTCCAACATTTAAGCATTTAAATGAGCACTTGATACACCATAGCATACAAGGCAACAGACAAAGTGCTGAAAAATTAGATTATAATAGGTAGGTGCTTGATGGCCAGAGCAGGCACAATGGGTTGAAGGGCCTCTTTGTGCTGTAAAATTCTGACTGACTCAACTTGGATATTTAACTTGGAATCATGCAATGCTTATGTATGTTGACCGAGTGAATCCTAAACATACATACGTACATAAGCCAGGAAAAGTGAGATCTGGGGTGGTAACAAGAGAGAATACGGTGATGGGGTACATTGATGTGGTGGTTTCATTAAGGTGAAGCACACTATGTCTGTACAAGTCTGTAGTACAAGGTTTTAGTTAGAATCCTGGAGTTTTGGTCAACATGCGATGAGTCATACTGAGGCTTTCAAAGGAGTGAAAATGAGGGTCACGAGATGAATTCACAATTTGAAGCACTGGTTTTCAAGATAGGATTAAAAAACTGGAACACTAGACCTTTAGAGAGGGTGTAAACTTTGGGATGGTGTGGCCTATAAAATGAAGGGAATAGATTGTGTTTCAGCAGATGTGTTCCAATTAAATAGGTTAAGGAGGATCGCAGATGGTAACTTTTCAAGTTGTACAAGATCAGATCCATGTTAGATATTGCAGGCTAACTCTTTTCCCACAGAATCAGGGACCTTTGGAACAGGCTGCCAGGTTGCATGGTGCCCACCGATTCACTGGATTCATTTAATAATCTTTATTAGTGTCACAAGTAGGCTTACATTAACACTACAATGAAGTTACTGTGAAAATCCCCTAGTTGCCACACTATGCGCCTGTCCGGGTGCACTAAGGGAGAAGCATGAGCTCAACCTATTTTGGGGGGGGGTTTGATTCTGATATTGTGTTTAATTCGTAGTCTAACTTCTTGAAGTGGTTTGAGCTGAGGGGGATATATTTCTCTCAAAATTGACCTGGGTATTTCTGTTTCTTACCTCTCTCAGGTGATCACATATTAGGTAGATTGTGGAATGTACAGTAAGTTTCCACTTTTAAGTTGCCCTGTTTTATGTTCTAATATAATGCCAAGTGGGTTATAGAGCCAATATTCATGGTTGGCCTTTTCAGCATAATATGTTTTCACGCTGGGAGTTATGTGGGGTTACATGACCTGACTGGTACCATTTGAGCGAGTGAGAGGACACTGACACATGTCTGTTCCCCCAGCACATCCCAAAACCTATAGCCCAGCCGGTCCTGCACATCCTCAACCACACCCACGGCAGTGGACCTCCTCCACAGAACAGCACCCTGCTCACCCAGATCAAAAGAAGAAAAACCCTTTAACAGAAAAGCACCCGAGTTGTTTTAGGAACAATCAACAAATCAATCCAGGATTAACCAAGCCCATCTGTGATATGGTACGAATTAAGTAATGGCATGATGGGAAAACTGGTCAATGGGAAGACTGGTCAAAAGGTTTGATACAATACAAGAAAGACTGAAACTACTCATTCCAGCTCACCAGACCCAGGTAAAGAATGCTGCCCTAACCATTTTCAGACTAGTATGGCCGTAGGCCAACTCTGCATAACTTGAAGTCTGAAAAGATCAGCGAAGGTCGAGCCATTCCAAAATACTGGACCTCAGCAACTCCTGATAAAACTAACTCGTCATAACCCAGGGCCGTAGGAATTTAAAACAAAGATATGTTCAGGAAGAAACAAGTCTATTCCGACCTTTCGATGTTCCCTCCGAGGACTAAATAATGGTATGAGTGATATGACCAAACATGGTCTGGTCTTTGCTTCCGTTTGTATTTCCGATCAAACACCTGACCATGCTGTTGTCACATAATCTTGATAAAGATAATGTATAAATATTGAGCTAATTCTCCGCGAAAGCATGGAACTTGTGAAAAACTGAGCAGTTTTGTTGACTGCTCTCTGACTTCAAGTTTCAGCCATTACTGCATGCAGTTGTTTTCGAAAATAAAGCTCGTTATTCTGTCTTAACGAGTGTGTTGTATCTTTCTACTACAGAAGCGGGAAAATATTGACTTTGACATTCTGGCGCAAGCGAGCAGTTACCAATATCCTGAGTGAATTCCGTGGGGGACTGAAGAAGTGATCGAGCCAGACCCGGAGGAAAGAGACAGACGCCGGCACAAGGTAAAATTAACCTTGGTCTCAATCTCTCTCTATCTCGGATTGGTGGTTCGATCCCTCATCCCTGACGGAAGTAACTAAACAGGTGACGGTGCTCGAATCTAAATTGTACTTATTAAATTTTTAGTAGAGTACGTGGGGTCAGGGACCCCAATTGTGGTTAGCCTTCGGTCAGGGACCTCTTGCTTGTTTTACAAGTTTAAGTTTGGGTCAGGGACCCTGCAATTTGATTTGGTACCAGGGATTTTTTTGATTGCCAGGGGCACATTTTATTGACATTATGGGACAGAGTTTAGACAAAACTGGGGGCAATTCCCCTCTATTTTTCATGTGCTCTGAAAACCCTTCTCAAGAACGTAATTTACGAAGATTATCTGCAGCGCTGCACAATAAATTGGGTAACGATATTTGGCCACTAGGGGGCACTTGGAACTACGATAATTGCATTTCTGCTGAGAAAATCATTTGGCAGACAAACGCCGGGTTCCACTAAACGCCATGAACAATCGTTATTAATGAGTTGGAGAGATAATGCCCGTAGAAATGATTGTGTGGATGGTAAAGCAAAAAATTGGGAGACTTTAAAATTGGAATGTGAACTTTGGGATAGAAAGCATAAACAACACGGCGAAAATAAAAAATCTCCAACCACTAGGCAAAGAGGGCTAGCCCAGCAGATTAAACAAAAGGAGGATCCTCCCAGTTGCTCTGGCATGCTGATGTTTCCCTATTCAGGCGATACGGAAGAGGAGGATTTAACCCCTGGACCCCGCCCTCATCCTGCACACCCTTGTCCTACAATTCCACCGTCCCAAGTCCAGACTCCCCCTTATGGTCCCACTGCCAATGGAACTCCTGCAAACGCATCCCCCGTAGCAATACGCACTCAGTCACATATGCAAGCCGTTAATATGGAACAACCCTTCACCTCTGTTAATCAGGCTTTTCTTGATTTATCACTCCAACCTAAGGAGGAGGAAACTTTTCCGCCACCACCTCCCCCCCGCAAATTATCCCATTAGGAGTGTTATTAACCCCCATGCTGGTGATAATGACGACCCATTAATTGAGGTGTGGCAGGCTTTTAAACCTCATGAGCTATGTTTGATCATGGCCCAATGTCCCTCCTGCAAAGAGGACTCATAAGGGTTCACTGAGTTTTTGAGGAGAACTGCGACCATGTACGGTGCTACCGCACGTGATCAATATTCACTGATTTATTCATCCCTTCCCCCAGAATTAGGGGAAAGATGGAAAAATGAATTAGGACTTCATGGGGACACGTGGACGGCCTTCAGCGCCGCACACCAAATGGAGGATGAACAGCGTATTTTAATGTTCCCTGCACTAAAACGGGCTCTCCGTAAACCCGTTGACATCGCCAAACTCCTTGAATGTACCCCCACTTCTAAGGAAGATGGTCCAGAATTTTTTGACCGCTTTTGTGGCGTGTACACTCTTTACTCCGGGGACATTGCTTTCAATGCAGGCACACAGCCTCCCCAATTTAATGCACTATTAATGCAGGTTTTGCCTGACCGTGTAGCATCCAGTATTAAAACTAATAACATGGACTGGTCTGACAATTCTAAACCTCAAATGAAACGTGCTGTGTCTTATTATTGGAGCAATGGCCGCAACCGTGAGACCTGTTACAAAGACACTTGGCCCAAAATTCAATCCGAACTCATCCAACGTCCCTTTCAAAGAAGAGCTCCTAAAGGTCAGAACTCTCAGACAGATTCACGTTACTATCGCCCAGATTGCACGAACGCTCCTGAATTTGGTTACCGCTCACAGGCTCCTTACCCCTTCACTCCACACATGGAGGATTTCGACAGCGCTCCTCCGCGTCGTCCTCCTGCCAAATATAATGTAACTTGCTTCAACTGTCAACGTACAGGCCACTACGCTAGGGATTGTCCAGCACCCCAACGACAAGATAGATTTCAACCCCGTCGGCAGGCACCCTTCACTACCTCTAACCCCTACTGACTAGCCAGATCGAACTTTCTGGTCCTCTCAACAGACCACTCTGACGAGCCCACTGCTACGATTTACACAGAGGGCGTGCCTATCCCCTTCCTGATTGACACCGGCGCGACTCATTCTACACTAGACTGGACATTAATTCAGAAACATTGCTTTCCCCTTTCTGATCAGCATGTGGAACTTGCTGGTTTCATGGGCGAAGGTGCTGTTTATCCGCTTACGAAGCTGCTCTCTGTTCAATTTGAGGGCCGGGAATGTTGCATCCCTTTCACAGTTACCCGTGTCCTCGGTGTCAACCTGGCCGGACGTGACTTGCTGTGTCCCTTGCAGGTGGAAATTGTTTGCCTTGATAACGGCATTACTATATCAGCTATCCCGCAGGCCCAGCTTCGAAATTTTCCCCTTTTCACTACTCCACAGTGGTGGTCGGTTGATTTTGATCCCTCACACTTTTCACCTCCGTTAGATATTCCTGATCCACATGTCACTCTTTGCTACGATCATGCAGGATGCTCGCCTGATTTGGAGAGCATTTACCAAGACGCCCTAGGTTCTCTACAATCCGTTTCCCTTAGCGAGGGCCTCTGCCTTTCTTGTCAATTTACCCCATGGCTTCTGGCGTCAGTCGGGACTTGTCACCCCACGTGACCCTTTCTGTGAATGAAGGCTACAGTGCCAAGTCCTTGGGATTTCTGGCAGCTGCACTACGAGGACAAGCTGATCCTTTAATGGAAGTCAAATCCGGCTTACTCACACTTCCAACTTCTTCCATCGGGCAGGAGATACAGAAGTCTGAGAACACGCACGAACAGACTCAAAAACAGCTTCTTCCCCACTGTCACCAGACTCCTAAATGACCCTCTTATGGACTGACCTCATTAACACTACACCCTGTATGCTTCATCCGATGCCAGTGCTTATGTAGTTACATTGTATATGTTGTGATGCCCTATTATGTATTTTCTTTTATTCCCTTTTCTTCTCATGTACTTCATGATCTGTTGAGCTGCTCGCAGAAAAATACTTTTCACTGTACCTCGGTACACGTGATCATCAACAAATCCAATCCAATCTTACCCGCAGGCACTTTAGAATATTTTCAACGCACATTTGTCCTCATTGGCACACTGCACCACCATCGTTCAGTCAAATTAACGACTTCTGAACTACCCGCAGATTTATGGGCAGCCTCCAAACACGACGTTGGTCTCACTAATGTCCCTCCCGTTGTTATTAAAGTTAAACCTGACATGCCCTTGCCCTCGATTTCGCAGTACCCTTTGCGCCCCGAGGCTGAAGAAGGAGTCTCGGTCATGATTCAATCGTTCCTTCAACAGGGAATTGTGGTACCATGCCAATCGCCCTGTAACACCCCGATTCTACCAGTTCCTAAGATAGGAAGACCATCCGAATGGCGTTTGGTCCAAGACCTCCGACGTATTAATCGGATAGTGGAACCCTTACATCCTATTGTCCCAAACCCGGCGACAATCCTTAGTAATGTCCCACCGGAAGCGACTGTTTTTACCCTTGTTGATTTACAACATGCCTTTTTTGCGATACCCCTCGCCCCTGAATCACAGTATTTGTTTGCCTTTACATTTAAGGGCAACCAATACACTTGGACTAGGCTCCCACAGGGCTTCATTCATTCTCCAACCCTTTTCTCACAAGCATTGCACTCCCAGTTAGCGACATTATCAACTCCTGGTGGCTCCACCATCATCCAATATGTTGATGACTTACTCCTTGCCAGCCCTGACTTCAACGCTAATCAGCGTGACACCATTTACCTGCTCATCCATCTCCATTCATGGGGATATGTGATCCCGCCCACTAAAGTTCATAAAGGCCAACGGCAGGTCAAATTTTTGGGTGTCCTAATAAGTGCTACGGATCGCTCCCTTACTCAGGAACGCATTACTCCTATACTGCAGACCCTATTTCCTACATCGCCCAAGCAGGGTGCGAGCCTTTTTAGGATTGGTGAACTTTTGCAGACAATGGATTCCGAATGTTACTGTCCATACTAACGATTTAACTCCGTACTCTTCTCAAAATGCTCCTCTTAAGTTTTAACTTCCTGATTCAGCAAAACAATCTTTTGTTACACTCAAAAACGCCCTGGCTACCGCCCCAGCGCTAGGACTACCTATGTATGACAGACCCTTTCGGTTGTACGTTAATGTTCTTGATGAATGTGCCACTGGTGTTCTAACACAAGAACATGGTGACCAGCGTCGCCCGGTCGCCTACTATTCTACGAAATTGGATCCTGTAGCTTGCGGTCTACCTCCCTGCACCCAAATTCTTACGGCTGTCCGTTTGTTAGCACAGGCAGCCTCTAATCTGACCCTTCACCAGCCAGTACAAGTGTATACCTCGCACTCTATTGTGGCTCTCCTAACGTCTCAGCAAACCCAGCATCTGACTCAAGCCCGCTTGAGCCGCTATGAGGTTTCACTATTGCAAAACCCCTACCTCTCTCTTCATTACTGTTCTACCTTAAATCCTGCTGTGTTCCTCGAACAGCCCCCCAACCTTGTGGACCCGCCACACGATTGTTTGCTTCGGAATCACTTCCTTACCGCGCCTCGCCCGGATTTAACGGACCGGCCTATTGATAATCCAGATCTAATTTTTTATGTTTATGGCAGTGCCTCCATTTCTCTCACTGGCATCCCAGAGCCGAGATATGCCGTGGTAACCGACACTGACGTGCAGGAAGCAGCAGCCTTCGAGACCCCTGTCTCCACATAAAAAGCCAAGCTATTTGCCCTTACTCGAGCATGTATTTTGGCCACAGATAAAAATACTAATGTTTACACTGATTCTAGGTATGCCTTTGGCGTGACCTACGATTTTGGTCACCTCTGGCAACAGCGAGGCTTTCTCACCTCTGCGGGAGCTCCCATTCAAAATGCTCTTTGGATTAAAAATCTCCTCGATGCTATTCAGCTTCCCCATCAATTGGCAATTATTAAATGTGCTGTGCGCACAGGGGGACACTCCTGTTCAATTAGGAAATGCCCGTGCTGATTCGGCTGCTAAGGCTGCGGCTATATCAGCCTCTCTGATTGCTCCCAGTGGGGCTAATCAGGCTCTAAACCAGGTACCTGCATTAGGAGCGAAGGGCATGCCAGACATAATTGAAGTTCAAAATCTACAGAGGGACGCCTCTGATTCCGAGCGCACACTATGGAAGTCAATGGGGTGTTCACACTCCTTGACACGAGACCTCGGGCTTACTCCCGTTGGTCAAGTTTGTATTCCGAATTCTTTATTGCCGGTACTTATTGATATTTGCATTCTTGTACCCACCTTGGCAAGGAGGGAATGGTACAGCTACTCCTGAAAACTTGGTGGCACCCAGATTTGAATACAGCAGCGCAAACGCGGCTGGATTGATGCGTTATTTGCACGAAACATAATAAGGGTAAAGGCATTAAATGCCCTCCAGGAACCACTCCCTTGCCAGATGGCCCTTTTGCCTGTATACAGCTTGATTTTATCAAATTGCCAAAAGCACAGTGCTATAAATATTGTTTAGTAATAATCGATGTGTTTAGTAAATGGATTGAAGCCTTCCCCACCACTAATTGTACGACACATACAGTGGTGATGTTGTTAACGGAAGTCATTCCTCGTTTTGGGGTACGCAAAATGATGAGCTCAGACAACGGACCACATTTTGTAGCTTGGATCAATACTGAATTGTGCGAAGCACTCGTAATTAACCAGCAACTGCACTGCGCGTATCACCTGCAGGCTGCAGGAATTGTGGAAAGAGCCAACGGGACTTTAAAAGAAAAATGATCTAAATTAACTGAAGAAACTGGGTTAAATTGGCTAAAAGTATTACCCTTGACACTGTTTCACATGCGAGTGACTCCCCATTCGCGGACCGGACACTGCAGAGGTAGTCTATGGTCGGCCAATGAGGACTCCCCAGGATGCCCATGAAAAACCCCTAGAGGGAGTAGACCTCCATGTGATGGGCGAACAAATGCAGAACTATTTGAAGCAATTAACACTTTCTCTGAAGTTTCTCCACTCACAGATAAAACAGGCACATCTCCCAGTAACGGCAGGGACAGCCGTCCCTCGATATCCAGTGATCAAACCCGGAGACCACGTGTTGGTGAAAAACTGGGACAGAAGGAAACTAGGACAACGCTGAAGCGGACCCTTCCTTGTACTGCTGACTACACCAACTTCCATCAAACTTGAAGGACGTTCAAGTTGGATACATCTATCCGATTGCAAGAAGATAGTCTCCAACCCAGACGAGAACACAGGATGAAGATCTTATAATTTTTGCACACTCTGGACGATTTAGCCTTAATGGCCACTCAGTAGTAAAAAAAAAACCGCCTAAACGAGAGCTGCCTTCCAATACCTATTTATATATGTCATATCTTTATGCCGAAAAATTGAACGTAAGCAAGTGTTGGGTTTGTACCCACATCCCTGTCCATTCGAGGGAAGGAATACCTCTCCAATCCCCCCCCTTCATATCGCAGAGATGGTTGAATGGATTTTACGACAAAATCAAACGGGGATCAGGGGAAATAGGGGGGATATGGAGATCTGCTGGCTATGACATGACTAAATTTTCAGCTTCGTATCAACCTACCTATAATCATGCCTTCACTCTACCCTCCCTCACTGTCCACTCGTATAATGTTCAAGGTTCCATGTGTTTTAATAAATCAGGGAAAGGAAAGTTAATGGGGCAAAGTACGTGCAACCTTACAGTTGACTGGCAAGGACTGGTACCAGGCATATCCAACAAGGGCATGTTTAATTGTGATTGGTCCAAGGTATGGACTATAACCTCTAACATTTCATGGGGACAGACATCCCCAATCCCCTGGATGACAACAGCTGATGATTTTACGGCCTCTAATGGAACCTATTTCATATGCGGCACTAAAGCATATCCATGGCTCCCCATTGATTGGACAGGATCCTGCTATTTGGGATATGTTGTTCATCAAATGCGTCACCTACCCACCCTTAAGCACTCCACCTCGTGAGCAAAAAGGACTATTTCTAAAACTGAACAGTTCTTTATGATGGCCTTTCCCTTGTACGGAACGGGCAAGGCATCCGACGAACTGATCCACATGGGCACAGCATTGGAACAACTGGCCAGGGAAACTGGACAGGCACTGGCTGAGGTCTCAGCTGAGCTAGTAGCTGCCTGGACCGTGGCATTACAAAATCGACTGGCTTTGGATTATCTGTTAGCCTCGCAGGGAGGAACGTGCGCTATCATAGGTCAGGAGTGCTGTACTTGTATTCCAGATGGCTCTGAAAATATCACTAACCTGGCCGACCATATTAAGAGACAGGCTGCTCAAATTCAAGAGATTGGCAGTGAATTTCATGACTATAACCCGCTGGGTTGGCTAGGATGGTTGGGCCACGGATTATTTGATTAGATCTTTAAGGCCTTCATTCTACTACTAATTCTACTAGTAGTAGTGGGCAGCACGGTAGCATTGTGGATAGCACAATTGCTTCACAGCTCCAGGGTCCCAAGTTCGATTCCGGCTTGGGTCACTGTCTGTGCGGAGTCTGCACATCCTCCCCGTGTGTGCGTGGGTTTCCTCCGGGTGCTCCGGTTTCCTCCCACAGTCCAAAGATGTGCAGGTTAGGTGGATTGACCATGATAAATTGCCCTTGGTGTCCAAAATTGCCCTTAGGGTTAGGTGGGGTTACTGGGTTATGGGGTGGAGGTGTGGACCTTGGGTAGGGTGCTCTTTCCAAGAGCCTGTGCAGACTCTTGCACAGTAAATTCTATAATCTATAATCTATACTAGGGATAGGATTGCTTGGTTGCCTGTGTAAATGCATTTTCAAACGTGACATGGATATGCCTATTTAACTAGTTGTCATGATATGACAAAAGGAGGGAATGTGATATGGCATGATGGGAAGACTGGTCAAAAGGTTTGATACAATACAAGAAAGACCGAAACTACTCATTCCAGCTCACCAGGCCCAGGTAAAGAATGCTGCCCTAACCATTTTCAGACCTGTATGGCCATAGGTCAACTCTGCATAACTTGAAGTCTGAAAAGATCAGCGAAGGTCGAGCCATTCCAAAATACCGGACCTCAGCAACTCCTGATAAAACTAACTCGTCATAACCCAGGGCCGTAGGAATTTAAAACAAAGATATGTTCAGGAAGAAACCAGTCTATTCCGACCTTTCAATGTTCCCTCCGAGGACTGAATAATGGTATGAGTGATATGACCAAACATGGTCTGGTCTTTGCGTCCGTTTGTATTTCCGATCAAACTCCTGACCATACTGTTGTCACATAATCTTGATAAAGATAATGTATAAATATTGAGCTAATTCTCCGCGAAAGCATGGAACTTGTGAAAGACTGAGCAGTTCTGTTGACTGCTCTCTGACTTCAAGTTTCAGCCATTACTGCATGCAGTTGTTTTCGAAAATAAAGCTTGTTATTCTGTCTTAACGAGTGTGTTGTATCTTTCTACTGCAGAAGTGGGAAAATATTGACTTTGACACATCTCTGCCATGCGCCACCACTCAGTCCCTAAAATCAGCAACCTTAAGGAAAAATCAGAAAGAACCCAGTCCTCCCCAGGATACATAATCTGCCAGGCCATTGACAGAGATAGGCACAGATACTTGGGGTTAGTTCTAACTAGTGGACTATCTTCGATCACCATGAGGATATAACCAACCTTACCACCCATCTCCACCAGGGGAGAGGTTGGAATAGTGTTATTGTCACTGGACTAGTAAACCAGTAACTCCGGGTAATGCTCTGGGGAACTGGGTTTAAATCTCGTCACTGCAGATGGTGAAATTTGAATTCAATAAAAATCTGGAATTCAAAAAGTCTAATGATGACCATGAAACCATTGTTGAATGTCACAAAAACCCATCTGGTTCACTCTGGTCCTTTTAGGGAAGGAAACTTGGTCTGGCCTACATGTGACTCCAGACCCATAGCAATGTGGTTGACTCAACAGCCCCCTCAAGAGCAATTAGAGATGGGCAATAAATGCTGGCTCGCCAGCGACACCCTCAAAACACCAACTATCCATCACCCTGTCATGGCTCCACTCACCTTTACTATCAATGAGATAAGGGGTGTCCAAAACACACTTCCTTTCCATAACCGTAAGGATAACTGCACATAAAAATAAATAAAACTGAGAACAGATCACATAATTGACTTTAATTTGTTTTTTGTTAGAACAGGATAACGGGTAACGTTTGCCAGCATGCTCACATCTTTACAGGAGAAAAGACAACAAATTATCAACAACATAATCATAATGGAGTGTTGTCCAGGATGGTTGAGGAACCTGAGGATCATAACCCCATCTATGTTGCTTGAATAGGTCAAAGTCGTGACTGGATCATCAAGAACTTCTCATGAATTCTCGAATTCCAAAGAACACAGCACCTTCACTTAACAGGATAACATATGGCCAGCGATTTTGTGTGCGTGTGTGTGTGTGTGTGTGTGTGGGGGGGGGGGGGCAACCGACCACAGGCCTCAAAGACCTGATGCATTGCGCTCTGTTGAACCTGTTACGCCCAGCATCCAAATCAGGATTGCTAAAGCATAACAGCCAATCTTCAAATTCAGTGGAGAACTCACCTCTCACTTCCTGTAAGAAACCAGACACATGGACATTCCTTGCCCAGCCCTTGCCTCCCTAGTCCGTCAGGATATGTGAGACATGCAGCAGGATCTCAAAAAACAGAACGCGGCCCCTTACCAGGGAAAGCGTTCTATCAAATGCACGGAGTCTCCACCTCCACCATCCTCTCCACAGTACTTTGCGGTTCCTCAAGGTGAGCACCAAAGACCTGCAACACTGAGCTGAGAGCAACATCCAGAAAACACTCTTGAGGCAGTCATCAACCCGATGCCCACTGCACCGTCGAAGTGCAGGCCTGCTCATCAGCAACAACGTCACTGCAAGCTGGGCCACACCCTAGCCCACTCCAACCATCTCAATTACACAAAGATTCTTTATGATTTAACTCAGCTTTTCATCGCAAAACTCCAATCAGATTACATTGCTGTAGTGTTTCCATCCCTCCTTCCTCAAACCAAAACAGGAGGAACAACATTCACTGGAGGGTGGTACTGAAAAGCATTCTGGGAAAAATCTGTGCAGTCACCACAACTTGGAAGGGGATTGAGGAGGACCCACTGCGAAAGAATGGAATAGCCCCAAACATTACATTGCTGGAGTGTTTCCATCTCTCCTTCCTCCTCAAACCAGAAAAAGAGCGAGACAGAACTTTAGGAGAGGCCCAGTCCTGCAAGGGACACTCTAGTGTGGATTTAAGAAGGCAGCTGTTTGGTGAGTACGTTTTCATGAGTTTTTTATTTTCTCAAAGTAATTTGATATTTAACCGCGGGTTAGTCATGACAGTTGGTGGGTCTTGGTGTTCCACCTGCGACATGTCAATCATGAATGCTGACAGCATCCCTGACAATTACACCTGCGGGAAGTGTATCCAGCTGCACTTGCTGATTGAACGAATGGATCGGTTTAAGCAACAGCTGGAGGTACTAAGAAGTAACCAAATAGCGGAAAGCGCCAGAGGTAGAAGTTTATAGAGATGTGGTCACCCAAGGTTCAGGAAGATAGATGGGTGACCACTAGGCGGGGCAGGCAGTCAGTGCAGGTGTCCCCTACGGTTGTGCCCCTCTCTAACAAGTATGCCCTTTTGGATACTGATGAGGGGGATGGCCCATCAGGTGACTGCAGCCGTAGTAGCCAGAGCGGTGGCACCATGGCTGGCCCTGTTGTACAGAGGAGGGGGCAAAGCATAATAGAGCAATACTAATTGGGATTCGATAGGGGCACAGGTACGTGCTTCTGCTGTTGCAAAAGAGACTCCAGGATACTAATAATAATCTTTATTGTCACAAGTAGGCTTACATTTACACTGCAATGAAGTTACTGTGAAGAGCCCCTAGTCGCCACATTCTGGCGCCTGTTTGGGTACACAGGAAGAATTCAGAATATCCAATTTACCTAACAGCACGTCTTTCAGGACTTGTGGGAGAAAACCGGAGCACCTGGAGGAAACCCACGCAGAGACAAGTCCATTTGCTTCCTCCAAATGACATAGGGAGAACATGCAGACTCCACACAGACAGTGACCCAAGCCGGGAATTGAACCTGGGACCTGTGAAGCAGCAGTGCTACCCACTGTGCTACCGTGCCGCCCATAATAGTGTGTTGCCTCCCTGATGCCAGGGTCATAGATGTCTCTGAGGGGGTACAGGATATCCTGAAATGGGAGGGCAAACAAACAGATGTCATTATCCACGTTGGTATAAATGACATGGGCAGGAAGAGCTGCAAGGTTCTGCAAAGGCATTCTAGAGAGGTAGTAAGCTAAAAAGCAGGACCTCTAGAGTAGTCATTTCAGGATTGCTCCCCATGCCACTTGCTGGTGAGACTAGGAACAGAGCGATACTGCAGTTGAACATGTGGCTAAAGAGCTGATGTAGGGGGGAGGGCTTCAGATATGTGGATCATTGGGATGTCTTCCAGCAAAGGTGGGACCTATACTGGAGGGCCACCAATACCCTGCCCAGGGGATTTGCTAATGTGGTTTTGGAGGGTTTAAAGTGGTGTGGCAGGGGGTGGGAACCGGAGCAGCAGGCTAGCTAGTGTAGAAACTGGGGAACAACTTCGGACTAAGACAAACCTAGCTAAGAAGGAGAGCAGGCAGAGGGAAGTCTCTTATCTCAGTGGGTCTGGAGGTTTGGAGTGCGTTTGCTTCAACGCAAGAAGTATTGCAGGTAAGACAGATGAATTGGAGCTTGGATTAATGTGGGGAATTATGATATTGTTGCTATTACGGAGACATGCTTAAAGGGGGGACAGGACTGGCAGTTAAACATTCTGGGATATCGATGTTTTAGATGAGACAGGGTAGCAGAAAGGGTGGGGGAGTCGCCTTACTAGTTAGGAAACATATCACAGCTGTGATGAGGGAGGATATCTTGGAGTGAGGTATTATGGGTGGAGGTCACAAATAGGAAGGGTACAGTCATAATGTTGGGGTTATACTATAGGCCTCCCAACAGCCAACGAGATACAGAGGAACAAACATGTCATCAGATTTTGGAAAGATGTGAAAATAGCAGAGTTGTTGTGGTGGGTGATTTTAATTTCCCCCATATTGACTCGGTCTCCCTTAGTGCCAGAGGTTCGGATGGAGAGCAAATTGTTAGGTGTTTCCAAGAGGGCTTTTTGAAACAGTATGTTGATAGTCCAACCAGGGAAGGGGAATTACTGGACTTAGTACTGGGGAATGAGCCCGACCAGGTGACTGAAGTTTCAGTATGGGAACATTTTGAGAATAATGATCATAATTCCGTAAGTTTCCACATGCTAATGGATAAGGACAAGTGTCCTTTTAGAGATGCTAAATTGGGGGGAAGCTAACTATAACAGAATTCAGCAAGAACTGGAGAATGTGGATTGGGAGCAGCTGTTTTGGGGTAAATCCACATTTGATTTGTGGGAGTCTTTTAAAGACCAGTTGATTCAGAGTGCAGGACAGTCATGTCCCTGTGAAAATTAAGGACCAAAATGGCAGGATTAGGGAACCATGGATGACAGGGGAAATTGTGAGACTAGTCAAAAAGAATAAGGGAAGCATTCACGAGGTCTAGGCAACTAAAAACAGACAAAGCTTTTGAAGAATATAGGGAAAGTAGGAACAGGGAGTTAGGAGGGGTAAAAGAGGCCATGAAATGTCTGCAGGGTCAAGAAAAATCCCACAGCCTTTTAGACATATATAAGGATCAAGAGGGTAGCTAGGGAAAGAGTAGGCCCACTTATATAAGGAGAAAGAGGGTAGCGAGGGGAAGAGTAGGCCCACTTTTATATAAGGAGCAAGAGGGTAGCTAGGAAAAGAATAGGCCCAATTGAGGGAGGGTAGCTAGGAAAAGAATAGGCCCAATTGAGGGAGGGTAGCTAGGGAAAGAATAGGCCCACTTGAGGGAAGTTATGTGTGGAGTCAGAGGAAGTGGGTGAGATGCTTAATGAGTACTTTGCATCAGTATTCACCAAGGGGAGGGACATGACTGGTGTTGAGGTTAGGGATGGGTATGTGAATACTCTGGGACATGTCAGCAGAATGAAGGAGGAAGTGATGGTTGTCTTAAAATGCATTAAGGTAAGCAAGTCCCCTGGGCAGGATGGAATATATCCCAGGTTATGTGGGAGGCAAGAGAGGAAATAGCTAGGGCCTTAACAGATATCTTAGCATCATCTTTGACAACAGGCGAGGTTCCAGAGTACTGGAGAATAACCAATGTTGTCCTTTTGTTTAAGAAGTGAAGCAGGGATAATCCAGGTAACTATAGGCCGGTGAGCCTGACGTCAGTGGTGGGGAATCTGTTGCAGAAGATACTGAGGTACAGGATTTATTCATATTTGGAAGCAAATGGACTTGTTAGTGATGGGCAGCATGGTTTTGTGCAGGGAAGGTCATATCTTACCAACTTGACAGAGTTTTTCGCGGAGGTGACAAAATTAATCGATGAGGAAAGCGCTGTGGATGTCGTCTACATGGACTTTAGTAAGACATTTGACAAGGTCCCTCATGGCAGACTGGTAAAAAAAGGTAAAGTCACATGGGATTTGGGGCGTGCTAACTAGATAGATAAAGAACTGGTTTGACAACAGTGGAAGGGAGTTTTTCAGAATGGAGATCTGTAACTAGTGGTGTTCCACAGGGATCGGTGCTGGGACCACTGTTAGTAATATATATTAATGATCTGGAGGAAAATGTAGATGGTCTGATTAGCAAGTTTTCAGATGGCATTAAATTAGGTGACTTGATGTGAAGGGAACTGTCAAAGAATACAGCAGAATAGAGATTGAAGAATTGGGGCAGAGAAATGGAAAATGGAGTTTAATCCAAATAAATGCGAGGTCATGCATTTTGGAAGATCAAATTAAGTTGTGAGTTGTACAATAAATCCCTTAGGAGCATTGACATACAGAGAGATTTGGGTGTTCAGGTCCATAGTTCCATGAAAGTGGCAATGCAGGTGGATAAGGTGGTCAAGAAAGCATACGGCATGCTTGCCTTCATCGCCCGGGGGGGAATTGAGTACAAGAGTTGGCAGATCATGTTACAGTTATATAAAATTTAGGCCACATTTGGAATATCGCATGCAGTTCAGGTCGCCACAGTACCAGAAGGACATGGTTGCTTTTGAGCAAATGCAAAGAAGGTTTACCAGGATGTTACCTGGTCTGGAGGATGTTAGCTATGAGGAGATATTGAATAAACTCTGATTGTTTTTGTTGGAAAGACGGAGGCTGAGGGTAGAACTGAGAGGTCTCCAAAATTACAAGAGGTATAAATAGGGTGATTAGTCAGAAGCTTTTTGCCAGGGTGGAAGACTCAATTACAAGGGGGCACAGGTTCAAGGTGAGCGGGGGAAAGTTTAGGGGATATGCACAGGGAATGTTTTTCACGCAGAGTGATGGATGTCTGGAACATGTTGCCAGCTGAGGTTGTGCAGGCAGACACGATAGCAACATTTAAGATATATCTTGATAGACACCTGATGTGGCAGGGAAAGGAGGGATACAGGTTGTATGGGTAATAAGAAGTAGATCTAAATAAGGAATCTGGATTGGCGCAGGCTTGGGCCAAAGGGACTATTCCTGTGCTGTAATGTTCTTTGTTCTCTTTGTTCTTTGGATCGCCCTGAGACTTATTGCCAAGCATGTGTCCCTAAAAAGACAAAATTCTGAAAGGTGCACAAGAATAAAATAAAAGATTAAAATACGAGCAGAGCCAAAGTGGGAAAACACAGCCGCTCCCATGCTCACTTCACGTGCCCACCTCACCCCACCAGGTCATTTTAAAGTCGGTGAGAAGAGATTGTGGGTGATCCCGTTACCTCCACCAGGATCTGGCTGTGCCATCTTCAATACAAACCAAATCACTCTTAACTTCAGTATTCAGAATATGCTTGAGTCTGTGCTCACTCAAAGCGAATGGGAAAATGGGCCTTTCACTACCAACACTTGGAATATATGGGGAGGGGGTGGCGTAGTGGTATTGTCAGTGGACTAGTAAACCAGAGCCCCGGAGTAATGCTCTGGGGACCTAGGTTCAAATTCCATCACTGCAGGTGGTGAAATTTGAATTAAATAAAAATCTGCAATTCCAAAAAGTAAAATGATGACTATGAAACCATTATCGATTGTCGTAAAAACCCGTCTGGTTCACTAATGTCCTTTAGGGAAGGAAATCTGCTGTCCTTACCTAATCTGGCCTACATGTGACTCCAGACCCACAGCCATGTGGTTGACTCTTAAATGCCCCCTCAAGGGCAAGTAGGGATGGGCAACAAATGCTGGCACAGCCTGAAACGCCCACGTCCCATGAACAAATTTTATAAAAAGGTCCTCTTCCAACCAGCTCCCGAGGCACAATACTACCTCTCTGTGATTAAGTTCAACGTGGACCATGTCTTGACAAAGGTAGATATTTGCAGCGACGAGGAATGTGCCACCAGATCAGCTGAGCTGAGGATGAGAATTTGAGTACCAGGATCTCAAACCCAAGACCTAGGTCATATTTTACTGGGCACCAGCGATCTCTGCATTCCTCCCTTCTGAGACCTGGACAAGGCTGCAGCAGGCTCCTCAAAACTTTAAAAGATTCAATGGCAAGAGCGGCTGTCCAATGGCAAGGTCTTCTCCCAAGCCATATTGCCCAGTATCAGGTGCTAATTGCTCAACGGCACCTCCACAGGCACACTTTTTAGGGATGGTCTTGAAGCATTCCTGAAAAAGTCAAACGTTTCCAGCAATGTGATGACCAACCAAAATGGAGTACGTTCAGTCAGGAAGGCATCGATTGCAGAGAGACTCCATCAGGAACATTTGGAGGCAAACTGAAAGTCATGGAGTGGGTGCACAAGCTTTCAAACAACTTATCTAACTGACCCTCCAAGTACCACCTCTGCACATGTGGTAGAGCCTGCAGATCGCACATAGCCTTCTTGGAACCCATTAAACAGGGTGGAAGTAAGTTATCCCTGAACCAGATAGACTAGCTAAGAAGAAAGAGAAACTGGGTGAGTATTATCAAATTTTAATTTATACAGCATTTCTTATCTTTAATGATTTAGTTATTTAAGCTAGGAATGCATATGTACGGTACAGTATTAAAACTTGAACATAATTTCTTTCACCTTAGAAAACCAAACTCCGGTTTTAACATTAAATGAATCATTGGTTCCCATAGAAATCAAAGTTGTTTCACCTCAAATATTCATTCCCTCCATCATCATTGACGCACAGTGGCAAGTGTGTTCCATCTACAAGATACACGGCAGCAACTCACCAAGCCTCCTTTGACAATATCTTCCAAACTCGTGACCTCCACCAAACTTGTGACCTCCACCATGTGGAAGAATGAGGTGATCACATACATGGGAACATCACCCCCAAGTTTCCTCCCAAACCTGTACCATCCTGACTTGGAACTATATCTCTGTTCCTTTACTGCTGGGTCAAAATCCTGCAACCTTCTCCCTAACAGCACAAAAGCATATCTACACCACATGGGTCGCAGTGGCTCGAGAAGGCAGTTCGCCACCACATTTTCTAGGACAATTTGTCATGGGCCTTTCCAGTAGCACTCACCATCCCCCCAAAAATTAAAGTAGTTTGCCAAAGCCCTTAATGTAATGCATTTGCGTAATCTTTACTTGGTGTTCTTCCTGATATGGAATGCCCTGAAGAGAGAATGGAGACAAAATAACTTGGAAAGATCAATGATTTGGTTCATAAGAATTAAAACTAGTTTTTGCAACATTTTTCTAAGTAATTGAAAACTGCAAAGGATAACAAACCGCATGGTTGCTTTCCTCTTGCTACTGAAGGATGTGTCATATCATAGCTTGTACTTTATGATTTGCTCACAAACAGATAGGCCAGAATGGCCGGTAATACACTTCTGGCCAGAAGTATTACCAGATTTTGATGCTATAGTTTTCTTGGAATGCTTTTTTTGCCAACTATCAAGACAAAATTTTAATAGAACCTCTTTTTATTTAAATAGGTTTAATTCACTCTGCACTATGTTGTATGATGTAAGTTACTGTTGGAAGTTACTGTGAGTTAACATTCTAATTTGATCCATGGTTAAGTTTTGGCTCTACTTGAAAGGGATATAGAGACTGAACACAAAGCTCTGTTTTGAAGGCATGTTGTAATATTGTCTGATACATACAAAACCAGCCATGTTCTACGGCTATTTTGCTACACCTGTTAGTTTAGTACCAGGAACAGTTGTGAAGTGACATGAGTCAGGAATCTGTGATATTGTCTTGATTATTGACATTACTGTGGAGCTGAGCATTTGCACTGAAATGTATATGCAGATTGTTTTTAGCTTGCTGCATTCATCAGTTTCTATATTTTTAGGCTGCATAAGTTGAAAGGCAGCTGTTGTAGTGACACAGCTTTCTAAACTAAAGTGAGTAACAAGTACGGTTCACACCAATGGCAGTTATACTCCTGCCAGGAAATATAAGCTCTTGGAGTATGTGCCGAAATATTGGAATTCTGCTGCAGTGTTAAGTCAGTATAAATTGTCAAATATATGGGGCGAAATTCTCCGTTATCGGCGCCATGTCCGCCGACTGGCGCCCAAAATGGCGCAAATCAGTCGGGCATCGCGCCGCCCCAAAGGTGCGGAATGCTCTGCATCTTTGAGGGCCGAGCCCCAACCTTGAGGGGCTAGGCCGGCGCTGGACGAATTTCTGCCCCGCCAGCTGGCGGAAAAGGCCTTTGGTGCCCCGCCAGCTGGCGCGGAAATGACATCTCCGGGCGGCGCATACGCGGGAGCATCAGCGGCCGCTGACGGCATTCCAGCGCATGACCAGTGGAGGGAGTCTCTTCTGCCTCCGCCATGGTGGAGACCGTGGCAAAGGCGGAAGGGAAAGAGTGCCCCCACGGCACAGGCCCGCCCGCAGATCGGTGGGCCCCAATCGCGGGCCAGGCCACCGTGGGGGCACCCCCCGGGGCCAGATCGCCCTGTGCCCCCCCCCCCAAGGACCCCGAAGCCCGCCCACGCCGCCTTGTCCCGCCGGTAAGGTAGGTGGCTTAATTTACGCCGGCGGGACAGGCATTTTAGTGGCGTGAATTCGGCCCATCCGGGCCGGAGAATCGCGGGGGGGGGCCTGCCAACCGGCGTGGCGTGATTCCCGCCCCCGCCGAATAGCCGGTGGTGGAGAATTCGGCAACCGGCGGGGGCGGGATTCACGCCAGCCCCCGGCGATTCTCCGACCCGGCGGGGGGTCGGAGAATCTCGCCCATGATCCGGAAGAAGGAAACTGTACAAAACCACTTTTCATTATTTAGCAATTATGCAAATTAACATTCACCAAGCGTTTTAAAATTGGTTGGATCTTTGAAATATCTTGTGCAGGTTGACTTTCAGCCAAGATTGGTATAACTTCCCATTTATTTTCACCAGTTAAGACTTGTCTCATCAGTCAATAGCAAGAATTCAGTGATCACTGAGTATTTTATCTTGAAACAAGGACAAAGTAACATTGTGTAACATCTTGGGTGTGATTCAACTGGAAGAAAACAGAGTTCGGTTTCGGGCGCATTGAACGGGATGTTTTGAGGCCCCGCAAAAGACCAACTATTCAGTGGCATTTGTTTTTTTGGGACCTCTGTGAAGAACGCCCCATCGAGCCCGCACTTACATAATTTCCTGCACTGACGAGCTCAACTCACCGGTGCAGTAAGATGATTTGAGATCGGGATGCCATTTTTAAAGGCAGCCCTGACCTTTCGCCCCCCCTCCTGGATCCCACTGTGGCCTCCGGACTCACCTATTGCACCCAACTTGCCTCTTCTGGGATGCTCGAGGCCCCCCTCACCCCACACGGGCAAGACCCTCCAGGTCCAACCCTTGGCAGTGCCATCTGAGCGGTAGAATGGCAGTGCCAATGTGCCTGGATACCAGGGTGAATATTGCCACCCTGCCCAGAGCCTGACCAAACTCGATTGGTGTTAGCTTTCCCTACACCTTCCTTTCCTTGCCAATCATACCTTTCCAGAATTTGTGTCCCTCTTAACTCTGGCGTTGAAATCATTGAGGAGACTCAGTTTGTCTCTCTTTGGGGTAATGAGGCAAATGATCAAGGCTGGAGCATAGAATTTACAGTGCAGAAGGAGGCCTTATATATTTTGCATCTGGAGTTGAGACGCACATGCTGACAGATGGAGCCAAAGAGTCAAGAGATGTTTGTTTATCCCACAAAAGGGCTTTCCGAGATAGGAAACTAGCTTGTGTTTGTGGAGCCTGTGTTCTTTATCTTTCCAGAAGACAGCGGTCCTCTGCAATCCTGCCCCCCACCAACTATTGAGATCCAAATTACTGGATCTCAATAATGGCAAATTATTGGAAAACTTAGATCATTTCTCATATCTTGGGAGCCTCCTAACAGTGAGGGCAGACCAGATATCAGTGATGAAACTCATTGCCTCCAGTGTGCTTTTGGTCAACTGAGGAAAAGTGTTTGATGACAGAGACCTGAAACCTGGCACCAAGCTCATGGTCAACAGGGTTGCCTCCTATAAGTGTCAGAGAAATGAAATGAACTGAAAATCGCTTATTGTCACAAGTAGGCTTCAAATGAAGTTACTGTGAAAAGCCCCTAGTCGCCACATTCTGGCACCTGTTCGGTCAACCTACAGATATGGTCAACCTACAGCAAAATCCCTAAATCCTTGGAGAAAGATCATCTGCAAAATCTTATAAATTCAATGACAGGATAGGCGCTCGAATATCAATGTTCCTTCTCAGGCCAATATCTCCAATAGCATGGCATTGGTTCTGGTTAATCAGCTACATTGGGCGGGTCACATTGTCTGCGTGCTGACACAAGACTCCAAAATAAGTTCTCTACTCTGAACTCTGTCATAGTAAGCAGTTGCCATGAGAGCAGAGGAAATGTTTGAGGCATCATCAAAACCTCCCTGGAACATAGAACAGTACAGCACAGAACAGGCCCTTCGGCCCTCAATGTTGTGCCGAGCTTTGTCCGAAAGCAAGATCAAGCTATCCCACTCCCTGTCATTCTGGTGTGCTCCATGTGCCTATCCAATAACCGCTTAAAAGTTCCTAAAGTGTCCGACTCCACTATCACAGCAGGCAGTCCATTTCACACCCTAACCACTCTCTGAGTAAAGAACCTGCGGACATCCCTCCTATATCTCCCACGCCGAACCTTATAGTTATGCTGCCTTGTAACAGCTACATCCACCTGAGGAAATAGTCTCTGAACATCCATTCTATCTATCCCCCTCATTATCTTATAAACCTCTATTAAGTCGCCTCTCATCCTCCTCCGCTCCAAAGAGAAAAGCCCTAGCTCCCTCAACCTTTCCTCGTAAGACCTACCCTCCAAACCAGGCAGCATCCTGGTAAATCTCCTTTGCACCCTTTCCAATGTTTCCACATCCCTCCTATAGTGAGGTGAGCAGAACTGCACACAATACTCCAAATGTGGTCTCACCAGGGCGCTGTACAGTTGCAGCATTACCCCACGGCTCTTAAACTCAAGCCCCCTGTTAATAAACGCTAACACACTATAGGCCTTCTTCACGGCTCTATCCACTTGAGTGGCAACCTTCAGAGATCTGTAGACGTGAATCCCAAGATCTCTCTGTTCCTCCACATTCCTCAGAACCCTGCCGTTGACCCTGTAATCAGCATTCAAATTTGTCCAACCAAATTGAATCACCTCGCACTTCTCAGGGTTAAACTCCATCTGCCATTTTTCAGTCTAGCTCTGCATCCTATCAATGTCTCTTTGCAGCCTACAACAGCCCTCCACCTCATCCACTACTCCACCAATCTTGGTGTCATCAGCAAATTTACAGCCCCACCCTTCAGCCCAAGTCATTTATAAAAATCACAAATAGCAGAGGACCCAGCACTGATCCCTGCGGTACACCGCTGGTAACTGGTCTCCAGTCTGAAAATTTTCACATCCACCACCACCCTCTGTCTTCTATGTGATAGCCAGTTACTTATCCAATTGGCTAAATTTCCCTCGATCCCACACCACCTTACTTTCTTCATGAGTCGACCATGGGGAACCTTATCAAACGCCTTACTGAAATCCATGTATAGGACATCAACTGCTCTACCTTAATCTACACACTTAGTTACCTCCTCAAAGAATTCAATCAAATTTGTGAGGCAAGACTTCTCCTTCACAAATCCGTGTTGACTATCCCGGATTAAGCTGCATCTTTCCAAATGGTCAATAATCCTATCCCTCACGACCTTTTACAGTAACTTACCGACCACCGAAGTAAGACTAACCGGCCTATAATTACCAGGGTCATTCCTATTCCCTTTCTTGAACAGGAGATCAAGCATCTGTGAAGGTGCCAACCATTTCAACTGTCACCAACAGGCCCAGCAGGAGGCCGAGTGCAGTGGAGGACTGCCTAAGAAGCAGCTTGTGAAATCTTGCAGTGTAGAAATTGTCAACCATGTTTGCTTAAGTCATCTCATTTGATGACCTGAAAAGAGTTATATAAATGCGTGTTCTTCCTGTTGTCCCAGAGGCTCAGGTATTTACAGAATTGTTATAAAAATTCCCAGATCAAACTGCAGAATTGTGAAGATCTAGAAATTTTCATTGACTTAATTTTCATTAAATATATTTTAATAGACTTGCATATGCTTGAAGATTCATGAGAATCCTGCATATTTGGCAGCTGATGACATTCTTTCCAAGTCTATAATAAAATAGTGGGGAAATGACTGTTTCTCTCTTAAACATGCCACAGTTTGTTCAACCCATGGGTGGTGTTCTGTACACTTATGAGTAAAGGATTATTATTACTAATCTACCCCACAATTTCCTGTTCCCATACATTAGCCTCCTGACAAATTTCCTCATTTCAATACTAGGTGACTCATTAACAATTACTGTTGATAGATGGCTTGTCCCATAGATGGCCTGCAAAAGCATTGTGGATAGCACAATTGCTTCACAGCTCCAGGGGTCCCAGGTTCGATTCCAGCTTGGGTCACTGTCTGCGAGGAGCCTGCACATCCTTCCCGTGTGTGCGTGGGTTTCCTCTGGGTGCTCTGGTTTCCTCCCACAGTCCAAAGATGTGCAGGTTAGGTGGATTGGCCATGATAAATTGCCCATAGTGTCCAAAATTGCCCTTAGTGTTCGGTGGGGTTGCTAGGTTATGGGGATTCAGTGGAGGTGTTGACCTTGGTAGGGTGCTCTTTCCAAGAGCCGGTGCAGACTCGATAGGCCGAATGGCCTCCTGCACTGTAAATTCTATGAAAAAGGACTTCCTTGTTTTTTTTATTTTAGGAATACTGGCTAACAAGCTGAAAGATGGATGGGCGAGACAAGGCCCCTGGGATTTCTGCTCCTCTGACCTAGAGATAGATGACTCAGCCTCTTCCTCACAAGAATTTACTGGCTTTTTGTTTTCCATGGAGTAGAATGTCAATGGACCAGATTAAGCCAAAGATTTCCATTCAGCGAATTTGCTCTCAATTTGCCACTGCACTGACCAAAATATATTTCAAGTCTCCATTAGTGGCATAACTAAACTGGCTGCTAAGGGATGCCAAAGTGCTGCTCACTGGCTCGCTCTTCCACATTTCACTCTGTCACCAGCCAAACAAATTTCTTCTCTGCTCAGTGACTTCGTACAACACTCCTAAAATTATAAACTTGCTGCATGTAGAATCACACAATGAACTGTGTGTGACACGGCGAGAAAGCGCAAACTCCACACAGTCACCCAAGACAGGAATTGAACCTGGGTTCCTGGTGCTGTGAGGCAGCAATGCTAGCCACCTCTAAGTAGAGCTGTAAGTCAGGGCAATATGCTGATCTATTACTTTGATTACAGTGTTCCATCTGATAACACTGTGTCAAAGTGCATTTTCTATCAGGTGATTTGCAAAAGAGTGTCTCACCGGACACCTTGGGTTAGCAGTTTTGTTACAGGGAAAGACTCTGACAATGTGCAAACCACATTCCTGACATTTATGAACCTATTGGTGCACGTCAATGCACATCAGTAAAGATGGCAGGATAGGTTGAGAAAGTGGCTAATAAAGCGTGTTAGATCCTGGGCTTTATAGGTAGGAGCACAGGAGTACAAAAGCAAGAGAGTTATGATAAACCTGTATAAAATGCTGGTTTGGCCTGAACTGGAGGATTTAGACCAGTTGTGGGCACCACTTTTGGATGTGAAGACAGGAGAGAGGATGCTGAAAAGATTTGCGAGAATGGTTTCCGGCATAAGGAACTTCAGTTACATGGATAAATCGGAGAAGCTTGACTTCTCCTTGGAAAAGAGAATATTTGATGCACATGCTCAAAATCAAGAGTGGTCTGGGAAGAGTATATGGGCAGAGACTGCTCCTGTGGTGCCGAGGTGGAGATGGTTGACAGCTTCAAATTCTTAGGGGTGCACATCACCCAAAATCTGTCCTGGTCCATCCACGGCGACGCTACGGTCATGAAATCACAACAGCGCCTATGCTTCCTCAGGAAATAAGGAAATTTGGCATGTTCACACTGACTCTTACCAACTTTTACTTTTTTTTAAAATTTAGAGTACCCAATTTTTTCCAGTTAAGGGGCAATTTAGCATGACCAATCCACCTATCCTGCACATCTTTGTGTTGTGGGGGTGAAACCCACGCAGATACGGGGAGAACGTGCAAACTCCACACAGACAGTGACCCAGGGCCGGGATTCGAACCCGGGTCCTCAGTGCCATAGGCAGCAATGCTAACCACTGCACCACTGTGCTGCCCCTTACCAACTATTACAGATGCACCATTGAGAGCATCCTAACTGGCTGTATCACAGCCTGGCATGGCAACTGCTCGGCCCAAGTCTGTAAGAAACTACAGAGTCATGAACACAACCCAGTCCATCACGTAAACCCGCCTCCCGTCCATTGACTCTGTTACACCTCCCGCTGCCTTGGGAAAGTGGGCAGCATAATCAAAGACCCCTCCCATCCGGCTTCTTCACTTTTCCAACTTCTTCCATCGGGCAGGAGATACCAAAGTCTGAGAACACGCACGAACAGACTCAAAAACAGCTTCTTCCCTGCTGTTACCAGACTCCTAAACGACCCTCTTATCCACTTATGGACTGATCTGATCTCTTCACATCTTCTTCTCTACTGAGTAGTAGTACACTCCTGCAAGCTTCATCCGATGCCTGTGTCCATGTTCTTAAAATGTGTATTTATGTTTACCCAATGTTTTTTTTCATGTATGGAATGATCTGTCTGAACTGTGCGCAGAACAATACTTTTCACTGTACCACGGCACACGTGACAATAAACAAATCCAAAATGGCAGAAATCCAGTGAAACAAGGGCAGCATGGTGGCGCAGTGGTTAGCACTGCTGCCTCACAGCACCGAGGACCCAGGTCCGATCCTGGCCCAGGTCACTGTCTGTGTGGAGTTTGCACATTCTCCCTGTTTCTGCATGGGTTTCACCTCCACAAACCAAAGATCTGCAGGGTAGGTGGATTGGCCACGCTAAATTTTTTTTAAAAAGAAGAAATCCAGGGAAATTCTTGAAGAAATTCAGGAACTTACAGTTACTGTAGTGTTGTTCTGCAGATATTGCACTTGTTCTGGAGAATGAATGTTACAACAAAGAAAAAACTCCCTCTTGGGCAATGGCATGACTCATCTTCGCTTTATGATACAATATTCCTGGCACAACCTGTGCTATCAGACACAAGGTTTTAGTTCAATTATTAATAGAAGTAAGTGACATTGAACACAGATTTCAAAGGACTTGTGAGAATGTTTGGTCTGGAGCACAACTAAACAGTCGCTGGCAAGGCCAGCATTTAATAATAATAACCTTTTATTGTCACAAGTATGAAGTTACTGTGAAAAGCCCCTAGTCGCCACATTCCGGCCCCTGTTTGGGTAAGCTGGTACGTGAATTGAACCTGTGCGGCTGCCTTGTTCTGCATCACAAACCAGCTGTCTAGCCCACTGAACCAGCCCTATTACCCAACCCAATTGCCCTCGAGTAGCTGGTGGCGTCACCTTGAGCCACTAACTTTTTTATTTTCTGCAGTAGTTTGTTTTCAGTGGGTAGCTGAGCCATCTCAGAAGGCAGTTAAGAGTCAACCATGTTGTTATGGGCATGCAATAGGCCAGACCAGGTAAGGACAGCAGATTTTCTTCCCTGAAAGACAATTGTGGCCAGATGAGTTTTTACAACACTTGGGTTAGTTTAGTGGTGGTCATTACTGAGACTAGCTTTTTATTCCTGATTTATTAAGTAATTGAATTATTATCAATTTCAGATTTTAAATTAACATTTGATCTCGCATTAATTTAATTTGTCAAGGAAAGTTCTAAAGTACTTCTACCTTTATGTGCAAGTGTTTCCTAATTTCACTCCTGATTGGTCTGGCTCTTGTCTTGTAATCCTGCACTGCCTAGCCAGAGGAAATAGTTTTTCTCTGTCTACCTTTTCTCTTCCCCATAAGGTGCCAATCAAATCACTCCTTAACCTTCTAAACTCCAGTGAATACAATCCTAGTTTGTGTAATCTCTCATAATTCCCTTAGATTCCTCGTCATTTGGGTAACTCTATGGTGCATTCTTTCCAAGGCCAATATATCCTTTCTTCAGATGTGGTGCCAATAAAAATAGATACTGTTTGTGACCTGACCAGGGCCTTGTAAAACTGAAGCATGATTTGTACCTCCTGGAATTCCAGTGCTCCAGATATTGCACTTGTGGGGCAGCATTGTTACATCCTGCCAGTTATAGTACCTGTCTATTTTTCCTATGCCTCCTGCCACTCATTCAATTTTACAAATAGTTCAATAATTTACCTTCAATTAAATGAGCTACAACTTTAGATAACAGTCTATTATGAAGCATTTCCTCAAATGCTTTCCCAAAATCTATATGAATAGCATCTGTAGACATTCACCTGTCCACAACTTCGGTCACCACTTCAAAAAGTTCCATCCGGTTTGCCAGGCATCACTTACCATTTTACAAATCTATGCTGACTCTGATCAGTTGAAGATTTTTCAGGTGTTCAGTTACCCTCTCCAGCATTATCGTATCAGGTCATATGCTCTGTCTAAAAGCAGGTCATGCGCTCGTTGTCTACAGATGTTTCATCCTGAGATGTTTTTCTTGGCAGTTTTGGTTAGTGGTGGTTTGCCACTGCCTTCCACTATCAGGAACAAGATGTGCAAAGTCTACCTCAGCCTGAAACGAGATCAAGAGCGTGATTTAACAGAAAAAGAGTCTCGTTTTGGGCACGGGTAGCAAGGTGTTTCAACACCGGAAACTACCCCGCTTTCAACCAGGACTTTTTTTTTTCTGGCCTCTGCGGGGAACGCCCTGCCGAGGCTGCACTTGCCTCCCTTCCAGGAGTGCAGGAAGAGATCAGGTCGCCATCTCTAAATGCTGACCCGATCTCCGGACCGTCCCACCACCACGGCCTCCTGACCAACCCCCCTCCCCTCCCAAAGTCCCAATGTACCTGTTAGGTGGTCCTCAAGTCCCCCCACCTCTTTAGGGCAAGGCACTCCCGGGCCTGATCCCTGGCAGAGGCAACCTAGCACCTGGCCATCTTGGCACTGCTAGCTTGGCGTGTGGCTGTGTGCCTGAGCCTGGCAGTGTCCGGGCGAGGGGGAAGGGCAGCTCCAATGGCCTGGTGCATGATTGTGTGGACCAGTGCTAAACAGCATCACGGTGAGGTCTCCCACGTGCGGGCATTCGATCCCGGGCCTCAGGATAATCGGGCGCAGATATTCGGCTCATTTAAATATGTTGGTCTGGATCATGCCCAGTGTAACGACACCTGGGAGAGGCATGAGGATCCCCTAAGAGGTAAGTTGGGGCATTGAAAAAATCTAGTTAAGGCATCGAGAATGTTCTCCTTAAGCCTGGGATGGAGCCCTTCAGATGCTGGGAATGTTATTTTTGTGTAATTGTTTTCCTTATTACTTAGCTTATTTGAAATTTGGTGAATTCCTGTTTGTGATTCAATATTAGTTTCCTTTGGATGGCTGGCATGCTGGCCTCTTCTACTGTCAGCACCAATGCAAAGTAATTATTCAACATGTCTTCCATTTCATTATTTCTATTGGCGATATCAGTTTAACAGTTTTCAAGGGGTGTACATTGTACTTGGCCATCCTCTTTATCCTTATAAAATTGTAAGAATTTGTATAATTCTGATATCCCTCGCAAGTTTTACTGTCTATTTTGTCAGCCTTTGTTCTTTGTATTTTCCCTTTCACCATGATCTGTTTATCTTTATTGGATTTTATATATTCTTCATATTAGTTTCATGTTGTCACATACCTCTTTAATTCTATATGGCTATCTTTTATGGCAAATAGAGCTCTTGCTGCTTAGAGTTATAAAATTGGTTCTATATATACATTTGTTTCTGAACACTTCCTATTGACGTCTACAGGTTTACCCAGTTTATTTTGGACTATCTATCTCATCCCATTGTGGTCAGCCTTGCCCAAATCTAGAATCTGAGTAGCAGTTTCCTGTTTTTCCCTTTCAAACAAGAGGTTGAACTCGCTGATATTATGAACGCTATTAGATAAATATTCATATACCATTAGGGAATTAACTAAATGTAACTCATTGCCAATTATTAAACCTAATATAGCATGAGTAGATTATTGATTCTAGTAAATATTGTTGTTGAAAACTAACCTGGACACGTTCAAGAAATTCACCACCTTTTTAATATGTGCTAATCAGCCCATCTCAAACTAAGGATTGGGATAGCTTGATCTTGATTTCGGACAATGCTCGGCATAACATCGAGGGCCGAAGGGCCTGTTCTGTGCTATACTGTTCTATGTTCTATATGAAAGTTAAAGTTCCCCATTAAAATCACACTGCCTTTGTACCACCAAACCATCAAGTGAAGCCCACTGACTGAAGCCTCCTTGGCTATCGTAGAAATAGATGCATTCAGGGAATAGTTGTAAAACCACAATTGAAACAACAGAATTTGTGTATAGTGATGAGATGGTTTTGCTTCAATTCGTCATCAGGTTGGATTAGATTTCTCAATAAGTAGGTTGGGAAAAATGCAACTTTTGTTGCTCACCAATATTGGATACTCATTCAGAATAGCTATAACAAATGCATAGTGTTAGATTTAGTTACAACATGATTGCGTAACCCCATGCTGACTGTCGCTTCCTTAATATTTAAGTATTAATGAAAAAAAACGTTGAGGCTTTTCGTCTTGCCCTCATCCTTACACTTCAAGAATACCAGTGTAAGGGAAAACAACAATTGAGGAGCTGCCTTGGAAAATGCACCAGTTGATATGACTGACATTGTTTGAAATTTAAACCAGACAGCATGACCCAGATTGATCAAAGCAATTGCCCTGGGAAATGAATCAGAAAATGGCTGTCGCTCATTTTGTTTAGCTGAAACGGAACCAAAGTGTGTACAGATTCTATCTCTCTGCAAAGAGCAGGGTCCTGTGTATTAATATATGTAGCTTCACACAAATGTACCACAGCCTGACTGACCATCTTAAATTGGTTGTCATCATAATTTTTCACACACTGAGGATTATTTAGCAAATTTATTTTTGAAAGAAATTCCAATTAAAGGGCAATTTAATGTGGCCAATCCACCTACCCTGCACATCTTTGGGTTGGAGGGGTGAGACCCACGCAGACACGAGGAGAATGTGTAAACGTCACGTGGACAGTGATCCGGGGCTGGGACCAGATCCGGGGCTGGGACGAAACCCGGGTCCTCGGCGCCATGAGGCATCAGTGCTAACCACTGTGCCGCCCCTTATTTAGCAATTACACTGGCACTGAAATTCATATACCATGTTTTCATTTGTGTGATAGGCAGAAAGTCTTTTGGGCTTGACAGCAGCATCCCTTTAGTGATGAATACCACTCATGTTGTTACTGCATAGTAACAGCATGAAACAGCTAGCTTCATCTGATGCTTAAATCTTTGAGATACCTTGCCCTTCCAGAATAATTTGAGCTAGATTGGGTACTTTTGAGGCCAAATGTGACTGCCTTATACAGCGTGGAATGATCTGATCACAATAGGTTAGGTGGATTGGCCATGATAAATTGCCCTCAGTGTCCAAAATTGCCCTTAGTGTTGGGTGGGGTTACTGGGTTATGGGGATCGGGTGGAGGTGTTGACCTTGGGTAGGGTGCTCTTTCCAAGAGCCGGTGCAGTCTCGATGGGCCGAATGGCCTCCTTCTGCACTGTAAATTCTATGTAAAAAAAAATAGCCATTATCCTCCAGGATGCATTTGATGCATCCTATTTCAGCCTCAAGCTTGCATGGTGAGCAAATGACTCTGGGCTCTACAAGATTACTAACAAGACAAATCTTATACGGTGTGGAACTGTAAGAATCCCATCGTGTATATTCACCAGTGAAGGATAGGCTTGCAGCAGGTGGTGATGGAGAACCCCTGGCAGATTTCTCAACTAGTATGTTGAGGAAGGGGAGTTCATTTGACTGCTCCATTTAAAGATTAAGTTTGAGTACAGGATGGTGCCCATTAAAGATAGTAAGGAAATTATTACACGTTGCTGCGGGTTTAAAAATAGCAATCGTATTATTCACTTGTCGGAAATATGAAAGAGGTAGAAGTCTAGGTGTCACTCCATCAAAGACATTTTTCTCATGGAATTATACAAAGATGTTTGAGAGGACTTCCGGTGGTGGCCAAGGTGTGAGTGGTCGCACACAGGGCAGCTCCTGCTTGAAGGTGTAGATAAGAGCTCTTTTTACTTGGAATTGGGTGCAACTTCGACAGAAAAGTGTAGCTGAAGGTCGGAGGAGAAGTTCACCTGGGTGTTATGTCTGCTGGTTACCAAACCTGGCAGAAGAAGGTGAAAGACCTGGCCAAGGAGTTGGAAGAGACTTGTGGTGCAGCAGCCAGTGGAAGGATGGCTGAGGGGGAAGGGCCAGTGCAAGTAGCAAAGCTCCCGATGGAACAGTTGATGGCCTTCATCAGGAGGTGTTCCACCAGCAGAGGAAGGAGATGCAGGAGGATCACTTGAAGGCCATCGAAGGGGCTGTGGCACCCCTGAAGGACTCGATGGAGAGGGTAGATAAATGCTTGGAGGCACAGGGGCCGCAGATCCGAGAGATTGAGAGGGTGATGTCTGACCACAGCGATCGGGTTGTGGCATTGGAGGCCGAGGTGGGGCTCTTAGGAGACCTTTGCAAGACGTTGAGAGCAAAGGTGGAGGAGCAAGAAAATAGATTGTGAAGGCAAAATCTGCGGATGGTGGGCTTGTCTGAAGGAGTGGAAAGTGCAAGTGCCACGAGGTACGTTTTGAGGATGCTGGTGGTGGATGGGGTGTTGGATAAGGCCCCTGAAGTAGACAGAACGCAGAGGTCTCTGAGGCAGAACCCTAGAGTGGGGGGAGCCGCTGCAGGCAGTGATCGTGATGCTTCACAAGTTCATGCAGAAAGAGAAGATTCTGCAGTGGGCCAGGGAGAAGCGCAATTGTGAATGAAGGGGAACCGAATGTTGGAGCTGAGCTGGCAAAACTATGTGCGTGGTTCAGCAAAGCCAATGTGGTGCGATATCGACGCTGGGTAAGGTTTGGGGTGCTCTACCCTGCGAAGCTTTGGGTGATGTATTCAGGCTGGGAATACTATTTCGAGACTCTAGAAGTGGCCAATGACTTTATCAAGGAGCATAAACTGGGGGAGAACTGAACTGAACAATTCTGGGAGACTTGACTTAAGGTGCTGGCATTTTAAAGTAATTGGAAATCAGGCAGAGTGGGGGTGGGGCGTTCTTTTCCTCCGATGTGGAGGGGTCTTCTTTTTTTACTGTTAGATTTACAAAGGGTAGCAGGGGTGAAAAGTGTGTAAGGGGACGGCTGTCTCCACCCCCCCCCCCCCCCCTCCTGCCTGAGGCTGTGTATTTTTTTTGTTTGTTCTTGGGAAGATGACCTGTGGTTCGAGATTACTCTTTGTTCGGGTGGAGGAGGGGGGAGGTCAGTGGGGGGCCTTCTTCACAGAACAGGGGGGGGGGTGGAGAAGCCTTTGGGCAGGAGTTGCCACGCTGGCAGGTAATGCTGGTGAACGAAAGTGAGATGGTGGGAAGGCTGAGAGGAGGCCTCGAGGGGAGGGGGGAGGGGAGGGTGAAGCAACAAGGCGAGTTTGGGGAAGAAACATGGTCGGGGTGGAGAAAGGAGTCATCTCGGATGAACCAGGTATAGAGTGAAATTAACTGGGGTAGAGCCAAAAGAGGGGGATGGCAGACAGGTGTGGGGAATGAAGGTGTAAGACCCCGGTAACGCTGATAACGTGGAACGTGCAAGGGCTCAATGGACCAGCCAAAAGATCTCTGGTCTTTGCGCACCTTAGGAGCTTGAAAGCGGAGGTGGTCTTTCTGCAGGAGATGCACCTCCACCTGAAGGACCTGGTTAGGCTAAGGAAGGGGTGGGTGTGTCAGGTTTTCCACTCGGTGTTTGATTTAAAGTTGCGGGGAGTGGCAATTTTGATGAGAAAGGAAATGGGGTTTGTGAGCGAGAAGGAAGTGAGGGACCCGGGTGGGAGATATGTGATTGTGATTGGGTATTAGAAGGGACGCCGGTGGTGTTGGTGAATGTGTATGCACCAAATTGGGATGATACAAGTTTTATGAGGGGATTGCTGGCAGCAATCCCGTGGCCACGCACCAGTTTATTATGGGAGGCGATTTTAATTGTGTCCTAGAATCGAGGGGAGATAGATCGAGCCCCAGGTCAATGGGTAGGATGTGTATGGCTAAGGAGCTGGGTGGGTTTATGGGTTTGATGGACCCATGGCGCTTCAAGAACCCAGGGGGAAGGAAGTATTCCTTTTTTTTTTTTTGCATGTGTACGGGGTATATCCAGAATTAACATTTTTGTGGTGAGCCGGGAGGTTTTGGTCAGGGTGGAGGGGACGGGGTATGTGGGGATAGTAATCTCTGACCATGCGCCACATTGGCTAGAGATTTGGCTCAGATCGGGACAGGAGCAGAAGCCAAGGTGGAGCTCGATTCGAGGTTGTTGGCAGATAGAGGGATATGTGACAAATTGCGGGCTGTGATTCAAGATTATATAGAATGGAACCAAAACGGGGAGGTGTCGGTGGATATTTTTTGGGAAGCACTAAAAGCAGTGGCCCGAGGGAGATTAGCTCGTTCAAGGCACATGCGGATAGGAAAGGGAGGGAAGAATATGAATGGCTAATGAACGAGTTAGTGGGTGGTTTGGACACACTGGATGGAATGTCCAGAATAAGAATAATCCTATTCTCCTGTGTAGCTGTATTCATCATTTACATAACATACCAATGTGATCAAATTTGATTAATTTATTAATTATAATAATTATTTTGAAATGCCTGTTGCAATTTTAAGTGTCCATTCTATTGTTTAAAACTATAATGACAATATGAATAAGTTATTCTTTGCGCTTTTACCTGTCCTATCGCATTAATGATGTCTTTTATCTAATGGTGATATATCTCACTTAATTTTTCGATTTATCAAAGGGCCGACTGTAGAAGCCAGGTATTTCGAATACAACTAGTATAGGTAAAAGATAGCTGTTTAAGCATAAATATTAAGCCCCAGTTTTAAATACCCATTTATACAGCATAATTCAGTTTTACTTAGGTCCGTTGTTCTGGCAAATGCATATTTTCAAAGTCAGTGTGACATTAAAACAGCACAGTTGCAAGACAATTTGACACTGCTTGTGCTAATTGTCAAGGACGAGGACTGAATACCATGTAAGAAAATACCACAATGTCTTTTCTGTGGCAGAGTAGGACACTGGATGGCAAAATGCTATCAGAAACAACGGATGGATTCGAGAGATGATAATGAAGTAGACAATGTTCACTACAATACATTTCCACCTCGTGGTCAACCATGTAACACGTACCAACAAGACACACCCAGTTTGGCTTCTGGTCAGCAACACTGGCTAAGCAACTACAACCATGGTTTGCTTTTACAGTTAATCAACAACAGTATCATAATAGCCCAACTGTTTACCACATGGCTCTACAGAATCATCTCAGGCAACTGCCTGTTCGGCCTTCCACCATTATCCAATATGAAGATGGTGTTCTGATAACCTCCATCAATAAAGATGATCATGACAAAGATTTACGGATGGTCTTGAACCACCTCAGTACTAATAGTCACAAAGCTAGCTTTCACAAAGCACAAATTGCCCAGAAAGATGTTTACTTGGGACAGAAAATTTCCAAACGAAAAAGGGAACTTACTCAGAACAGAATGGCTGCCATCAAAGCAGCTAAAGAACCCTCAATGTATCGCTAACAAGTTTCCAAGAACTGTCAACTTAAGAAAACTGTCATTATTCTGAACGTTGCTTTATTAATTTAAAGAAATTAACATAGCTTGTTAGCTGTGTTTCCTTTAACAGAATCGACAAATTCATCTACAGAAAATCAAGATACAGCACAAGATTGGTTCAGTTATATATTTAATAAGTTATTGTATTTGATATTTTCAAATAAATGTTTAAAATTAGCCTGGAAATTAAAACTTCAAACAATGTGGAAGCTGGTTTAAAAAAAAACTCAAATCTATATTCCAAAAGAACAGATCGTTCAAAGACATTTGATGACGGGAATTTGGCAGCAATCCAACTTTTACTCCCAGTCCATTTGAGTGACAAAAAAAAAGTTTAGAGATGCGAATGGCAGCATTCCAAGCTATGCGCCCCTTTTTTGTCTCTGTAAGAAAATTAACACTTTCAACAAGCTTTTGTGTATAATCCAGAGGATGTCAATTTTGATAATCATTTTACCATTTATTACCAGATCATATGTTCAACTTTTATTGTATAATCATTTTATTTGTATGCATGAAGTTATTATTAAATGTTTATTGCTGAATTATGTAATCATGATATCAATTTTCAATCAGTATATCAATGTTAAGATCTGTAAAATGTTAACCGTAGTATTACAAAATCGAATGGCACTTGACTATGTGCTATCTGAAAAAGGTGGCACCTGAGCCCTGATTGGTGCAGAGTGTTGCACTTTCATTCCCGATAACTCTAAAGAAGTTAAAGATTTGGCATTACATATCCAAAAAGAAATCAAAAAACTTGATCCACCCCAATTTATCTCTCTCTGGGATAAAATTTGTGGGTGGTTTGGACACACTGGATGGACTGTCCAGAATAAGAATAATCCTATTCTCCTGTGTAGCTGTATTCATCATTTACACAACATACCAATGTGATCAAATTTGATTAATTTATTAATTATAATAATTATTTTGAAATGCCTGTTGCAATGTTAAGTGTCCATTCTATTGTTTAAAACTGTAATGACAATATGAATGAGTTATTCTTTGCGCTTTTACCTGTCCTATCGCATTAATGATGTCTTTTATCTAATGGTGATATATCTCACTTAATTTTTCGATTTATAAAAGGGCCGACTGTGGAAGCCAGGTATTTCGAATACAACTAGTATAGGTAAAAGATAGCTGTTCAAGCATAAATATTAAGCCCCAGTTTTAAATACCCATTTATACAGCATAATTCACTTTTACTTAGGTCCGTTGTTCTGGCAAATGCATATTTTCAAAGTCAGTGTGACATTAAAACAGCACAGTTGCAAGACAATTTGACACTGCTTGTGCTAATTGTTGAGGACGAGGACTGAATACCATAGCAACATGAAGGCACCATTGTTCACAATGCAGATAACCGCTAAGTCAGCAAAAGACCAGTTTTGTTGGTCAGAATATCACATTCCATAACATGAAGACATGAAACAATTAAAAGCTAATGTTGCACATTGAAGATGGACGGCTTGCCATCAAATCAAATGTGTTTGAGTCTAACCCAAACCAATTAGGATTATATTGGGGGTGTGATTAGATGACTTAAGACAGACATGAAAGTGTATAACTGAAAAGTTTCCGCCCGCCATTTTAGAGTCTTTCTGTAGAGTCTTTGTGTTGTGTTGTGTTGTCTTTTCCGGGGTGTTAGTCTGTGTCAGTGATGTAGTGTACTTTTGACTTTGAGTTTGAGTTTAGCTAAAGATTAGCTCTCTCTCTCTCTTCATGTTTCATTGCCAGACTTTGACCTTTTAAAAGTTACTTTCGAGCTGTCTGCCTAAGCAAAAAAGATAATAAAACAGATACTTCTGAGGCTGTATAAGGTTCTGGTCCGACCTCATTTGGAGTATTGTGAGCTGTTTATGCCCCATATCTAAGGAAGGATGTGCTGGCCTTGGAAAGGGTTCAGGGGAGGTTCACAAGAATGATCCCTGGAATGAAGAATTTGTCGTATGAGGAACGGTTGAAGACTCTGGGTGTATACTCGTTGGAGGGGAAATCTATTGAAACTTACAGGATACTGCGAGGCCTGGATAGAGTGGATGTGGAGAAGATGTTTCCACTTGTAGGAAAAACGAGAACCAGAGGACACAATCTCAGATTAAAGGGACGATTCTTTAAACAAAGATGAGGAGGAATTTGTTCAGCCAGAGGGTGAAGAATCTGTGGAACTCTTTGCCCCACAAGGCTGTGGAGGCCAAATCACTGAGTGTCTTTAAGACAGATAGATAGGTTCTTAATTAATAAGGGGATCAGGGGTTATGGGGAGAAGGCAGGAGAATGGGGATGAGAAAAATATCAGCCATGATTGAATGGCGGAGCGGATCCAATAGGCCGAGTGGCCTAATTCTGCTCCTATGTAGGACTTATGATCACGTTAATACCGAAAAAGGGGAAGGACCCATTGGAATGCGATTCGTATCAGCCCATACCGCTAGCCATAGAGCCTCTAGCAATGGCTCTTCGGGGGTCGGCAGAGTGGCAAGGGATTACGAGGGGACAAAGGGGGCATCGGGTGTCGCTCTATGCTGACAACCTACTATTGTATGTTTTGGATCCCTTGGTGAGCATGGAGAGGATCATGGACCTGTTGGGGAGGTTTGGGGCATTTTCGGGATATGGGTTAAATGTAGGGAAAAGCAAAGTGCTCCCGGTGAATGAGTTGGGATGGTGAGCCAATTTGGGGGTGGGGGGGGGGGGGGGGGGGAGGTGCCATTTAAGGTGGTGAGAAACTGGGTATTCAGATAGCGAGAGAATGGGCGATGCTACACAAATGGAATTTAACAAAACTGGTGGAAGAGGCTAGGGAGGATCTCAAGAGGTGGGACGCACTGCACTTGACTTTGGCAGGGAGGTCCTAGTGGTGAAGATGAACAATCTGCCAAGGTTCCTGTTCATATTCCAGACACTCCCGACCTTTAAACTGAAGGCCTTCTTTCAGAAAGTAGACTCGCTTATTTTGGACTTTGTATGGGCAGGGAAAGTGTCAAGGGTTAAAAGGACCCTGTTACGGAGGCAGCAGGGATGCCGAACCTGCTACATTACTATTGGGTGGTGAATGTGCAGAAGGTGAGGCAATGGTGGGAAGGAGAGGGGGTAGAATGGATTAGGAGGAGGAGAAATCCTGTAGGGGGTCCAGCTTAAGGGCTATGGTGACAGCAGCGTAGCCAATAGCACCGAGCAGATACTCGGGGAGCCCGGTGGTGCAGTCCATGGTGAAGATCTGGAACCAGCTGAGGAGGCATTTTCGGATAGAGGGGATGTCGGTATTCACGCCTTTGTGTGAAAACCACGGGGGAGATAAATGGCACGTATAGGAAATGGAAAGAGGTGGGGCTGGTTCAGGTGAGGGATTTGTATTTCAGGGCAGCATGGTAGCACTGCGGCTTCACAGCTCCAGGGTCCCAGGTTCGATTCCCCGCTGGGTCACTCTGTCTGTACATTGTCCCTGTGTCTGCGTGGGTTTCCTCCAGGTGCTCCGGTTTCCTCCCACAGTCCAAAGACGTGCAGGTTAGGTGGATTGACCATGTTAATTTGCCCTTAATGTCCAAAAAAGGTTCGATGGGGTTATTGTGTTGCGGGGATAGGGTGGAAATGAGGGCTTAAGTGGGTTTGTGCCGACTCGATGGGCAAAATGGCCTCCTTCTGCACTGAATGTTCTATGTATCTGGAAGAAGGGTTTGCCAGTATGAATGAATTATTGAAGGAGAAGGTAGAGCTTCCTGAGAGGAAATTAGTTTCGGTACCTGCAGGGACTTCAAGGTTTGGAAAGAGTTCCCAAGGTTGCCGAGGTACACCCTGCTGGAGCGACTGTTGTTTCCGGATGTGGAAAGGGAGGGCAGGATTAGAGACATATACAGGTGCTGGGAGAAAAGGGTGGTGAAGATAAAGGAGAAGTGGGAAGGGGATCTGGGGGAGGAGGTGAACTGGGGAGTGTGGGGTGAGGCGCTACAAAAGGTAAATGAGACCTCATGCCCAAGGATGAGCCTGGTACAGTTCAAAGTCGTATACAGGGTACATATGACGTGGGCAAGAATGAGTGGGTTCTTTCAAGGGTGGCAGATGAGTGAGAAGTGTGGGCGAGGACCAGTGAATCACGCACATGTTCTGGGGCTGCGAAAATTTGGAGAGATTCTGGACGGGAGTGTTTGCGGCGCTAACAAGGATAGTGGGGGAGGAGGTTGAGCTGGACCCTTTGGTGACGATATTTGGGGTATCTGAGAAGCCGGAGCTGATGGAGGGGAGGAAGGCCGATGTTTGGAAAGAGTTGCCCAGGTTGCCGAGTTACATCCTGCTGGTTTACTGCTGCATCCGGATGTGGAAGGGGATGGCAGGATCGGAGACATATACAGGTGACTGGCAGAACAGGGAGGTGAGCGGGTGGTGAAGATTAAGGAGAAATGGGAAGGCTGAATTTTATTGGAGTGGAGGTCAGCAATGCCACCGGGGGTAGCAGCCTGGCTGGGTGATTTATACAACTTTTCTAGGCTGGAAAAGATTGAATACGAGTTAAGGGATTCAGCGGAGGGTTTCGAGACAAGTTGCGGATGTTCGTGACTATGTTTGGTGAGATGTTTGTCATGGGGGGGGGGGGTTGAGAGAGTGAAAAAGGGGATAGCTTTGTACAAACTGTATAGTTGTCTGTTGGGAAGTTTGTTTCCTCAACTGTTTGTCTTGTAACTTTTCATATACGTTTGGAGTAAAATACATTTTTACAAAAAAAACAAAGATGTTTGAGAGAGCTAGGCCTAGACTGGATCCTGTGGCAACACTATCTATTTGGGCATATATGCTGTCATCATAACTAAGCTCAACTGCATGAGTTGCTGAGTTAAAGTTTATTTATATGCATGCCAAGGAAATGGATATGGAAAACATTTTGTGCAGTCATTTCTCCAAATAATTTTACAAAAAAGCATAAATTTTAGTAAGAAGTCTTGCACCAGGTTAAAGTCCAACAGGTTTCTGTGGAATCACTAGTTGGGTGGCACAGAGCACAGTGGTCAGCACTGTTGCTTCAGAGCTCCAGGGTCCCAGGTTCGATTCCCGGCTTGGGTCACTGTCTGTGTGGAGTCTGCACATTCTCCCTGTGTCTGCGTGGGTTTTCTCTCGGTGCTCCAGTTTCCTCTCACAAGTTCCAAAAGACATGCTGTTCGGTAATTTGGACATCTGAATTCTCCCTCTGTGTACCCAAACAGGCGCCAGAGTGTGGCGGCCAGGGGCTTTTCACAGTAACTTCTTTGCGGTGTTAATGAAAGCCTACTTGTGACAATAAAGATTATTATTATTTTGGAGAGTAGCTCCTTCATCAGGAGAGTTTTAGAACATTTTATAAGCTATTTTCAATTGGTATTTTTAGTTTTAGAGAGAAATAAGCAGTTAATAAAAGAGACAGGCTTGGGCATGTGCACTTTTGTTTTATTTTATTCATATTCCAAAATAATTACGTAAAATTGATTTTTCAAAGTAGAATTAGGCAACTATTTCCTGAACTACAAACACAATTTGCCAGTTTGTTTTTTTCCAAACAATTTTCTGGTGAAATTTCAACGAAGACTATTTTGAAATGCTTAGCTTTTACTTTAAATGACAGACTATTCTAATTTGCCAATATTTTGATCTTCACTGAAGAACTATTATATATCAAACTGGATAACAGTAAGCAGTGATGTCTCCCAGCTGTCAATCTGTAAGTAACTTTTCTCACTCACTTCTGATTGAATGTATATTATCCCACAATGAATGATTCACTACATAACATTTAATGGGTATATCATCATTTAATGGGTATATCATCATCAATACACCCAATGGGTAGATCATCTTCCGTACACCCAATGGGTGTATCATCTTCAGTACACCCAATGTACAAAATCTTACTTAAAAGAGACAGATCTCTGTCTCCCGAAGAAGGTGGGAATGGGATTGGGAAACCTGGAATTTTTTAATCTTTAAAGTTTTTGACAGGAAAATTTAATTTCCTCTTGCTTCCTGGCCTCACGTTATTGGGTATTTTCCTTTTGCATTTCGAGAAGGCCTTAGGTCACAAACCTGCTTGCACCTTATCGTAGGTCTGAATTACCATTGTGAGTCCTGTAGGACATTCAAATTCCCATTCCCCTACTGCTGTTTGTGTGTGCTGATGCAAGTTTTGAAAGCTCTTTTTAAAAAAAATGTTGAGTACCCAATTCATTTTTTCCAATTAAGGTGCAATTTAGCATGGCCAATCCACCTAGCCTGCACATCTTTTTGGTTGTGGGGGTGAAACCCACACAAACATGGGGAGAATGTGCAAATTCCACATGGACAGTGACCCAGAGCCGGGACTGAACCTGGGACCTCAGTGCTATGAGGCAGCAGGGCTAACCCACTGCAACACCGTGCTGCCCCGAAAACTCCTTTTTAAAAAAAAAAACCTACCTCATTGGCGTTTTCATGACCACAGAGGAAGCCTGCTGAAGAGTCTGGAACATTCTGACAGGCTAGTGTTAAATGTGATGACAATTTCATGCCACTATCAGATGCTGTATTTTGATGTGGATATGTTTTAATTACAATGATTCATCCTAGGCCTCTGTTCTGAAAAGGTAAGTTGACTATTACATTGAAGCATTGTTTAAGTGTTGCAATGCAATATTTCTATTTGGAAAAGTGCTCTTATGCATTCAAAACAGAAGAAAATACCATTTTAGATCACTGGTATAACCAGTAAATTAAATTCCCAGAGACCTTTTAAATAAAAAATATATTTCAATAACTTTCGCAAAGCAAGCAGCCACCTACTCCTGAAATGCTTTGATTGACAGGACGCATGGTGTAATTTTTTGGGGGAAAGGGGGGGAGGAACACTGCTTTGCTGACAGGGGAGGAACTGCTACTAGGGGACAAATGGGAGGTCGGGGATGGCGGATGCTCGAGGAGGCTGGGGACGCAAGCTGGAGGCTGGCCTTAAAAGGGTGATGGCTAGACCAGACTACTTAGGCCAGCCGTTCCCGACCTCCCATTTGTCCCCTAGTAGCAGTTCCTCCCCTGTCAGCATGGAATGTTAGAGAGCTGAATGGGGCGGTCAAGAGGGCTCGCGTGTTCGCACATCTGAGGGGGCTGAAGGCAGACATGGCAATGTTACAAGAGACACACCTGAAGGTTACAGACCAGTCTAGATTCAGGAAAGGGTGGGTTGGCCAAGTATTCCACTCGCAGCTGGACTTGAAGACCAGAGAGGTAGCGATCCTGATTAATAAACTGGTGGCATTTGAGACAGGGAGAATTGTGCCAGACATGGGGGTGCAGGTACATAATGGTGAGTGGGAAGCTGGAGGGGGTGCTGGGGGTACTCGTGAACGTATCTGCTCCAAACTGGGACGATGTGGAATTTATGAGGCGGGTGTTAGGTACGATCCCAGACTTAGAGTCACATACCTTGATTATGGGGGGAGATTTTAACACAGTCATTGATCCGGAATTGGACCGCTCAAAGTCCAGGACAGGGAGGGTGCCAGCCGCGGCAAAGGAATTGAAGGCGTTTATGGAACAGATGGGCGGAGTAGACCCATGGAGGTTTGCACGGCCAAGAGCGAGGGAGTTTTCTTTTTTCTCCCATGTCCACAAGATATACTCTCGGATCGACTTTTTTGTTCTAAGCAGGGCTCGACTACCGGGGTGGTGGATACGGAGTACTCGGCAATCGCTGTATCAAATCATGCCCACATTGGGTGGATCTACGGGTTAGTTTGGAGAGAGAACAATGCTCGCTATGGAGGCTGGCTGTGGGGTTGTTAGCAGACGAAGCGATCTGTGGGCGGGTGAACAAGTCCACCCAGAGCTACTTGGAAACAAATGATATGGGGTAGGTCTCTGCAGCAACGGTTTGGGAAGCTTTGAAGGCAGTGGTCAGAGGGAAATTAATCTTGGTACGGGCCCACAGAGAAAAGGTGGACCGAGCTGAGAGGGATAGGCTAGTTTGGGAGATACTCCAGGTGGACAGGAGATACTCGGAAGCCCCGGACGCGGGGTTACTGAAGGAGCGGCGGAGGTTACAGGTGGAATTTGGGCTGTTGACAAGGGGGGGCGATGAGTATGGGGAAAAGGCAAGCAGAATGTTAGCGCACCAGCTCAGAAAAAGGGAGGCGGCCAGGGAGATTGGGAGAGTAAAGAGTAGAGGTGGGACCATGGTCCTGGATCCAGCGGGCTGAATGAGGTGTTTAAGGAATTTTACAGCAAATTATATGATCCGGAACCGCCGGCTGGGGTGGAGGGGTTGAGGCAGTTCTTGGATCAGTTGAGGTTCCTGTGGGTGGATGAGGATTTGGTGGAAGGGCTGGGAGCCCCAATTGAAATTGAAGAAATAATGGAGGGGTTGGAGGGCATGCAATCTGACGAGGCCCCTGGGCCGGACGGCTACCCGGTGGAATTCTATAAGAAGTTTTCGGAGATATTGTGCCCACTGCTGGTGAGGGCATTAAATGAAGCAAGAGAGAAGGGAGTCCCCCCCCCCCCAACAATGTTGCAGGCCTCAATTTCATTGATCCTGAAACGGGAGAAGGATCCGGAGCAATGCGGATGATACAGGCCAATTTCTCTACTGAATGTGGACGCCAAACTGCTGGCTAAGATACTGGCCACAAGGATAGAGGATTGTGTCCCGGGGGTGATAGTGGAAGACCAGACGGGTTTGTAAAGGGCAGGCAACTCACGGCCAATGTGCGAAGGCTCCTAAATGTTATTATGATGCCCTCAGAAGGAGGGGAGATGGAGGTGGTGGTAGCGATGGATGCGGAGAAGGCGTTTGATCGGGTGGAGTGGGATTACCTATGGGAGGTGCTGGGAAGGTTTGGGTATGGTGAGGGCTTCATTGACTGGGTGTGGTTGCTCTATCAGGCACCAGTAGCGAGTGTGCGTACGAACCAGTTGAGGTCGGGTTATTTTAAACTACACCGAGGGACGAGGCAAGGGTGTCTCCTCTCCTCGCTACTGTTTGCTCTGGCCATAGAGCCACTGGCCATGGCGTTAAGAGCTTCTAGGAACTGGAAAGGGCTGGTTCGGGAGGGGGGGGGTGTGGGTGGAGCACCGGGTTTCGCTTTACGCAGATGATTTGCTCTTGTATATTTCAGACCCGTTGGAGGGGATGGGGGAAGTTATGCAGATCTTAGGGGAATTTAGTAATTTTTCGTGGTATAAATTGAACATGGGGAAAAGCGAGATGTTCGTGATCCAGGCAACAGAAGAGACTGGGAGAGCTGCCATTTAAAATGTTAGGAAAGAGCTTTCGATATCTGGGAATCTAGGTGGCCCGGAAATGGGAGGCACTGCACAAGTTAAACCTACCCCGACTCGTAGAACAAATGAAAGAGGACTTTAAGAGATGGGACATGCTCCCGCTGTCACTGGCGGGGAGGGTACACACCGTGAAAATGACGGTCCTCCCCAGACTTCTGTTTGTTTTTCAGTGCCTCCCCATCTTCATCCCAAGGACCTTTTTTAAATGGTGAATAAGGTTATTTCGGGGTTTGTGTGGGCGGGTAAAACCCTGCGAGTGAAGAAAGTGTTGCTGGAGCGCTGTCTGGGGAGGGTGGGTTGGTGCTGCCGAACTTTTGTAATTACTACTGGGCGGCTAATATAGCCATGATTAGTAAGTGGGTAGTGGGCGAGGGGTCGGTGTAGGAGCGAATGGAGGCGGCGTCCTGTAAAGACACAAGTTTGGGAGCACTAATAACGGCACCTCTCCCGTTCCTACTGGCCCGATACTCCACAAGTCCGGTGGTGGTGGCAGCTCTGAGAATCTGGGGGCAATGGAGGATATAAGAGAGTGGAGGGAGCACGGTTTGGACCCCGATTTATAATAACCATTGGTTTGTACCAGGTAGGCTGGATGGTGGGTTCTGGAGATGGTAGAGGGCAGAAATTAAGAGGATGGGGATCCATCCACAGACAGGAGCTTCCCCAGCTTGAAAATCTTGGAAGATAAATTTGAATTGCCAGCAGGGATGGGTTTAGGTATCTGCAGGTACAAGACTTTTTGGGAAGGCAGGTTGCGGCCTTCCCGCTGCTGCCGCCACAGGGGATACAGGACAGAGTGTCTCCAGTACAGGGGTGGGAGAGGGGAAGGTATCAGACATCTACCAAGAACTTATGGAATCTGAGGACACTCCGGTGGAGGAGCTAAAGGGCAAGTGGGAAGACGAGCTGGGGGGAGAGATGTGGGCGGATGCCCTAAACAGGATTAACACATCCTCATCATGTGCCAGGCTTAGCCTGGTACAATTCAAGGTAGTCCACCGAGGTGGCCCGGATGAGCAAGTTTTTCGGGGGAAGAGGACAGGTGTGCAAGGTGCGCGGGAAGTCCAGTTAATCATCTCCACATGTTTTGGGCATGCCCGGAGCTTAGAGGGTTTTGGCAGGTTTTGCTAAGGCGATGTCCATGGCACTCAAAACGTGGGTGGTGTCGAGTCCGGAGGTGGCGATCTTTGGAGTGTCGAAAGAGCCGGGAATTCAGGGGGTGAAAGAGGCTGACATTTTGGCCTTTGCCTCCCTGGTATCCTGGAGACGAATCTTATTAATGTGGAGGGACTCGAAGCCCCCCCCCCCCCCCCCCCCCCCCCCCCGAGTGTCGAGACCTGGGTTAGTGACATGGTTGGGTTTCTTAGTGTTGCTAAATTGCTGTTGTCTCTTAATTTGGCTCTGTTTAATCACGTTTGTTCAAGAGTCGCCAGGTATCTTTCAACACCACCACAAGGTTCAAAACCGAATACTGATCAAAGACTCGATACACCAGTTAGTAAGTTCAAAGGCAATGCTCATTTATTTACACACAGTCAAATCTACTCATGCATAAAACTCTACAACCTAACTATTACTAAAAGCCTATACTTAGCTTCGGTTTCCTACTCAGTCAGAGGAACAATGGCCGTTGCTCGGTTCTGAGGCTGCTGGGTTGAGCTGTTTACAGGATAGCAACTAGGAGCGTCTATCTCGTAGCGTGCATTGACTTGGAACTTACTTGGTCTGGCATAGCTGCTAGGCAGGTCTCTCCTCACTGAGAGCCAAGGCGAAAGAAGAACGACTCTCTCTTGGGGAATACTTTTTATACCCGAAAGGGCTTCGCGCGCTTTTGGGTGGGCCTTGAACTTGGCCTCAATTAATTGGGCCTTTCCCAATCATTCTTATCGATCTTCCTCAAATAGAGGGGTGGGTTCCCTGGTTGCTGGGCATGTCCTAGGTGGCCGTTGGTTTGCTTTGTTTGAGTCTCCTCTGGCGCCGGGGTGTCTGTCTTAACATTGTTTCCCTTTTATCCCCGGAGATGGCTCATTAGTATGTAGATGGTTTAGCAGTACCGGTTCTGTCTGAGAGCCACTGCTCTAATCAACAGACAGACCTTGCACCTGCTTGCTTTTCAGTATTGTCCAATTTTCCCTGCATTCTTTGCAAGTGTCCATTTTGTGATCGGGACGTGGCCATCCCAGATGGCTACACTAGTCTCGAGAAAATAAAGTTCGCCTTAAGAGGGTCAATGGTTGGGTTCACCTGGAGGTGGCAGCCATTCGTCAACTTTCTCGGGGAAAATTAAAATGTCAGCAGAAGCAGAATTCAGAAAGGGGGGGGGGGGCGGGGGGGGGGGGGGGGGGGGGGGAGGGCCAGACTGTTGTTTTATTGTTGGGGGGTGTGAAGATTGGGATGGGGGTGAAAATGTTTATTGTACCATGTTTATGTCGCTGTTCTTATTATTATAAAATTGCAAATACCCTAATAAAAATATATTTTTTAAACCCCACCTCTTTTTAAGTTCTTTAAGGCACCTAAAGATGTGAAGTTAAGTACACATTTCTCCAAGTTTAATGTTTTTTGCCTCTCTTATTAGGGATCCTCAAGTTTATTAGAAATCACCAAAATGGCATGATCATGAGGCATTCTCCTGATTTCTGCATCCCTGTGACGAACTTCTTCCTGACCAGTTTCTCAGCCAAATTATTCATAATCTTTGGTATCTGACCTCAAACTGAGTTCATGGCCTCATATCCTCTACATCACACCGACTGCCCACTCCTTCCTTAAAAGGCATACCTCTGTCCCTATGTTAACCCATCAGTGGCTAAAACCATCTTTCATATCTTTGCACTTTCAACCTGGAGCCCAGAATATTTCTATATCAAGCCCAACATACATATCTCTGTCTGTGCTGACCTACATTGGCACTTGATCACTAATACATAAAACTTATTATCTATGTGTTTACATTCTTCCACCTCCTTTTTCTCCAACCTGGAACGTTAAACCCCTTCAACCTGAATTTGTTATTCCTGTGAATTCCGACCACTATTGGCAGCTGTGCTTTCAGATGCTTAAAGGGTATATTCTAAATTCAATCCCAAGTCTCTCCACTGCTCCACGTGCTCCTCCTCCTTTGAGATTCTCCTTAATACCCACTTTTCTGGTCATTTATCCTTTATTTCCTCCTGTAAAATGGAGTCCATAATTTTCATTGCATCTTTATGCAGGACAGCTCTGGTTCACAATGGCAGAAAATGATTTGGTTCAGGGGCAGCTCTATCTGTATATGGTGACAGCTGTCCACCTGTAAGTGCAAGAAACAGCATTTCAACAGCGTAATAACCCTATAGCAGTCAATACTATAGAGATAAATTTACATTGAGGTGCTCCCTCTTATCCATTTCCACTTCAGAAAAGGAATAGCCGAGACCCAGGAAAAATATGGTTTACCCTTTTTTTAAAAAAAATATGTTTTTGTGGTTCTTCTGCAGAAATGAATGGATGAGCAGTCAACCCCACAGAAATTCATTTCCTCCATCAGCTGGTTGAGCAAATCAGAATTGTGTCATCTGTTAACTCAATTGTCTACTGCACTGATGTGGAGATCATAGAATTTACAGTGCAGAAGGAGGCCATTCAGCCCATCGAGTCTGCACCGGCTCTTGGAAAGAGCACCCTACCCAAAGTCAACACCTCCACCCCATCCCCATAACCCAGTAACCCCACACAACACCAAGGGCAATTTTGGACACTAAGGGCAGTTTATCATGGCCAATCCACCTAACCTGCACATCTTTGGACTGTGGGAGGAAACCGGAGCACCCGGAGGAAACCCACGCACACACGGGGAGGATGTGCAGACTCTGCACAGACAGTGACCCAAGCCGGAATCGAACCTAGGACCCTGGAGCTGTGAAGCAATTGTGCTATCCACAATGCTACCGAGATGCCGGCATTGGACTGGGGTGAGCACAGTAAGAAGTCTTACAACACCAGGTTTGTTTCAAACACTAGCTTTCGGAGCACTGCTCCTTCCTCAGGTGAATGAAGAGGTATGTTCCAGAAACATGTATATCGACAAATTCAAAGATGCCCGACAATGCTTGGAATGCGAGCATTTGCAGTTAATTAAGTGTTTACAGATCCAGAGAGAGGGGTAACCCCAGGTTAAAGAGGTGTGAATTGTCTCAAGCCAGGACAGTTGGTAGGATTTCTCAAGCCAAGGAGCAGATGGTGGGGGATGAATGTAATGTGACATGAATCCCAGGTCCCGGTTGAGGCCGCACTCGTGTGCCGAACTTGGCTATAAGTTTCTGCTCGGCGATTCTGCGTTGTCGCGTGTCCTGAAGGTCGCCTTGGAGAATGCTTACCTGGAGATCAGAGGCTGAATGCCCTTGGCTGCTGAAGTGTTCCCTGATTGGAAGGGAACATTCCTGCCTGGTGATTGTCGCACGATGTCATTTCATTCGGATTTGAATTACGTTGTCAAAAATCTTTGTGCCATAATATCTGCAAACTAGTTGCTAAAGGAACAGGCATATGACTCCCATCAGATATCAACATAATTTGGGTAGAAGAAAATTAAAGAGTGCTAAAAATCTCTGAATGTTAAATGTAAGTATGTACAACACATGGTCTGCAGTAATTTAAGGGTAATTAGGGATGGGCAATTGAGTCAGGCCTTGTCAGTAACACTCATACCCCATGAACAAATAAAAAGAAAGAGTTGCGCCCATAATGAGTTTACACTGGAGTAAACACAATCTTTCAGGCTAATGCACGTCGAACACCCGTTCTGAAAATTCTGCTTTTGACAACTGTCATGAATTCCACCAGAACAACTGAGTCAATCCATAACAGTCTAAAAGAATTGATGATATTCCAGAACAAAAATCTACAATATTCTTAAATCAATTAACACCATCTCCCAATGTTAACATCCTTTAGAAAACAGAATCCAGGATCCGGATGCGTATCTTCGACAAAAACTAATCCGTTCTTAAATCTTGCCCTTTGTACCAATTATTGTTAAAATCTATCCATTAGTTTGAGATATATTATTTGCAGACTGACGAACTAAAAAGGAGTAAGGACATTACTTTGTCACCTTCAGTGTTAGAGGTAATTAATCTGATAATTTACAACTGAGCAGGAAACATTTTTCACATGACTGCTGGACACTGGTCTTACCTGCCAAGGCCAGATGAAGGCAAAGCTCAATGGCATAATTATTTTTATAATTTGGTGAGTGAAGAGGAGCTGTCCTGATCTTTTATAAATCAAGAAGTGGTCCAAGAGAGGTCGTGGAAGTTGGTAAGACATGAGGACTGATGTCGAGAGACATTAATTATGTAAACAGGTGGTGTTTGGTTGGTCAGTCTTAAGGTTTCTTTTTTATCTCTAAACTAGGGCAGCAGTTTAAACTCGGACCATGAAAGGGTGGAAAATCTCCCATCTGGGACTATGTCCTGTGGCGAGACTGGCAGGAAACCATACCATACCATCTGGCCTCAACCTCATTAAATATGCACCTGTGAGTTTAGTGCCTTCCATGGCAGGGCTGGCATTATGCACTCATTGCACCATCATATCAGGGTGTCATATTTGAAAGGTGCCCAACAGCAGTGACCCATCATTGAAAAAAGTAAATGGACCTCCTGAAAAAGGTGGATTTCTAGGAACAGTCTTGAGGCTGGAAGATGGACCTCCTCGCTGACACTGAATCTGGAAGATCCTCCTGTAGATGCTCTCCCCAACTCACTGCTGTGGTGATCTGGGGTCCAGAATTGCTGTCAGTCTCCATCAAGAACTCTGGAGGTAGCCCCAGACATTGTTCAGGTGAGTCCAGACTTCTGCAGGCCATGTTGTGTTTTGGACTGGCGTGTTCTCCTGTTGGCGTTGCAGAAAATTACTGGATGCAAATCCGCTTCTTGCTGGCCTCCAATAGGTTTTCCCGATCCGCCATGGTAGGCACCAGCAGAAGATCCCACAGGTAACTTATGCCAGTGTAAAACTGATTTTTGGACTTCCGCTGAAACCCTCCCATCCTCGCCCTTGAACCCGCTTGTGCGGCCATGTGAGAATTCCACCAAAAGTATAAGTAGTCTTAAATTCATGGCTTGACTATTAAATAGTCATTTGGGAGAATTTAGAGTAACCTGCAACTGAATTGAACAATTTGAATGAAATTGCAGTACAGCTGTTTGAAACTAAACAGTTAATCTCGGCTGGACAGGAAGACATAATTCAACTTGGCAATAGTAGGCTAACCAACCTGATCAGGCACTCAAATAACCAATCCACATCCAGAAGAGGATTGTGCATGAGCTCTTTCGCAAACTATTCTGTACGTAAAGCCCTGGAAAGTCCCTGTGCGGAGCACTCGGGAAGGAAGACAAGGTATGCATTGATGGGAAAGGTACTGGTGAACCAAGAAAAAGATCACTCCTGAGGGGGGGACCCATAGTCATCTCAGATTTGTAAAAAAAAATTTTCAAGTATTTTTATTAACCATTTTCAATTTATACAAAACAATAATAGAAACAACAACAATAAAAACAGCAAAAGAGGACAAGCTAATTTACGGACCCCCCCCCCCCCCTAGCTAGGAAACAAGACCCCCCCCCCCAAAAAAATAGTTTAACTAACCCACCCCTCCCACACGGCCACAACAACCCCCACCTCTTCCATCACTGCCACTCCCTACCCCTGCCAGTGATTAACCTTTTGAAATAGACGATAAACGGTTGCCATCTCCGCTGGAACCCATCAATTGCCCCCCCCCCCCACTGTGTATTGGCCATTCTCCAGATGCAGAAACTCCATTAAGTCACCTAGCCTCTGAGCAATCAGCGAGGTGAAGGTCAAGTAATCTGCCCCTGCACCCGCCAAGCCCGATACCCCAAATATGGCTACCCAAATTGGTCCCAAATTGATGTTCAGGATCGCTGACATGGTGCTGAAAAAGGAGACCCAGAAACTCTCAAGCTTCGGACATGATCAAAACATGTGTGTATGGTTAGCTGGCCCCGTCCATCAAAGCTCGCACCTGTCCTCCACCCCCGCAAAGAAGCTATCCATTCTAGCTCTGGTCAGGTGCGCCCAAACCACTACCTGAAGCTGGATCAAGCTCAGCCTTGCACACTAGGATGTGGCATTCAGCCTGCGAAGGGCTTCACTCCACACCACCTCCTCCAATATGGGCCTCAGCTCCTCTTCCCACGTGGCTTTCACCCCCTCGACCAAGCCCTCCGCCAGAATCTGCCCAAATATACCTGACATACTGCCCTTTTCCAACCCTGCACGTGAATAGATCCTCTCCATCAAGGAAGATGATGGTGGATGGTGCCACTGGGAATACCGGGAGCATTTGTCGAACAAAATTTTGTACCTGATGGTACCAAAACGAATCCGAGAGCCCAAACTTCCCTTTCAGTCCCTTCAGGTTGGCAAACCACCCCTTCAGAAATAGATCACAATCTCTCCAGTTCCTTCACGTCCTACATCCCAAATGTGGCATTCAGTCTCACATGTTGAAACAGGTGGTTGGCGCAAATAGGAGCGAACCTTTATGCTGACCCCAATTTAACATGTCTCCGTATTTTTAAAGTGGAGACCACCACTGGGTTCAATGAGTACTTTGTCAGTGTGAACGGAATAAAGCTGTCATCAGTGCAAGCAAACTTGACCCCCTACATGACCCAGTCTCCATCTGCACCCAGGTGGCTCCCAGGCCCCCCACACCATCCCAGCATCTACTCTGCATTAGCCGGCCAGTAATAAAATATCAAATTCGGCAACACAAAACCCCCCCACACTCTGACTGTCTGTAGGACAACCCTCCAAATCCACAAAGATTTGCTCGTCCAAATAAAGGCCGATATTAATCGTTTCTCCCCCCCCCCCCCCAATTATTTGGGAAGAAAGACCGGAAGACACTGAAATAAAAACAGAAGCCTTGGCAAGATATTCATCTTAATTGACTGCACCCTACCCACCAGCAACGAAGGAAGGTTATCTCCCCATCCTCACCAGGTTAGTATAATTCAACTTGTGGCATCTGGTCCTGTCCCGAGCTACCTGGACCCCCAAATATCGGCAACTTGACCTGGCCAAGTGAAAAGAAACTACCCCAGACTGGCTCCAGTCACCAGGGTGCCAACAGGAAAATATTCACTCTTCCAGATTTAATTTGTATCTGGAAAAAGAACCCAAGTCTTCAGTATCTTTGTTATGTCCCCCATAGTGGGCACCAGGTACTTTATATATAACAAAAATCGTCAACATACAGTGACACACTAGGTTCCACCCTGCCCCGAACTGTCCCTCTCCACTTGCCCGAAGTTCTCAAGGCAATAGCCAATGGCTAAATCTCCAACACAAACAGGAAGGGAGACCTGTCTCTTCTCCCTGTGCAACTGAAAAAAATCAAAACTCTTGGGATTTGCATGAACGCTGGGCAAAGTAACCTTTTTGAGCAAAGGTACACTGGACCCAACCCAAACATCTCCAACACCGCAAAGCGGTACCTCCACTCCACCCTATCAAACGCCTTTTCTGCATCTAACTCTACAATAATCTCCAGCTCCGGCCCAGCTGCTGGGGTAAGAACCACATTCAACAGTCAGCGTACATTTGATGACAGTCATTGGCCCTTTACCAATCCTGTCTGATTCGCCCCCACTATTTCCAGGAGAGAGGGGTTTGGATTCTCCGGTTGCCGATGCCGAAATCGCATTGGCAATCAGCCGAAGAATCACCGTTCCTGACCAAATCGGGGACGGGGCTGCTGTCACAATGCTCTGCCCCTTCCAAAGTGGCATACTGTCAGAGTACACTGCGCCACGTATCGATGGCCTCAGGACATTGCCTGAGACCCGCCCCCCCCCCCCGATGCTCTGCCCCCGACCAGCTGAGTTCCCGACGGCATCGTTCACGTGTGGTTTCATCCGTCGGGAACTTGGCGTGGCGGTTGCTGACTCAGTCCAGCACCGCCACAGTAGTGGGAAGGGCTGATCCGCGGGCAGAGGGGGATTTTATTAGGAGCTGGGGGCACTGTGGGTGGGTGGGGTGGTCCAGGGAATGCGAGCCGGCCAAAAGGGGGCACTATTTTACAGGCTGGGTCTGCGTGCGGCCTCTGCCATGGAGCACGGCACGGCCGCTGCAGGCCACCGCAGTGCGCATGTGCGGCCACGGATCCGGCAATTCTCTAGGCTGTATCACCAGCTAGAGCCGGGTGTAGAAAACGGGGCTATGTGCAGCCTCGACCGCATGTTCCCCGCTGAGGCCCCTTATTTAATGTGAGGGGCATTGTATAGCCATGTGTTTCTTGGCGCTGTGAGCATGGGAAACACGCGGCTAAACAAGCTCACTATGGGACTCTGTTCCCATTTAGTTGAATCACACCCCTCGAAACCTTTCCATTAGATCTCACCTATTAAATAATCATTTCAATTCAGTATCTGTCAGGAAGATAGAACAGGTGGACATGACATTGGGTGGAATTTTTCTGCTCCCCTGCAATGTGTTTTCTGGTGTCGGAGGCGGCTCGCCATAGCCGCCGGCGGGATTGTCCAGTCCCTCTGACGTCAACGGCATTTTGTGTGCTTTTCTCATCCCCCGCCAGGGAATCCACTGTGAAGGGGTCCTTTGATTGGACTCGCAGATCTCACTGGTGGGAAGGACTGGAAAATCGTACTGATTGAATGATGAGACCAAATGGCCTACTCCTGCTCCTAGTTCTTATGTTCTTATGAGACATACAATGAGATAAGTGTATACAACATTAAAAAAGGATGTATAGAATAAACTAAAAACTCTTAAAGTGGGTAAACCCCTGGTCGGGATGGATTGTATCCACTTATTATTAAAAAAATCTGGGGAAAAAATACCAAAGGGACCACAACACGCCCTTAATTTGTTAGAAAAATGCACAGTGTTAGAGGACTGGTGGATAGATAATGGAATTCTGATATTTAACGTGGAGGGACAGAACGTGTCCATGGAATTATGGACCAACCAACTTAATTAATATTTACAATTGTGCTTATGCTAATATGTTTACAAAGAAACTTGACCTTGTAACTTTAATAAAGCAAAACCAATGTAGTGTCCAATCCATTATGGAGCCATTTTGTTCACGCACTCCAGTGGAAATTCCATACCACGATGCTTATTCTGTGCAGTTAATCTTTTTTCAAGTACTAGCAGGTTAAATATATTAGAGATATTTCTATGTTTAAATGGTGTAACAATTGTTAATGAAGTGTTAATTAAACTCAAAAATGTGATTAGATTGTAATAGAATATATGCAAATTGTATATAAATATATGCAAATTGATGCTGGATATTGAATATTGCTTTATTTCCACATATTTTATTCATAAATGCAGCTGCAGCGTTAATGTAGTTTTATCGTTTGCTCTTGAGTGGATTTCTGAAACATGATCTAGTTGGGTTCGTACCTATTTATTTGCTGAAATATTTTAAGGGCATGGATGCAATTCTGTTGTTTAAAATGAGACCATGCAGAATGAATTGCAGAGTAAATAATTCATCTCGTAAGAAAAATCTAAAGACCTCACTCCACTTCAAATTCCACACAATTCTTTTGAATACTTAGATTAAACTGTATTTTTTTGATTAAAATTAAAGCTCACGATTTGATTCACCTTTTAGCTGGTGCATCCCATTTTAGTATGTCTTGTTAAATCATTGGACTGGAATTTCAAAAATTCCCCTGGGAAGGGATAAAGAATTAAATTTGCAGGCTTAAAATTGAGTAGGTTACAGCATTGAGTCACGGAATTTGGAAAATATTTTGGTTCTGTGACACAATATGATGAGACCAAATTGGTTTTAGAGTGTGAGTTTGGATGCCATGCTGAACTGAATTAATATATGGCATAATTGTGCAGAAAATGTTTTCAAAAATATTTGACATTTCCGTTGACGGTGTGGTTCTGATTTTGAAAATAGAAGGCAAACTCTCATCAAAAGGAAATAGGCCGTTGTTCCCCAATGATTCACTAAATAAATGTATCACTCAGTGCATTAATTAGCCATTTAGGTCCCAGAGGTCTTGTGTCTGATTTCTGCTCTGTGCTGAGCTAATTAATTTTTATCCAGGACATTTGGCCTCATTGTGCCAGCTGTGGATGGAACAAAATTGCCAATATTCTGAGGATAGGGATCAGATTCTGTTATGATTCACTGCTTTGTTGAATAGCCTATGTTATATCGAGATGAATGCCGTGGAATGCGCTACCTGCAACAGTAGTGAACTCGCCAACATTGAGGGCATTTAAAAGTTTATTGGATAAGCATATGGATGATAATGGCATAGTGTAGGTTAGATGGCGTTTGTTTGTTTTTTTGACTTCCCATGTCGGTGCAACATCGTGGGCCGAAGGGCCTGTACTGCGCTGTATCGTTCTATGTTCTATGAAGACTGCTCAGCTGAATTAAGGTATTGGAGGATTCCTGGGCAAATTCACTGCAGCATAAGATATCTCTTTCAGGGAACATGAAAATGAAGAGGAACTTTATTTCTCAGGTTGGGCAGGAGGAAACAGTATTTATGAAGAAAGTTATTGCATCAGCCTGTTATGGTGATTTTCTTTTCCAAAATAATCGGAGGACTCTCCAGAACGATTGTTTATTGATTAACATAGTGGGAGAGTACAACTTCGGAGAACACCTCCGCAGCTGACTCTGCCCACTTGAGAATCGGGTAACGTTTATACAGAGTGTGGTTACGTAGGCAAGAATATTGTTTACATTGGATTGTGCCTGTTTTAAATTTTACAATAAACAAGTTACGTATGTGCACCCAGGCAGAGTGAGTGTTATCTATGCTTCATCTTTCTGTGGATCTCTCCCAAACCAACACTTGGTGCCAGACCCAATAGATGTGTCTGGTCCTTAGGTCAAGTTAGAAAAACATGTTTGTTAACCTTTATGCTGACTGCTGAACAAGATTTTAAGATCACTGAAATCTGGTTTAACTTGAACATATTTCTTGATGCTTATGTTGATTGCTACAGATGCTGCCACGTCAATGTTTTGCTAACATCTTTGTCAAATTGTCCTTTATTGCTTTGGTATACTGTACTACACTATATAGATTCAAAATTCCTAAGAATAAGTGCTAATTGCCCGAATAGATTGTTGTTAATCCTAATCGTTTGTCTCCCAACATCAAGCCTTCTTGGTGCCCAGATGGGGATTGAAGTTACCCCATTGCACAGTTGAAAATTAATCTGGGGCAGTGGGAAAGGGATGGGTGTGATATGACATTAATACTACAGACGGGATTGGGTTTAATCTTTCTAAATAACTCCGAAGAATTGGTTCAAATAGTCAACAATGTGTAGTAGTAGTTTTCGGAATAAAATATTTTTTTAATTGAAAATTAGAGATCCTAATTTATCAAAAAGGAAGATCAAGTCCACAAGCATCAGTGCAATGTTCAAAAGAAAATTGACCATGACTTTGCATTCTTTGTAACATGATTCATATATTGTGACAAATGGAGGATTTTAGGAATATTGTTATCTAAATATTGGGGTGAGTTAAGGGTCAAAAGCCTGGGGTTATAGTGTGCTTGACTGCAGTGGTCATGCTTTTAAAAAGGATTTTGTTTTCTAAAGGCCTGGGAGCTTTTAGGAGCCAGGAGGTGAAATTAAGGAACATTGTGGGCGGGATTTTCCGACCACCGTGCCGGGTCGGAGAATCGCCGGGGGCTAGCGTGCATCCCGCCCCCGCCATGTCCCGAAGTCTCCGCCACCAGAGATTTGGCAGTGGCGGGAATCGCGCCGGTCGGCAGGGGCGGGAATCGCGCCACGCCGATCGGCGGGCCCACCCCCGCCGATTCTCCGGCCCGCGATGGGCCGAAGTCCCGCTGCTGGAATGCCTGTCCCGCCAGCATGAACCACCTTTTGAACAGCAGGACAAGGTGGCGCGGGTGGGCTCCGGGGTCCTGGTGGGGGGGGGCCCGGAGCCCACCCGCGCCACCTTGTCCTGCTGTTCAAAAGGTGGTTCATGCTGGCGGGACAGGCATTCCAGCAGCGGGACTTCCGCGATCGGGGCCCACCGATCCGCGGGTGGGCCTGTGCCGTGGGGGCACTCTTTTTCTTCCGCCTTCGCCATAGAACATTACAGCGCAGTACAGGCCCTTCAGCCCTCAATGTTGCGCCGACCTGTGAAACCACTCTAAATCCCATCTACACTATTCTCTTATCGTCCATATGTCTATCCAATGACCATTTGAATGCCCTTAGTGGTGGCGAGTCCACTACTGTTGCAGGCAGGGCATTCCGCACCCTTACTACTCTGAGTAAAGAACCTACCTCTGACATCTGTCCTATATCTAGCTCCCCTCAATTTAAAGCTATGTCCCCTCGTGCTAGACATCACCATCCGAGGAAAAAGGCTCCCACTGTCCACCCTATCCAATCCTCTGAACATCTTGTATGCCTCAATTAAGTCACCTCTTAACCTCTCTCTAACGAAAACAGCCTTAAGTCCCTCAGCCTTTCCTCATAAGATCGTCCCTCCATACCAGGCAACATTCTGGTAAATCTCCTCTGCACCCTTTCCAATGCTTCCACATCCTTCCGATAATGCGACGACCAGAATTGCGCGCAATACTCCAAATGTGGCCGCACCAGAGCTTTGTACAGCTGCAACATGACCTCATGGACCCGAAACTCAATCCCTCTACCAATAAAAGCATGCGTGGAACCGTGCCGCCCGGCGAAGACCTTTCGGCCCCGGCTGGCATGGCGCCAAGGCCTTTCCCGCCAGCCGGTGGAGCGTAAACCGCTCCGGCGCGGGCCTAGCCCCTCAAGGTGAGGGTTTGGCCCCTAAAGGTGCGGAGACTTCCGCACCTTTGGGGCAGCCCGACGCCAGAGTGGTTCCCGCCACTCCATCACACCGGACCCTCCCGCCCTGCTGGTTAGGGGAGAATCCCGCCCTGTTTTTCAATCTGGGCTAATGCACTGTGGTGTGACTGGGGAAAGACCCTGGGGAGTTCATGTACTTTCAGTCCGCAGAGCTAATTTTGTTTTTCATCTTTGGGAGATGATGTCATTGCTGGGTGGAGCCAAGCGATGGAGAGACATTTTGAAGAAGTTTTGGGAGGAGAGTTGAAGTCTGATCTGTCTACAACTCTCTCATAATAGGACAGTCAGCACAAAACTTTAAGTGGACCTAGGTGTCATAATATACACGAGTATATCATGGTGCAGACACACACACTGATGGATACCCAGTGGGACCAAACAATACACACAACACCGCAGCCAATCACCAGTTAGAGCACACGCACTATAAAGACAGGGGGCATCAGAGTTCCTGCTCATTCGAGCTGCAGCTTTCTAGTAGGACAGAGCTTACAGCCTGCAGCACAGACATTCACCATGTGCTGAGTGCATCGACTGGTTAGGACAAGGCAAAGGTCTTTAGTTAAAGCTAGTATTGTGTTAACCCACAGTGAGAGTATGTTAAACTGTTAATGACTCAATAAAATAGTGTTGCACTATTTCAAGTGTTGGTGACCTGTTTCCACGGATCCAGAGCGCCCAACAAACACTAGGTTCCTGAAAGGTTGGGACCACACGTGGCCCACGCCGTCGGGAACTCGGCCCATTGAAGGCAGAACATCGCGGGTGGGCTGGCCGGTGACATGCCAACGCCGTTGAAATGGCGTGCGACGCACGTCACGATGATGCCAGTTTGGAGGGGGCGGAGCATGGTTGAATATTGTACTCCTCTTAAAGTTTTGTCTCAAAACTACCAACTCTCTACCTGTTCCTGCAATCAGTCCTGGAATCATTCTTTCTGCACAGTCTTACAAAATACACTAAAATATTGAGGTTTCGGTCCAGTATCCTAGCCACTGTAATGGTCTGGTTTGGGATCATAATAAAATGTTACTCTTATGAAGAAAGAGTTCATTGCATTTTGTTTCGGGGCAGTCATTGAACAGATTTGGTGTGTAAATTAGGGAATAAAAGCAAAAAGATTACTGTTAAAAGGTGAGGAAGAGAGGGCAGGTGATTGCTGTAAGCAGGGAAAGGCAACTATAGCACTGTCCTTTGGTAACACTGAAGTGACATCTACTGGTAATGAAAAGCATAAAGACACCTGCTGGCGGTATGTGTCTGAGTTTAACTGTACTCTGAATTGGTGTGATTTTCAAAATCCTGAAAGAATTTTGATCATGCAAATAAAGAAACGCAACATTTAATATACACAAGACGTTTCATGCTGAACCAATTCTGACCTAGTTAGAGAGTAGTTTGTATTTTCTCACAGCAGGGTATTGTGCTAGATTTCCATAACAAGTACATGGCCTGTTTAGGGGTGTACTTCATTGTTGACTGAGATTTTTAATTTCTTTTGGACTCCGATGTTCCGTTTGAACAGACCAATACTTCAAGAATCGTCTTGTTCGTGAGAAAAACAATGTTGGAACAGGAGGAATTGCTGATTCTGGTAATGCTGCTGTTATTAATGTACAGAACTAGAAAAATTTGATCAGGGAGAGAACAGAAGTGAGAGATATGTGGTATGGTGGAGGGCAGGGTGGTAAATGTCAAAAGTGACGATGGTCAAGGCAAAATTAAATGGTAATGAGACAAATAGAAAAACAAAAGATGTATCTTGAAGAGATGTACAAAATCAAAATGCGGTGGATATTGAAAATGTTTTCTTTATTCATTCACAGGATGTAAGCATCACTGGCGAAGCCAGCATTTGTTGCCCATCCCTTGAAAAGGTGGTGATGAGCCACTTTCTTGAACCATTGCAGTCCATGTCCATGTGCTATAGGTACACCCACAGTGCTGTTAGGGAGGAAGTGCCTGGATTTTGACCCAACGACAATGAAGGAATGGCGATCTAGTTCCAGTTAGGATGGTGTCTGACTTGCAGGGACCTTGAAGATAATCTTTATTGTCACAAGTAGGCTTATAGTAACACTGCAATGAACTTACTGTGAAAAATCCCGAGTTGCCACATTCCGGCGCCTATTCTGGTTCACAGAGGGGGAATTCAGAATGTCTAAATTACCTAATAGCAAGTCTTTCGGGACTTGTGGGAGGAAACCGGAGCACCCGGAGGAAGCCCATGAAGACACAGGGAGAATGTAGACACCACACAGACAGTGACCCAAACCGGGAATCGAACCTGGGACTCTGCGCTGTGAAGCCCTAGTGCTGCCCACAGATGCCCACCAGATGCTGGTGTTCCCACGCATCTGCTGCCCTTGTCATTTTAAGTGGTAGAGATTGTGGGTTTGGAAGGTGCTGGTGAAGGAGTCTTGGTGAGTTGGTGCAAGGCGCCTTGTAGCTACTGCATACTGCTGTCACTGTGTGTCAATGATGAATGGAATAAATTTGAAGGTGGTGGGTGGGGTGCTTATCAAGCAGGCTGCTTGCTCTGGATCGTGTTCAGCTTCTCGAGTGTTGTTGCACATCCTGGCAAGTGGAGAGTATTGCATCACACTCCTGATCTGCGCCTTGTAGATGGAGAACTGCCTCTGGGGAGTCAAGAGGTGAGTTACCCTCTGCAGAATTTCCAGCCTCTGATTTGCTCCTAATGCCACAGTATTTTTATGGTTGATCCAGTTCAGTATCTTGTCAGTGGTAATCCCAGGATGTTGATAGTGGGAGATTCAGTAATGGTAATGCCATTGAATATCAAGGGGAGGTGGTTAGATTCTCTCTTGTTAGGGATGGTCATTTCCTGGCACTTGTTGATGTAAATGTTACTTGTCACTTATCAACTCAATCTGAATATTGTCCAGATCTTGCTGCATATGGACATGAACTGTTTCTGTACCTGATTAGTTGTGAATAATTTTGAACATTGTGCAATCATCAGCAAATGTGCTCACTTCTAACCTTATGATGGAGAGAAGGTCATTGATAAAGCAGCTGAAGATGATTGGTTCAAGGACAGTACCTTGAAGAACTCCTCCTGCAATGTCCTGGGACTGAGACGATTGACTTCCAGCAACCACAATCACCTGCTTTTGTGTTAGGTACGACTGCACCCAGTGGAGCATTTCCCCCCAATTCCCATTCGTGAGGACTTCATGATGCCATACTCCGTCAAATGTGGCCTTGATGTTCAGGGCACTCTCACTTCACCTCTTGAGTTTAGCTCATCTTTCCATGTTTGGACCAAAGTTGTAATGAGTTCAGAAACTGGGGACCCTAACCTGAGCATGAGCAGGTTATTGCTGAGTAAGTGCTGCTTGAAAGCACTGCCAATAACACCTTCCATCACTTTATTGAAAATCGAGAGTAGACTGATGGGGTGGTAATTGGCCAGGTTGGATTTGTCCTGCCTTCTGTGGGCATGACATGCCTTGGAAATTTTCCACATTGTCAGTGCTGTAACTGTACTCTGACTGCTTGGTTAATGACGCAACTGGTCTGGAGCGCACGTTTTCAGTCCTGTTGCTGGAATGTTGTCAGAATTCGTATCCTTTGCAGGCTTTCCCAATATTCAGTTTGAGGGAATTGGTGCCCATGCAATACTGGATGTTGGATAAACAGTGTGACAAATAAGACACAGTGAAGCGATTGAGAGAGGTGGTGGTGAGTTAGAGTAGGGTGTTCTCGGTGTACATGTGGAACCTGACATGTTAGCTCTCGATATTCATTTTTTTGTAAAGGCATATTCAAATTTATTTTTAAATTTAAAAAAAAAAAAATTTTTTTCAAATTTTCACAAAATATCAACAACAAAATACAGAAAGAAAAGACCAACCTCCCCCCCCCCCCCCCCCATACATAAATAATACATTAACAGCCTTCATCAACACAAAGGCAAGTATAGACGCCCCCTCAAGAAAAATGAACCAACCCCACCCCCCCCGGATTGCTGCTGCTGACCATCTTCTAACGTTCTGCCAGGAAGTCTAGGAACGGTTGCCACCGCCTGAAGGACACTTGTACCGATCCCCTGAAGGCAAATTTCACCCTCTCCAATTTAATAAACCCCGCCATATCGTTGATCCAGGATTCCACGCTTGGGGGCCTCGCATCCTTCCACTGAAGAAGAATCCTTCGCCGGGCTACCAGGGACGCAAAGGTCAGAACACCGGCCTCTTTCGCCTCCTGCACTCCCGGCTCCTCTGCCACCCCAAATATTGCGAGCCCCCAGCCCGGCTTGACCCTGGAACATACCGCTCTCGACACTGTCCTCGCTACACCCTTCCAAAAGTCCTCCAGCGCTGGGCATGCCCAGAACATGTGGGTGTGGTTTGCTGGGCTCCCTGAGCACCTAACACACCTGTCCTCGCACCCAAAGAACCGACTTATCCTTGCCCCGGTCATGTGAGCCTTATGCAGCACCTTAAATTGTATGAGGCTGAGCCTCGCGCAAGAGGAGGAAAAGTTCACTCTCCCCAGGGCATCCGCCCATGTCCCCTCGTCAATCTCCTCACCCACCTCCTCCTCCCACTTACCTTTTAGCTCCTCCATTGAGGCCTCCTCCTCCTCCTGGATCACCTGATACGTTGCCGAGATCCTCCCCTCTCCAACCCACGCCCCCGACAGCACCCTGTCCTGGACCCCGCGTGGCGGCAACAGTGGGAACTCCACCACCTGCCACCGAACAAACGCCCTTACCTGCATATATCTGAAGGTGTTCCCCAGGGGGGAGTCTGAACTCCTCCTCCAGCTCACCCAGGCTCGCGAACTTCCCGTCCACAAACAGGTCCCCCATCCTTCTAATACCTACCCTGTGCCAGCTCAGGAACCCTCTGTCCATCCTCCCCGGGACAAACCAGTGGTTCCCCCGAATTGGGGACCACACCGAGGCCCCCACGTCCTCCCTGTGACGTCTCCATTGCCCCCAGATTTTGAGAGGAGCCGCCACCACCGCGCGTGGTATACCTCGTTGGAGGAAGCAGCAGCGGCGCCGTCACCAGCGCCTCCAGGCTCGTGCCCACACAGGACGCAATTTCCAGCCTCTTCTATGCCGCCTCATCCCCCTCCATCACCCACTTACGCACCATCGCCATGTTGGCGGCCCAATAATACCCACAGAGGTTAGGCAGCGCCAACCCCCCCTTATCCCTGCACCGCTCCAGGAACACCCTTCTCACCCTCGGGGTCTTCTGCGCCCACACAAACCCCTTAACGCTCCTGTTAACTTGCTTGAAGAAGGCCTTAGGGATCAGGATGGGGAGGCATTGGAACAGGAACAAAAACCTCGGAAGCACCGTCATTTTAACTGACTGCACCCTACCCGCCAGGGAGAGTGGCAGCACGTCCCACCTCTTAAACTCCTGCTCCACCAGCCTCGTGAAGTTAAGCTTATGTAGGGCCCCCAGCTCCTAGCCACCTGGACCCCCAGGTACGTGAAACTCCTCTCCGCCCTTTTTAGCGGGAGCGCACCAATCCTCGTCGCCTGGTCCCCCGGGTGCACCACGAACAACTCGCTCTTCCCCATATTAAGCTTGTACCCGGAGAAATCTCCAAACTCCCTAAGGATCCTCATCATCTCCGGCATTCCCCCCACCGGATCCGCCACATATAGCAGCAAATCATCCGCACAGAGCGACACCCGATGCTCCTCCCCGCCCCGCACCAGCCCCCTCCAGTTCCTCGACTCCCTCAATGCCATGGCCAGGGGTTCAATCACCAGTGCAAAGAGCAGGGGGAGCAGGGGACACCCCTGCCTCGTCCCCCGGTGTAGCCGGAAATACTCTGACCTCCTTCTGTTCGTGGCCACACTCGCCACCGGGGCCTCATATAGCAGCCTCACCCACCTGACGAACCCCTCCCCGAACCCAAACCTTTTCAACACCTCCCACAGGAACCCCCATTCCACCCTACCAAAGGCCTTCTCCGCATCCATCACCGCCACTATCTCCACCTCCCCGTCCATCGCTGGCATCATTATAACATTCAAGTGCCTCCGTACATTAGTATTCAACTGCCTGCCTTTCACGAACCCTGTTTGATCCTCGTGTATGACCAGCAACTTTGCATCTACATTTAGGAGTGAGATCGGCCTATATGACCCACACTGTACGGGATCCTTGTCCTGCTTCAGGATCAGGGAAATCAGCGCTCTAGACATCGTCGGGGGCAGGGCCCCCCTTCCCTTACCTTGTTGAAGGTCCTTACCAACAGCGGCCCAGCAGGTTTGAATACTTCTTGTAAAATTGAACCGGGAACCAATCCGGCCCCGGTGCCTTCCCCGCCTGCATGTTCCCTAGCCCTTTGACCAACTCCTCCAACCCAACCGGCGTCCCCAACCCCGCCACCTGCCCCATCTCCACCCTCGGAAACCCCAGCCGGTCCAGGAAGCGACCCATCCTTCCCCCCCTCCAGTGGGAGCCCAGACTGGTACAGTTCCTCGTAGAAGTCCCTGAAGAACCTATTGATACCCACCGCACTTCGCACCGTGTTCCCTCCTCCATCCCTAACTCCCCCGATCTCCCTAGCTGCCTCTCGCTTCCGAAGCTGGTAAGCCAGCATACGGCTCGCCTTTTCTCCGTAATCATATACCACCCCCTGCGCCTTCCTCCACTGTGCCTCCGCCTTCCTTGTGGTCAACAAATCAAACTCAGCCTGGAGGCTACGCCGCTCTCTAAGCAATCCCTCCTCCGGAGCCTCCGTGTACCTCCTATCCACCCTCACCATCTCCCCCACCAACCTTTCCCTCTCTCTCCTCTCCCCCTTCTCCTTGTGTGCCCTAATGGAGATCAGCTCTCCTCTGACCACCACCTTCAGCGCGTCCCAGACCACCCCTACTTGCACCTCCCCATTGTCATTAGCCTCCAGGCACCTCTCTATAGACCCCCGGACCTCCCCCGCTCACTTCCTCATCCGCCAGCAACCCCACCTCTAGGCGCCACAGCGGGCGCTGGTCCCTCTCCTCCCCCAACTCGAGGTCCACCCACTGCAGAGCATGATCAGAAATGGCTATCGCTGAGTACTCTGTATCCTCCACCCTCGGAATCAGCGCCCTGCTCATGAGAAAAAAGTCAATCCAGGAATAGGCCTTGTGGACATGGGAGAAGAATGAGAATTACCTGGTCCCCGGCCTCACAAACCTCCATGGGTCTACCCCTCCCATCTGGACTATGAACCCCCTCAGCACCTTGGCCGCCGGCGGCCTCCTGCCTGTCCTAGACCTAGAGCGATCCAGTGCCGGGTCCAGCACCGTGCTGAAATCCCCCCACATTATCAGGCCTCCTGTCTCCAGGTCCGGAATCCGGCCCAGCATACGGCGCATGAAGCCCACATCATCCCAATTCGGGGCGTATACATTGACCAACACCACCCGCTCCCCCTGCAGCTTGCCACTTAGCATCACATACCTACCGCCATTGTCT